>NC_089829.1:10511616-10831460 GCF_035046505.1 Tiliqua scincoides
TATTTTGTTGGCACATCCTAAATGGCAAATTCCAACTACAGTATTCACAGGTTCTGGATTTCTTCACAGTCTTCTATGCGCAGCAGGTCCAAAATAACCAGCAAATGCCCCTCTGACTCCAGATCATGGGATTATCAACGGATAACTCTTTAAAAATCTATGTGGAGAAAGCCTTGTTTTATTATTATTATTATTATTATTTTTACAGATCTTTTGGTCCTGCAGCTGTCCAGCTGCATAAGAACATAAGAAGAGCCCCACTGGATCAGGCTAAAGGGCTATCTAGTCCAGCTAGTGGCCCCACCAGATGCCTCAGGGAGACACAAGACAACCTGGTGTCATTCCCTTGCATCTGGCATTCTGAGATAGCCTAGTTCCAAAACCAGAAGGTTGCATGTATCTATCATGGCTTGTAACCTGTGAGGGACTTTTCCCAGTCCCCTTTGAAAGGCATCTCGGCCAGATGTCATCACCACATCATGCGGCAAAGAGTTCCACAGACTAATGACATGCTGGGTAAAGAAATATTTCCTTTAGTCTGTTCTAACTCTCCCAGCATTCAATTTTAGTGGCTGTCCCCTGGTTCTTGTGATGTGTGAGAGGGAAAATAACATCCCCCTATCCACTCTATCACTATATCCTGTGGCAAGGAGTTCTACAGACACTTCATCTGAGTGGCTGTCCCCCAGTTCTGGTGTTTTGTGAGAGGGAAAAGAACACCCCTATCCACTCTCTCCTGTGGCAGGGAGTTCCACAGACACTCAATTTTAGTGGATGCCCCCTGTTTCTGGAGTTGTGTGAGAGGGAAAAGAACATCCCCTATCCACAATATCTGTCACCATGCCCTGTGGCAAGGAGTTACACAGACACTCAATTTTAGTGGATGTTCCTTGGTTCAGGTGTTGTGTGAGAGGGAAAAAAACACCCCCCATCCACCCTTTGCAGAATTTTGTAAGTCTCCATCATGTCCCACAGTGGAGCCGCAGAGGAAGAGTTTGGAAACTCTACACCAGCATAAGGGCACTTTGCACATGGTCAGAGTCACTCTTGCTTCTACCACCTGCTTCAGGGTGTGGCAGTGGCAGAGAACAACACAGAACACGTATCTGGGAGCAACCCTGCATTCCATCCCCAGCCACCCGTATTCCCTGCTCCGCTTCCTCCCTCCGCCCAGCGCTCCACGTGCTTTTCCTGGCACCGCAATCAACACCTTATGCAAATAAAACTACAACTCCCAAGTGCCTCGCGACGACTTCCCCCTTTGGGCACTGAAAAAGGAGAGCTCAATCGACCATGGAGCCGAGGGAGGAAGAGAATAGCCAATGGAAGAGCAGCTCATCGATGCTCTCGGCACTCGGAAGCACGAGAGGGGAGGGGGAGGAAAAGGAGGCCGACAACGGTCGTATGACAAACGTTGCCCGGAGAGACAGTTTCCCTTTTGCAGAGGCAGTAAATCGCTAGAGTACCCCACCAGCCTCATTCATGGGTCACTTCCGGTTTGTTATTTTTATGTCCACGCCACATTGAGTGAAGAAGTTACAATTCCATCCTGGGCAAAGGCTTGGAGCTGCTGTGTTGTCACATGTCAAGTGATCGGGAGAGACTGGAAGTGGGAAAGAGAGGGTTCAAATAGGCGTGGGAGTGCAAGTGAGTCTAGGAGTTTGGAAGTCTATAAACTGCGAGGACAGGCGAGCCGGGGGAGGCGCCCGGCTGCTCGCGCTGACGCACACACGCTCTGCGTGGGGTGGCGGGGCAACACATCGGTGCATGCGCGGAAGCGCCCTTCCTTTCTCTCTGCTCTCGTTGCTGCCGCCATGGCTCCTGTGGTGAGTCTCCGGCGGGGCCGGCCTGGAGCCGGGGGATCGGCGGTCTCTGGGCCGCCTGCTGTCCTTGTCCCAGTCCCCGTTGGAGCCGCGATCCCCCCGTTCCCGTGGGCGGGCGGAACGCGCTCTGCACGTGGACAGGAGCCCCCTTTCTCTGGTGGAGGAGGGGCGGCTAGGACGCTCTCTGCACATGGGCAGGAGCCCCTTTCTCTGCTGGGGGGTCGATGGGCAGGAGGCGCTCTGCACATGGGCAGGAGCCCCTCTCTCTGCTGGAGAGGGGCTGCAGCACAGGAGCCTCTCTAGGTCGAGCCCCACCAGCCCCAGCCCCTTCTGGTTGTTGTCTGTATAAGGACCAGCAGGAGTTGGGGCTGGTGGGGCTTTCCAGGGCTGGACCTGTGTTGCAGCCCCTCTCAATGCTGGGGCTCTTGACCATGTGCAAAGCATCTCCACTGGGCCAGGTGCATTGGGGGGGGGGTGTCTGGTTCTGTGGATGGCATCCCCATGGGTCAGAGCTCAGACACGTGTTGGGGAGTGCAGGTGGGAGGCCCCAGCAGGCTCAGAGCCCAATCCTATGCCTGTCTCCCTGGAAGTAAGTATCATTATAGTCAGTGGGGCTTGCTTCCAGGTAAGCATGGATAGGATTGCAGCCTCAGCCCCTTGATGGCACGACCAGGTAGGGCTGGGCAAGTCCCCAGTCCAAAACCCCGGAGAGGCACTGCTGATCTGTGTTGACCACACTGAGCCAGTTGGGCAAAAGTCAGACTTGGTAGGAAGCAGCTTCACATGTTCCTGTTCCTGCCCTCCTTTGCATGGAGAGGCTACAAGGTTTGGGGCTGTGTTGTGTTTAGGAAAAAAAAAAAGCAGCCCACCTTGTGTGTGTCTGTGTGAGCAGGTGGAAGGTGGACACTGTACAGCTGGGAAAGGTGGTAAGGTGGTCTGCAGAGACTTGAGTGCACCTGCCTTAAGGAATTTATATAGTTTATTGTATCCTAGCTGGTCTAGTATTGTCAGCACAGACGGATGGAGGCACTCTGAGATCTCAGGCAATAGTTTGCTCTCCCCTACCTGGAGATACTGTCAAGGGTTGAACTTGAGTCATTCTATTCGTAAAGCAGGAGCTATATACTAAATGTGTGATGCCAGTCAAAATAGATGTGGAGCTCATTAAAGTTTATTTTTCAGGGGGTTTGCTCCTTGGTGGTGCTTTCTAGCACCTTAGTGTTGCTTCAGGGAGTGCTTTTGATGTACTTCAGGTTGTACCAAGGCATTTGACCAGCCATTTGCCTTAACCTGTCTCTCCCAACAGGCTTTTCCAACTTTAACTGTGCCCCCCAGCAGTCTTTTCTAACGGCCCTCTAATTGTCAGTGCCCCCAAAATTCTTTTCCAACTGTCCTCTAACTGTCTGTGCCCCCAACATTCTTCACCAGCTGCCTTTCCCCCACCATGCCACGTCTCCTTGCTTCTCTCATCCCTGTCCTGTTTCCTGAGTACCCCACATCGATGCTGTTCCCTCCATCCCCCTGTGCTATAGTGGACAGTGTGGAACAAACCATTTCTCTGCCCCAAAAGTGCACAGCCCCTCCCACAAGATCTTGCCTGAGCCTTCTCTCCTCCTATGGGTAAAGGTGTTTGAAAATGATGTTACTTACCTTTCTCAGAAGTAAGCCCATTGTGTTCAGTAAGACTTAGGCTGTAAACCTACTTTACTCACTGGAAAGAAGACCTAGGTAGAGGTGTTTGTTTTCAATGAGTAAGATAGGATTACATCCTGAATCTTACTGAACACAAAGGGCTTGCTTCTGAGTAAAATAACTAACATTATTTTCAGACACCTCTGTCTATAGGTTCAGCCAGATTGCTAAAGTCAGAACAAATTAAGGCATGCCTCACAGTGTCCCTTCCCCTGCGACCCAACCATTCCATTCCTTCACAGATCCTTCCCCCAAATCCTTCCCATTCTTCTGACTCTGAGTTATAAAAGTCACACTGCTCTGCCTCTGAGAGTGCGTTAGGGACTGGCCTGGCCTGCCTGTGTACTCTCCCAGCCCTGCAAGTCCTAGGCAGTTTACCCCGTAAGTCAAGGGAGGTGGTTTGCAAAGACCCTCTCCTGGGTGCACCTGCCTTAAGGAACTAGCCTTCCTTCCTTGCATGCAGGAGGAGTGGCAGCAGGATACAGGCGTCTTTTTTTTTTGCTCCCAGAGACACCATTTCAGCCGCTATGAGATGCAGGAAACTGAACTAGAAGAGCCCTTGATCTGCCCACCAGGGCTCTTCTTATGCCTTCAGAGGCATGGGTTGGGAGCAGCTGGGGAATGGTCTTCTCTGTGGGGCTCCAGACATTGGAAGTCTCCCCAGGTTTGCCTGCTTGGCACCACCCTTGCTTCTCATAGGCACCAAGCAAAATGCTTCTTGTGTTTTGGTGATGCTCACCATCGTTTAATCCATTTTCTAGTAGTGCAGGCTTGATATAACCAAGCCAGGAAGGGACAAGAGGTGCCAGGGAATGAAGTGTGAGCTGAACTGACCCTCAGGATGCAGAGAACGTGCAACGGATGTAAGGAGCAGCAGTTGCAAGTCCAGATATGCAAGAATGCTTAAGGCACATGACTTACCAAAACCATGCAATAATCGGAATGATAAATACGTGAAATGCTCCATCTTGCACAAATGTCGCAGCATGCTTTCGTACTGATGCTGCACAGCCAGGTCTGGGCTTAAGGTGCGATGCACACGGGAACAAGGTCACTTAGTTGCCACGAGAAGGCAATCCAGGAGATGACCCGCAGTCATGACTCCCAAAGGCCTAAAGCAAACATTGAGGCTTGGGTCATGTCACATCAGTAGAGAATGTGTCTTTGCTCTTTGGGGGGAAGATGGAGTCTTTTTTACGCATAACCCAATTGCTGGGTGGTTTTAACCCTTGTGAGCTTCAAATAACATTCTTTTCTATTGTGAACACAGAGACAAATTTCCCATTCCACCGTGGATGTCCACCTCTGCTGGGTTCCTGTGTAGACTAAGTTGTTTGCTGTGTATAATAGGGCCCCAGAAGCAGCACAAGTGAACTTGCTGGTGGAAGTTCTCATGAAGAGCAAGGAAGGGATTTGGAGGAAGTGTGAGGCGGCAGAGGTGTGATGTTGTGGTTAGAGTGTTGGGCCAGGGGGACCAAGTTCAGAACTCAGTCATGAAGGTCATTGGGCAACCTTGGCCCAGTTGTTGTGGCTCAATCTAAGCTACCTTGCAGGGTGATTGTGAAGGTACCGTGGAGGCAGGGAGGAGAGCTCAGAAGACAGACACAATGAGAATGGAAAGATTAGGAACTTCTGAACTGGCTCTGGGACATGGTAAGAAGCTAGTGCAGAGGCTCTCAGGCCACCAGTGCCTAACCCACATCATTATAGCTGGTTAAGAGAGAGGACTTTGGGTGTTTCAGATTGCCCAGTTGCCTCCATGCATCTGACACAGCATCAGGTGTGGGGAAGGGGGCTTTGAACAGTGGACTTGGGGAGGGACAGCTGCCCCACTCCTAACACCACTGAGGCCCACCAACTCAGACATGCCATCATGATTTGTTGGGGGGTGTGTGTGTGCTGTCTGACTTGTGCTATCCTTTCTCTGATGTTGGTGTTTGCTCTTCCCACCCCCACCCCCCCTACAGAAGAAGACTCTGATTAAGGGTGGCAAAAAGAAAAAGCAGGTTTCAAAGTTCACCCTGGACTGCACCCACCCAGTGGAAGATGGCATCATGGATGCAGCCAACTTCGTAAGTGACTGGCATTAGGAGGCTTGTGCCCTTTCTAGCTGCACTGTGTGTCCCTAGCCAGGAAGCTGGACAGTGTTTCCGGAACACCACTCCTTTTTTTGCTTTTTGCTTTGGGGGCTTTGAGGTGTGGGTTGCCTAAAGCTTTTTGCCTTCCTGTGAAGGCCTGTTTTGACCTGGTGTGCACAACTCTGTTTGACTGGCACCTTCTGTACACTGTCCATGGCATGGTTGAGAGTGTCGCAAAGGGGTGCGAGCCCTTCCTTGCAACAGATCTTGGCCTGGTTGGGACTGGCATTTGGCAGGGGAGCTGCACCTGTGTCCATATGTGTCTTTCTGGCCCAGTTTGCACCAGGGGTCTGTCTCCTTTGTCCGAGCTTGCTGGGGTGTTTGTCTGTGACACTGCTACTTTGGCAGTGGCCTCCAGCTCTGATTGGTGTTACTTGCAATTAGCTTTCTTTTGGCCTCCATTGCCCTGAATGTTGGCCAGTAGTCCAGGAACAATGAGGTGCTCCTGAATTGGCCATTCATTCTTTTCAAGCAAGAGGAACTGGAGAAGGAGTTACAACTGAGTGATCTACTCTCAGATTCAGATGTTGCATCTTTTCTCTGGCTACGCTGATTTTGGGAAGCTAAGCAGAATTAGGTCTTTTTGGGCCCTGGATGAGGGACAACTTGGGAACTCCCAAATCCACTGTGTCACCTTCCATGGGCCGACAACTGTGGGACAAACCACATGGCTGATGGAAGTACTACTTAAAGTCAGGAGACACTCCCCCCCCCCCACTTTGTGCCTGATGAATGCAAGACTGGCCTTTCTTTGAAATCTTGTGCAGAACAAGAGTTCAACTACAAACTCAACAACTTGGTCTGTCACCAAATTGTCCTAGGAGTTGAGAAGCTCTGCTCATATTTAATCTCCACTGATCTCCTGTGCCAGCTTACCTTAGAGCCTTAAGCAGTAATGAGTGCAATGGTTAGGTTGATCAATAAAAGCTTTAGTTCATGAATTGGTGGGGGCTGTAGGTTAACTTGTCTTCCTCATCCCTGTTTTGTTTTTTGGGGCTACTTTGGGTCTGGCATTTATCATAAGGAATGCAAAAGAAATAAATGATGCACTCTTTTTGTACGGAGTGGTGTCTGTGTGACTAAGGCGGCGGCACTTGTAAAAAGGCCTTCTCTGATGACCTAAGAGGATGAGCCGGATTGTATGGAAGTAGGCGATCTCTAAGATATCCTGGTCCAGAGCAGTATAGGGCTTTAAAGGTCAAAACCAGCACCTTGAATTGGGCCTGGAAACGAATGGGCAGCCAATGCAGCCGCTGGAGAAACGGACCGACAGAGTCAAATTGCCTACCTCCAGTAACTACACGGGCTGCCACATTCTGCACTAGTTGCAGTGCAGTCATTAATTGGGCTCCTCTGGAACTGCTTATCTTGCTTTCCATTGGGAAATGCTTCTGAAAAAAAATTATTTTATGGAAACACCCCTTTATTTTTCTTTGGGGTTCCTTGGACATAGGCAGCATTAAAACCACTTGGCACTGTGTGTGTGAATGGGCTTCATATGTATTCGTCTTGATGTTGTCTTTAAGAGTCCTGTAGAGGGAATATTCTTGTGCCACATTACAGATGGGGAAGACTGAGGCTGAGAGGGAAGTGGCTGGCTTAAGGCTGTTCATTGGGTGACCCTGGGCCAGCTGCTGCCTCCAAGCCAAACCTACCTCACAGGGTTAATGTGAGCCTAGAGAAGGGAAAGGTATGTAGACTGCCCCAGGGGAGGAAGGGCAGAATGAAAGTGTGTTCAAAAATATATAAATATCTGACCTCATCTCTTAACAATCCCCATCTTTGTAGGAGCAGTTCCTGCAGGAGCGCATCAAGGTGAATGGCAAAGCTGGCAACCTGGGCGGTGGCGTGGTGACACTTGAGAGAAGCAAAAGCAAAATCACTGTCACCTCTGAGATCCCATTCTCCAAGAGGTAAGGAGCCATGAGTGCTTCAGAGACCTGGAAGAGGGGTGTTTGGGGGGGGGGGCACTGCAGATTTTATCCCCCAGCGGCACAGGCTCAAACAGGCAGCGGCTTTCTGGTATTCCTCTCTTGCTTTGAAATTGGCTGCAGGGTGAAGGAGAGGAAGCGCCAGAAGTTCCAAAGAGCTGACTTCTTCCCCTGCATTTTGTAGTCCATCGCTGCTGAGTCAGAAAGGAGGACCACCCGGTGTGATGGAGGGACTGCTGATTTAGGGCAGGCAAAAGAGGGAATTTCTTCACCCCACAGAGAATTAATTGAATGGGGTGACTAGTCATCACTACAAAATGCAGCTGTTAGCCGTGATGGAGAAAGTGGAACCTCTGTGTACAGGAGCATTGTACCTCTGGATACCGTTTTATTTTGGTTTATTGCCACCACTGGGCCTGTATCCCACTGCAGTAGTGCAAAGACTTTTCAGAACAGCTCAACACTTTCAGCCAGGTCTTATAATGCAATCAATATTTGAAAGCAGCCACAGTGCCGAGAGCCAGGCTCCGAATCATACGCTGAGATGCTAATTAGAGCTTTGAAGAGCTGCTTCTGATTTTATGCAAGCCCCAGAGGAGCTTTGCAAGAGGCTTGCCATGTGGGAAAGACAGGAATTCAGAAGTCCAGCTGTGGCACACACAAGGCTGCAATGACACCCCCCCCCCGCACTGTGGATTTTCTCTCCTGCTTCTGCCTTTGGGAGAACAGCCAGCGGCGTTTGCCCCTCTGCAGCAGAGAGAATTCTGAAGTCTTTTAACAAATGCAAATCCCTTGTCAGAACATCCAGTGGAGACTGTTTTTATCCTCTTTCCCAGAAGGGTCTTCATAGCAGGAACCCATCAGGGAGCCTTAAAGGACGAAATAATATTCAGCTGTCAAAGGGAAAGGTAGAACATGATAGTGGAGGCTTGTAATGGCTGGAGTTCCTCTTTCTGTGTCACAGGCTGTCCTTAGGATAGCTCAGCGGTTTCCAAACATTTTGGCAGGAGGGCCACATCATCTCTCTGACACTATGTCAGGGGCCGAAAAGACAGAATTAATTTACAATTTGAATAAATTTACATAAATGACTATATTAGAGATGGAACTTATATGAATGAATAAAGTCTTGGAATAGCTCAAGGCCTATAAAAGGCCTTACACAAAGCAAGACCAGCCTTTTCTTTGCTACCACTGCTGCATCACAGACGTGAAACAGCGAGTGGAGTAGTGGAGCCTTCTGTGATTTCAGCAGGAATTCCCAATATGGTTTCAGGATCAGCGGCTGAGGGCTAGAAGCTTTTTTCGTTTTAAAACAAAAACCAGTGCCCAGTTCTTTGAGTTGACTTTGCTGTAAGCCTTGTACCCTGTCATGTGGCCATGTTGCACACTGGGTGGTATTGGGGTAGCTCTTCAGTTAGCCCTGACCAGGCAAGCATCTCATGATGGTCCAAAGAGTGATACTTTGGCACCACAGTTCATTCAGTTGAGTCACCTCTTCTCTCTCTCTCTCTCCCCCCTTCTCCCTCCCCCTCTCTCCAGGTATTTGAAGTATCTGACTAAGAAATACCTGAAGAAAAACAATTTGCGAGACTGGCTGCGTGTGGTTGCCAACAGCAAGGAGAGTTATGAGCTGAGATACTTCCAGATTAACCAGGATGAGGAGGAGGAGGAGGAGGAAGATTAAATCAAAATGGATCTGGAATAGTTCTGTACATTCACTGTTTGTTGAATAAAATAGCAGAGGTTGTTGTAGCTTTTCTGCATGTGGTTCAATGTTGCGATTGCAGTGAGCTGGGGGAGTGTCCATCTGCTTGTGTGTGTGTGTGTGTGTATGGGGGGGGGGGATGAGGAATGAATGTCACAACTAAGTCAGTTTGCATATGGACACCAAAGCCTTAAACAGATTTAAGAGTCTAGGGAGATCTGGATGTGTGGGGTGAGGGGAAAGTACACCTGTTGGTTGAAAAATCACCCTAAATACCTAATACAGCAGTTGTCAAACCCTGCAGTGGGTTACAACCCAATTTTTGTGGGTTGTGACACTGACAAGCTGTGACACTGACAAGCTGTGAACCCAATTTTGGGTTGTGACACTGGCAAGCTGATAGCTGACAAGGAAAATGTATTGAGCCCAGTGAAATTAAGCAGCACATGCATGTTTACTTGTGAGTAGGCAACTGTGCTTTGGTCTAATTTGAAGGGCAAGCCAAAGGGGACACAACATCTCCAGGATGGATGCAGGCCCCAACAAACTCTGGAGAAGGAAGTCCCCCCCCCCCCCAGATGACAAGGAAAATGTATTAAGTCTTATGGAAAGTGAAATTGAGCTGCACGTGTGCTCAGCAAACATATGTTACACTTGTGAGTTAGCAAATATTCCTTGGTTCTTATTGAAGGCCAGGCAAAGGGGAATGCAAGGCCACCAGAATGATCCCGGTTCAATGCATGTGGAGCTCAACACATGCTCCAGAACCTCCTCCCCAAATAGTAAAAAGGATAAAAACAGCCTTGAGCAGCTGATCAAGTTCCCTTATGGGGCGAAAAGCAGGATAAAAATCCAGTGAATAAAGTGAATTTTTTTCGTGTCGTAAAGTTAGGTGGGTCCTGATAGAGTGCTCTTTTTAAAAAGTGGGTCCCAGTGCTAAAATGTTTGGGAACCCCTGGCCTGATAGCATAAGGAAAACGCTATATTAGAATGATAAACAACAACTTTAGTAAAGTGTTAAAGTTGGTGATGAAAACATTCCAGAAGTTTACAGCATCACAAAATGTGGCTTCACCTCCCAAGCTTTAATTGCAAAGGATGAGCAACTCTCTTCACCTGTTTTTCCACTTTTCCCATGATTTTTTCACCTTCTTTAGGAGGTGAAAACCGTTCACCGTTGAAAACACAGCACAACAACGGACATGCTGTAAGAGGGAGTGTGTAATGTACACACTCCCTTGATGCCTTGGAAGCTTGGGGATGTGCATCTAAAGGAGGGACAGTAGCTCTTCTCCAGCCCTGCTCTGTCCTCCCTGAACAACACTTTGCCTAAAGCCCGCAGAAGCATACCTGAGAAAGGTGGTGCTTCTAGACCTCTGTCCTACCAGTGGGAGAAATCCAAAATTTGATCCGACTTCCTGGAACTCCTTCCTGGGCATGCAAGGCAAATTTGTCCCTTCTGTCACCAAAACTCAAAGGAGAGCGAAAGTCTCCTAATTGAGTAAAATAGGAGGTAGACCTGGCTTCCATCAGGGACTTTATCTCTCTTCTCCCCCCCCCCCCGCCATTCCTGGATAAAAGAGTGGAGGATTTATATATCAAAAATCTTGGTATGAATAAAGAATGTTGCCTTGTGGTGGGCTCAGGGTGGTGCTCAAATGGGGAAAAAGTGAGCTAAGAGGGTCTGTTCCACCTAAGATGAGCCCTGCTGGATCAGGCCCATCTCATCTTGCATCCTGCTTCACAGAGGAGCCCACCAGCCACCACTAGGAAGCCCCCAAGGAGCAGGTCCCCTCTCTTTTGGAACTGGTATTCAGAGATTGCCACCGGGTGCTTGGACGTCAGCTCAGAGCTCCCCCTCCTCAATCTCTTCATAAACTCAGGAGTAGGCAGGGTGGGGTTTCACTGGTTCTGTGGCTGGCTGTAGGTCGGTCTGCAAACATTCAATTTTTCTCTTGGCAGGGTTGGAATTCAGGAGAGAGTGCCTTGGGCAACCTGCCTGCAAGCCAGTCTAGACAAGTCTTCAGTTGCATCATTGGCCCTGGTGTGATTGCATGGGCCTTCCCTGTAAATAGCAACTGGGGCAGAGGCAGGTAGGCCATCCTGGGGAGAGTGGCAGGCTTTCACCCTGCTGCTCTAACCTGCTGAGGCCCCCCACTGGCCAGAGATGGTGCACCAGGTCCCTCCCTCCAGCTGAAGGAACATCAGAGAAACATGGGTCACCTCAGCCTCTTTATTGGAATTGATCACACCGGTCAATGGGATGAACAAGCCCAGAAGAGGCACATCAGCAGATAAATAAATTAGTGCCTGTTGTGACCAGGAAGGCCCCTGTGGCTGAGCACCGTGTGGAATGGGAAGGCAGCCATAGCATCTCTCCCTGGGTGGTGTGATGGAGCTATGCTGGTGAGGCTTGGTCCGTGGGCAGGGAGCATGTGAGTATCTTCACGGCGTCCAGGCTCTGGGATTTGAGATCCGAGTCTTGGAGCAAGGGTTCTGAGTCGGCAGGCTCCAGGTCTGGCTCTTCCGCCTCTGCTAAAGATGATGGCGCCAAACGGTACCTGCATTTGGGTGAGTTACACCTGCAGGCTCCCGGGCCTTTGTACTCCCAATATGAGTGTCCATAGTCAAACCTGGGTGAGAAGGAAGGAATGTTGGACTTGCTGTGAAAGGTGGCTTTCCACTGGGGGGGGGGTGGAGAGATGGCTGAGAGACAGCTGCTTGCCTAAGCCTATACCCTAAGGTCTGCAGAGAGGCCCTGCTGCGTGTGTTGCCTCTGGCAGAAACCAGATTGATGGCTATGAGAAGCAGGGCCTTCTCTATGGTGGCACCTTCATTATGGAACTCCCTCTCAGTGGGATTAAAAACTGTCCCCTCTTCTGTTGCCTTCTGGCAAGTGCTGAAGACTTTCCTTTTCTTTCTGGCCTTAGTTGCATTGGAGTTTTGTAGTTGTTTTTATGGTATGATTTATTATTTTTATGATTATTGCTGCCTGAGGTGGTTGCTTCAGTTGACCTCATGAATGGCCCAGCCCTGATTGTAGGGAATTTGCACCAGCCCCTAGCTGCTTGTGTGGCCCTGTTCCAGCTCTGTGATAGCTTTTAATGGGCTTGAACCAATAATGGGCTAACCAGAACCGTGCCCACAGTCATCCAAATGTGACTCCACAGAGCTCCCTCCCTTGGGACTGGGCCTTTCCTTTGCTTCCACCATTCAAGAAGCAACAGAGGATGTAGTGAAGCGTAAGTACAGCAGTCCCAGCTTGGACGTTGCGCACAAAGCCTGCCCCCTGGCCCCTGCTTCCCTGGTGACACCTACACCAGTTCTTCGCCAGCTTGGACGGCCCGTTCCGTGAAGAAGCCAATGCCATAGATCTCGTGGTCCACCGACACTCGCAGAGCCATCACGTTGGGGTCACACGCGTGGTTCAGGAAGCGGCCAATGTTCCCGAAGTAGCGCCCATCGATGTAATACTGCCCGTCCTGCAGGAGTCACAATGCTGGGATCAGGGCTGCTCTCCTGTCTCTTACGTGCAACTTTGCCCTCCGGTGCTGATAAGTTGTTCAGGGTCACCCACCCCCTGTGCCTCCCTCCAGCACTCTTGAGACACCTATTAATGAACCAGGGCTTGAAGGGTCTCAATTCAGGCAGGGGCAGAGCTGTGGGTTCTAAGGAGAGGCATGCCTCTAGTTCTCCCTTGGGGCACCAATTCCCGCTCCCACTGTACACAAGACTGAGACTCCACCTTTGCTTCCACACTATAATAGTAAGTGTCATCCTCTCGTTCTTGCGACGCCTCTGCATGGATTAGTTCCCCAAAATACCTGGCAGGGAAGAAAAGGTGAGGGGCTCTGGTTAGTTCCAAGGTTTCCCCTCCTCAAGTTGAGGGGAGTCCTCCAGGTGCAAGGAGGACTCGGAGAAGGGTGTTGCTCTGAGACTCACTGGCAAATGAAGGTTCCTCGGAGCAAATCCTGCATGGTGCGGACCCCCCAGCCCTTGTCTGGTGTCCTGTAGAGTTGGAGTTGAGTCCTGCAAAAGAGGATTTGGAGCCAGTCTCTGGAATAAGAGAGACTCCTCTGCCCCCTGCTGGCCACAGATGCAAGGCTGGGTGTGGGGAGGGAACAGGAGAAGCAGTGGGGGTCAAATCCCTTCTGGAGAGAATGCAGGATCCTGACTCACTCCTGCCCTCCTTTCCACAGTGTCCTAGCTCCTAAGCCTGGAAGAATCTGGCCCCCCCCCGACTCCCAACAAGGCTATTCCTGGGGGCAGCTCCGCAAGCACAGCGGGGACACCTTGTACCTCCTTGGAAAGAGTTGTTGCTGTTGTTATTAATTATCAGTATTTCTGTACCGCTTTCCAGTTGTGCAAGGAGCCTGCATACGGAGCTGAAATGATCATCCTGCTGCACCCCAAAAGGAGCTTTGGGGCACATCCAAAATGAGACCCCTCCACCCCTGCCAGGAAACTGCACTCTACGAAATCTCTAGCCTGGTGCTTGGCTTTGGTGCCAGGAGCTGGCTAGGGGGCTGCCTGCCCTGGACCACAACTGTGAGTCTTCCTCTTAAGGAATAAGGAGCCGGAGTTGTGAACCCCAAAAACAAGCTTTGGCCCGCTCCAGGACATATTCGTACCACTGATATTGACAGCTGTCCAAGATACATTTCAGGCATGTGTCCCCGCATGTCCCTTTGCGCACATTGCTCTGAAGCAGCATGATCTAAGAACGTGTTCTGAGCCCTGTGTTGGATTCCCTGGGAGATGGCCGCATCTCCCCCCCCCCCCACCTGAGTGCAGTTAGGGTTGCTGGGCCCTGTTCCTCCCCGCCCTCAAAGGAGCCTTTCCTGCCAAAAGATTTTACCCCTTCCAAGACCTCAGGTGAGCATGTTTGACATTCCACCCGCCACCCAGATCCCAGCAGGGCTGCCTGCTCTGAGTGATGGGAATGGCAGGGCTGGGGAACCGCAACCTCCACCTGCCCTTGGCCATCATCTTGGCCCTTCACCCTGCCACTGCCTGGTGCTCTCTTTGACCCTGCCGGTTCGGCCTTGGTGGGCAAGCCCCAAACCATGGAATTTTGTGACCAGGCTGTGAAGAGAGTTAAGACAAAGGACTGGAATCCCTCCTGGCTGGCAGAGGAGGTTGGGTGTGGGACACAATTCCTGGCAGGAGAAGCATGACTCACCGGAGGCCCCGCTGCACCACTCGGTTTGGGCAGGCACTGGGACACACGCAGAGCACGTGGCACTCGTAGATGTGGGAACAGTGTTTCCACCAGTTGAAGGTCTCCATCACAAGGCCGGACTGGAGAGCGGGAGGAAAAAGCCATGGTTAGATCTCAGTGGCCCCAGCAGTCACCCCCTGCCTGGCCAAGGGAGGGGAAGGGAACCCCCCCCCCAGCAGCAGGCCTGTGGGGGGCAGCCAGGGGGCAAAATCCCTGGGACAGGGGCTTCTGGGGGGGGGGGCAGGCCATGACAAAACAAACTATACAATAAACCAATTTATTACAGAATAAATTTGGGAATCTCAAACTCAGCCTATCCAGGTCTGCATTTCAATGCATTTCTATTATCCCAGTGCATTTGAGAAGGGGGGGCAATTGGGCATCTACCTCAAGCCCAGTTCTAGCTCTCCGTGACCTTGCCTGGCGGCTCTTACCCGATTGTATCGGTAGCCATGGCTGCGCAGGATGCAGGGACACTTCCTGGCTGAGCAGATTTTGGAACACGTGCAGTGCTGGAAGAAAAGGTTTCAGAGAGGTGGGTACCCCTGACCAGAGACCACCCCCCCATCTCTTGAATGCACAACTCAAGGCCTCATTCTTAGGGTTCTCTTCATGCTGGAAGAAACCATGGAGGTCAGTGCTTGAGGGGAGGGTCGTCGAACAGATGGACCTCGAGATCAATGGTGTTGCTAGGGGGTGCAGGGGGGTGCAAGATGCACTGGGTGACACGCACGGGGGGTGACCCACTACTGGTCAAATTTTTTTAAATCTTGGTATTTTTGAATAATACCATCATGTTATATATAATTCAAAGCGTAATTACATGCAGAATGCAATGAACCAAACCATATTGAAATACCTCTTTTCTAGCAGACGTTATAGCCAAAAACCAAGAAGCGGGGTGATGGTGCATCACCATGCCCACTGCTCAGGGCATTGCCCCACCCACTGCATGGGAGGAGGTCCATCATGGGGTGACACACTGGCCTCCCACACCAGGTGATGCAAACCCTAGTGACGCCACTGCTCGAGATTCAACAAATGCACTCCAGACAGAGCCAGTCTGAGATTTCCCAGAACATGACCCAGGCCAGAAAATGCTGCCTCCTCCTCGCCTGGTGCTGTGCCAGCCAATGCCTGCGCCACCCTCCATCCCCTGAATTCAAAAAGGAAGAAGTGGATAGACCAGGAAGAGTGCAGGGTGGGAGAGTTGTGGGCTAGAACACTGGGTTTGCTTGGACACTTGGACACTTGGACAATCGGGACCTTGCCAGGAGGCGACCACATCAGACAACAAATTGGGGTGGGGGGGCTGCCCATCTCCTCCCACAACCTGAATTTTAAAAAGGAGCAGAATGGAACAGGAGGTATCTCCAATACATAGCCCATCACTCTCTTCTCCTCTGCACGTTCTCTTTTGCTCCACACTCTTCCATTTCCAATTGGGGGACCAGGAGAAGCAGAGGCTGGCACATCCCCAGGAATGGCTGGTTGCAAAATTTGGGCTGTCGTCTCAGGAGGTTTGGGGGACCAGTTGCACCCCTAGACAAACAGTTCCTCCAGGCTCTTTCATTCAAAGGATTTGCATTCAATCAATCTTTATGGTAGGAAACTTTCAGTAACTGCCATATAGTGTAACCAGACCCTATAAGATTGAGAACTGTTCAAACATGGGAGGGGGTTCAGGTTACTGGGAGCAGGTTCTAAGTTCACCCTCCAGGTAGGATGGAAAAGACCCTTCTCTGCTGACAATTGCTGAGGTCTGCGGACCAAGGGTTGGACTCAGCCGGCAGCATCATATCCTCAACTGTTAAGAGTTGGAGCCACAATATTCACTCATAGGGCAGCAGGTAGAGATTACCAATGCATTTTTCAGTTCCCTTACAGTGATCGTGTGTTGGGGAGGATGGAAGCTTCCCATGTCTTACCCCAGATCCTTGGCCCTTGCAAAGATGAAGGGGTGAGGACAAGGAGGGGGCAGCTCCAGAGCTGCAGTGCATCTTGATAGATGGATTGGGGTCCTTCCAAATTCAGCTAGGGTAGGATTGTTTTTGCATTGCAGCCTGGAGCCCCTCCATTGCACAGATGCCACCCTTGTGGCAGGGGTATTCTCAGAGACTGGGAGATCTCCTGATAGGGGTCCCCCCTTGCCCAAGACAGAGAACAAACAGGTTTGGGGGTGTGCCTCTGACCTGAGTTCTCACCCACTCGCTCACTGGGATGGTCACTGACTCTGCGAGGATGTCTTGGGCGATATAGTGGAAGTTGCTGGGACACGGCTCGTCGTCCACCCCGTTGAGGCAGGGGACGGGGACTTGCTCAAAGCCCCGGGAGATGTCTCTGAGGCAGAAAAGATGAGTGGGATCATTTGGAGTCATGCAGGGCCAGCCCGCTTAATGGGGCTGGGCAATTGAATGCCAGTCGCAGTTGGCACATCATAGCCTTGGCCCAACCACCTGAGGGCTCTCACCCACTGAGGAGCTTCTCCGTCTGGCTTGGTGTGTGGGCAGCAAAGGCCTTCATGGTGCTCCGAGATGGGGAATTGCGCTTTGTGAGCCGCACGGGGGTCTGACCTGCTTTGTTTCTAAGAGAGACCTTGGCGCCGTGTGTGAGAAAAAGGCTGCGGGATATAACAGAGGAATCGGGTTAGCCTATGCTGGAGTGTGTCCCGTTGTCTTGGAGAGCAGTCCTGGATGGAGACTGGCAATTCTCAGATGCCAGAGACTAGAACAGGGATGTCCAAAGTTTTTGGCAGGAGGGCCACATCATCTCTCTGATACTGTGTCGGGGGCCGGGGAAGAAAATAATTAATTTACATTTAAAATTTGAATAAATTTACATAAGTTTACATAAATGAATATATTAAAGATGAACTTTTATGAATTAATGAAGGTCTTGAAATAGCTCAAGGCCTATAAAAGGCCTTGCACAAAGCAAAGCTGGCCTTTCCTTTGCTGCTGCTACTGCAACACAGACGTCAAACAACAAGCAGTGGAGGGAGCCCTCATCCCCACAGCTCACACGAGAGGTCGAACAGTCGCCCTCAAACTGAGAGCAGTTGGGTCTGGCCAGTGTGGGCTCCAACAAATCTCCGGAGGGCCAGAGGCTCATTGGAGACTGGGGGCTCCCTGAGGACCGCATTGAGAGGCCTTCAGGGCTGCAAGTGGCCCCAGGGCCGGGGTTTGGGCACCCCTGGACTAGAAGAAGGCCAGCATGGTTAAGCAGGAGCATGCTTTCAGTATCCCAGCCCACTGCTTGCAGGGTTTGAAAAGGCTCCTTCTGAGTGCTGTCTTGGAGGACCTTTCTAGAAGACCCCCCACCCCAACCTGTGCCTGGCCTCATCAGTTACAGCTGCTCTCTGGGCCTCTTCACCCAGAGATGTCTAATCGAACTATTGGGGAAAGGGTTTGGCACTGCTGCTGCAGCTGACTGGCCAGGCCACATCACCACTTCGTGGTTATATGCAGCCCATGCTGCTGTAAGGGAAGGAAGGCTAGCCATTGAAGGTGGGGAAAGGAAGGCCAGCATGAAGATGAGGCAGAAGAGGACAATAGTGGTGTCCCCTGCCAAACCGTTGCCTTAGGCAACCATCTCGGTCTGCCTCATGAATGGGCCACCCTTTTGGGGCCACTGCTCCCTCCAGCTCTCACTCACACCAGGCACTGGTAGCGTCTCTCCCGGGTTGCCACGTGCAGAGGGGTGTCACCCTGGTCGTTCTGGGCATTCACGTCTGCTCCGGCATCCAGCAACATCTTAGCAATGGTGGCAGAGCCCACAGTGGCTGCCCAGTGCAGAGCAGTGTTCCTTTTCTGGGGGGGGAATGGAGACAGGGAGAGATGGAGAGGGCTGGCAGAAGGAGGTGGAGCAGGAGGGTGAGGTTGTGAGCTGCAGAGGGCCCCTCCACCCCACTGCTGCCTGGTTGGCACACGTCTCACATCCAACCAGTTGCCAGCTATTATGCAAGACTTCTGTGTTTGGGTCATGGCGGGCCGGCCTAGGATCCCCTGATGGTGCTGATTCAATTATGTCTCTGTAGACCCACATCTCCAGGCAGAGCAGCGAAAACCACCTACTGAATCCCTGATGCTACCAGTCAGTATCAGGGAACCTGACCCAGATTAGAGAGAGTGTTCACATTCACTTAAAACACCCCCTTTTCTGTCTTCTAGCAAACTGTGCTCTTCCCCTGCCCCGCCCCACGTGATGCTCAGCTGACACTGCCATATTTTCAGCATCTCGCACATATGTGCCAAGCTGGCCAAAACATGGCATTGCCAGGTCTGTCTCCAGGGCAGTGCAAACGGCTGATGACTCCCTCACGTGATCCAGGGTGGCCACATCTGCACCGTGGGACAGCAGCAGCTCCACCAGGTTCTCATGCCTGAACTCGGTGGCCCAGAAGAGAGGGGTCCTGCCGCTGGCATCCTGGAAGCCAAGGAGACAAGTCATAGGAGGTGAGAAAGGAGGCATCATTTGGGCTGCCCAACCCAGCCCTTCGTGGGCTCTCCCTTAGAGTACCCTTAGTGGGTACCAGGAGAAGGAACATCCTCCCTCCCCCAACTGATGGCTGAAGGATCTTTCTGAGTCTAGAGGAAATGGGGCAGCCGCCTCAAGATCCAGCCTGCCTAGGCGAATGCAAACCCTTGATGGACCACTAGGGGCAGGCATTGCTCTACCTGTTTGTTAAGAGCCTTCTTCTGCAGGGAGAGGAGACAGTGGGCAGCGTCGTCATGGCCCTGGCTGGCAAGAAGGTGCAAACTTTCTTTCCGCTTCTGCGGGTGAGAAGTTCTAGAGAGCCATGTCCCCTAGGCAACTTCCCACCTCCCTCTAGGTGGCCCAGCAGTACAGAAACCTTGCTGAGGGGCTTCCCACTATGCACAGATCTAGGCCAGAAAATCCTGGCTGGCCCACATTGGTGGGCACCATGTGGCTTGGCCTGGGGACTCTGGCAACAGGGCTCCACCGAGGCACCTTCCAGACTGTTGGCTTGATCTTTGCTGCTCTGCAGCACCACCCTTGATAATGGCCAGAGCTGTTACTGCACCTCTTCTAACCAGGTGAACAGGGGAGCCAATAAGGGCCTGGCTGGGTCTATATCACTGTTGCTCCAGGCCCAGGTTCCTCAGTATCAGCAATTGGTTGGAGTAGCAATATCGCCTTGTCCCAAGCTGTTCTGATAATCTTCTATCCAATCTAACACTTGACTCCAGTATGCCTTGACCTCACCTGCTGTCTCTGACTCCCCATCTGCCTGTAGACCCACCCCCATCCCAGTAGAGTTGCCAACCCTTGCAGAACAAGCCCAGGGTCCCCAGAAATTGGCACCTGTCTCCTGAAAGCTAACCTGGAGGTTCAAACAGGGCCCCAGGAATGTCTAACATTGCATCTGACTGGAAAATCAATCTCCTGGAATAGCTGTAGTCTGAGTCTGCAACCCTACCCCCTAACTGAAGGCCTCGTGGAGACTGGGACCCGGAGGCCAACAGACTCCCATCTCTGGCATTGTGATGAAGGTGTGAGGCTAAGCTTGAAATCACAGGAAAGGGTTGGTTAAGAGGACGTCTCAATCCACCCTTTTGGCACCAACTGAGCTCCCCCCACCCATAAGTGCACCCCCCTCACCTGTCTTGTGTGCAATGATCTCCAGGGCTCTAGATCTTTGCTTTCTGCAGGGAAAAGGGTGGATGTGATTAACTTGATATTACTGGGAAAGGAAGGTGAGCAGTTAGAGTCCCCCTCAGTGGGTGCTGACTGCCACCCTGCCAAATATAGATGGCTCAGTTATTGCTTATGCCCCGCCCCACCTCCTAGCCTGCCTCACCACTCTGCCCCATGGCTGCCACCGTCCTGGCAGCTGGCGACGGATTCAAACAATGGCCGGAGCTCAGGCTGGGTGGGCGTTCCATGGAACAGGACTGAGGTTCTAGCCAGGTTCAGAGGTGTGATGGGCTAGAGGGCAGGGCCGGCCCATTCATGAGGACAGTTGAGGTAGTCACCTCAGGTGGCAGCTTGGCAGGAGGCCATTACTGCTGCCCTCTGCTGTTCCTTCATCTCTCTGCATTTGAAAAGGAAGAAGGAGACAGAGTGATAGATGAAGTGCAGAGGAGAGGAGAGTCTCTGACATTCTAGCCCACCATTCTCCTCTCCACCACACTTCCTCTTTCACTCCTCTTTCCAGTCCTCCAGAGACAGAACTTTTTTTCTTGGACAGAAGCAAAGCAAGTCCCAGTCCTGACCAGCAGGACTATTGGTAAGTATCTGTTCAATCTATATTTGGACATGCACCTTCCACCACATATTCCTCCAGAGATTTTATTCCCACAGGTCTAGGCGATCAAATCTCAAAGCTGGTTATTCTGGGCTCCTTCTAATGGAGTTTCCTTGTTTGTTTTGCCAGAAGTATAAGGGATCCCTTTCCTCCACAGGAGGATTTGGCAGCATTCCGGATCCAAAAGTACAGTCTGTCCTTTTAAAATTTTGCCTTATTTATAGACATACCTGCTAAAATCTGATATTTGACAACAATCAAATGAATCACATTTTGGATAAAAATGGAAATTCCTTAATTTTTTTTTTTTTTAAAAAGGAGATCTTTAAGTCTTCACAGCCAAAGAGTGATTTCTGCTGATGCTTAGCCCTGCCTGTAACTTTGTTTTGAATTGGCAAAGAGGACCTGCCACAAAACGTTGCATCTCCCCAACCCTAATGCTCAGCTGGCACAAAGAGGCCAATTCCTTCCCTGCTCCTCTCTGTCCCATGCTGCTGTTTTTCCCATGGACACCTCTAAATCCCATGGCTCCCAAGGACCACTGAGTAGGCTCATTCCACCCAAACCCTTGGGGTGTTCCCCACATTTAATTTCCAAACCTTGTTTACTTCTGCCTATCTAGGGTGTCCCCTGCATATGTTGAAAAGCCCAACCTTGTCGGTAGACAGCCCCATTTCGCATACAGAGCAGTAGCGCTCAACAGCCAGAGTTTAACATGGTTTTATGAGGTGGGGATTGGCTGTTCTGGATGAGCAGGGCACAGAGATATAGACCGGGTGGCCACGCTTAGCCAATTTGCCTGGAATGGGCAAAAGCGTTCATGGACAAGACACTCATTGAATGGGAGCCTCCATCAGGATCCACTAGTACTTCTGTCTTCCTACCTAGGAAGGATCAAGGTGGGAGGTGAATTGTCCTTCTCTGAGTCAAAGCACACAGACAAAGATAGTGTGTGCATAGAGAGGGAGAGAGGGAAGGAGGATTTGATCTGGCTGGCAGTGAACATGCTCTGGATACCCCATGCATGTGCTCCTGGGATGTTGTTCCCAGGAGCACATGCTACTCACTCCATCCAATGGTGAACTTGTTAAGAAAGCAAATATTATAACAGCCTTTGGGGAGTTCTCCCCCAAAGTTGCAACAATATGACCCCCCCCCCCAACCCCAGAATGTCACATTGCTTGGGGAACTGGGGCAATAGACAAGACCTTTCTTTGATCACACCAGTGAAGGTGTGAAGGAGGCAGAAGAAGATGCTGCCCTGTGGAAACGACCATCTAGAGTCACCACCAATGAGGTAAATGGAGAGGGAGGCAGGGATAAGTAGTAAGAAAGTGTGTTGGCTTCTGTAGTTAGGCTGAGCCCCAGCAGGACCTGGGAACTCAGAGCCAAGCCATGATGATTCATGCACAATGTGGTCTGGCAGAGCAGGAGTGAAGTCCAGAGGTACATGAAAGGAGCATGTTTGCGAGTCCTGTGTGGCACCAATGGCAAAGTCATGTGAACCAATGGTCACAGCTCAGGATAATTGGGAAGGTGAGGAAGGTCTGGTCTGGTGTGATCTTGCATTAAAGCCAATTTGGGGGGATTGGGTGCTAAGGGTGGGGTGGGGAGAGTTGATGAGAAGAACATGCCAAAGCAGTGTTAGCAAGATGTCTCCAGCAAGACGTCTCCCCCTCCACTCCTCCTGCTCTCCTCAGTGCCTGTTTGTCTGTTGCCCAAGTTGGGGGGGGGGGGCTGCTTTTGGAATCTGGGAAGAGGAGATGAGGGGGTTCTCCCCCAGATTTGCCTGCCTGGCAAGTAGGTTGTGTGTGTGTGTGTCCTTACACACACAACCCCATCCTCTCCAGTGTGTGTGTGTGTATGTCCCTTACACAACACACATGCACAGCTACTTGCCAGACAAATCAGAACTGAACCCCCTCTTCTTCCAGTGTGTGTGTGTGTGTGTGTGTGTATCCCTTACACACACACACACACACACACACACACCCCCCTGCTTGCCAGTCAGACAAATTTGATGACAACCCCCTCCCCTCCTCTCTGTCTCTCTCTCTCTCTCTCTGATGTGTGCGCGTGTGTCCCTTACAGTGTTTGTGTGTCCGTCCCTTACACACACACACACACCCCGCACAGCCAGGCTGCTGGTACCCAAATGATGGGATGCGGTTGCCAGGGCAACCAGACTGGACGTCAGCGCGCCTGGGCATGTGCTGCCAGGCTCCGGGCGGCTTCGCCTCCGCTGCCGCCGCCGCCGCCGCCGCTGCTCGGGGGAAGGTGGGACGGAGAGGGGGGCCGATCGGCCGCCCCCCAGCCCGCCTCGCCTCCCTCCCTCTTTTCCGTCCGCAGTCAGCAGCCATCTTCGCGCTGAGCAGCCTCGCCCTCCGCAGAGCAACGTGCGCCCCGGGCGGAGGCGGAGGCGGAGGCGCCGGCGCGGGAGGGATGCGCGGGGCGGAGGAGCCGCAGATCGCGGAGGACATGTCAGGTAGGGGGGCTGGGCGCAGGGTGACCTCTTGCTGGCCGCTGCCACCACTGAGGGGAGGGGTCTGTTTCTGGGGGGGCTCCCCAAAGTGACACCCCCAAAGCCATGCGGACCTGCTTGGGCAGGGAGAGGGTGCCCTGCTGCCTCCTGTGTGTGGCCACCCACCTCCCTGCAGCTCAGGGATAGACTGCTGCAGGACATGGAGGCTTGGCCAACCTGTTGTGCCCCTGTGGATCCCATGGGCAAAGCAGGAAGGAGGTGGCTGCACCACCACCCCGCCCACACTGGCGGCATTCAGTGGTAGACTGCTCCTGTCTGTGGAGGTTCCATGGCGTGCTTGGCTCGTGGCATCCCAGCAGGGTGAGAGCTCTGCTTGCGGGGTCAGGCCCGAGTCCATCCCTCCCTCCCATGCTAGCGTCCTCTTGCCCACCGTGACCAGCTGCCCCCACCAGTTTGGCCTTCCCTTACTATCGCTCCCAACAGCTAGGTGGTGCTCAAAGATATACTGCCTCCGAATTGGGAGGTTCGCTTCCATATGGCTAGCCACCTGCTTCTCTCAGGATGAGGAAAGTCATCAGAACCTATGAGCCACCCATCTGGAACAGGCCCAAGGCCTGTCTAGGTTTGCATTGTCTTTCCTGCCAGGTGCTTTGCGGAAGCCTATAAGCAGGGCAGGAAGGCCACAGCCCAACCCTGTTTGCCTTGGCGCCTGGCATGCTCAGGTAGACTGCTCCTGACAGTGGAGGATCTATTAGGCTGACCTGATTGGCCTCCCCTCCCTGAGTTTGTCTCGAAGAAATCTGCCCTAAGAGCCCCAGCATCTCAGACAGAAAGCCCATTGAGTCTAGTGCCCTCTTTCCTATGGTGGTGTGCCAGATACCCCTGGAAAGCCCCCTGCCCCCCAGCAGGTCAGGAAGGGGGTGGCTGTTCCTAGTGGGTTTCCAGATATACCCTGTCAATATATGGAGGTTCTGCGTAGCTCTAGATACAGGATAGAAAGAGGATGCCAGACCCTGGTGGGTGGGGGACATTATGGTGTAACCAGGTTGGGAACTGACCTATCAGCAAGCCCAAGTGAACCCTCAGGACTGACGGCAGTGGACATCTCCAATGTACTGTCAGGGGCAGGTGGGGGCCGGGGGTGCCACCAGGGCCCCAGTGCATGATCCTTGCCCCAAGGCTATCAGCAGTCTGGTGCTGGCACTGCCATTCTTTTTGGAGGTATTCTGCCCCTTTCCATGGAGGTTCAACTTAACTTCTCCTTCATAACAGCTACAGCCCTGCTGCTGGATCAACATAAGGTGGGTGTGTCTGATTCCCAGGAGGGTCTGGCCAAATGTTTCTGGGAGAGCCACAAAAGCAGGGCACAAAGGGGGCGGTCAGGTTGACTGCTCTGCGCATGGAGCAGGATCCGTCTCCCTGTAGATGTTTTAATTGGGATATGGGGAGAGCCTTATGTTCAATGGGATTGACTTAGGCTTAGTTTTCTAGAGGCGGCCAGGGGCTTCGAAGAAGGGCGATGGCTGTCTCTGTTGACTTTTGGAGGTAAACTGTTTTTGAAAGTAGAAAAGGCTAGTAGTTGCTAGAAGCCCATTCTCATGGGATCTCCCTCACCTAGATGCCTCAAACAGGGCATCAAGGGAATGGCCCTGGTTGCTTACTGTCTCTCCAAGGTATACTACTCCTCATAGTGGAGGTTCAGTTTTGCATTTGGGGCAAATTGCTGAGATGACCTTCCTGTAATGTGTCTAGTTTTGTCTGACAGGCGTGAATTCTGTCAATTAGCAACACCTTTCAACTCAGCTCACAGTCCCTTTGCTAACATGGCCTGGAGGTTTCTCTTGAGAATACAAAAATGTTCCCGTATTTGTCTCTGAGGATTGGGGTATATGTGCATTTCATTTGCCTTGATGCCTTTTGCACACAGGAAATCACGAATATTCAGTCTTGAGCTGGCCCTGATCCTATATGAAAGTTGCATGTTGTCCATTTGCATGTTTCATTACATTGTGTGCTTTTTTTTCTGGCTTTCCCTTCTCATGCTGTGGGGCACTGAGTTCTGCGGGGTGCTGTCCCCTATCTGTGGGTAATCCTTTCATTGGGACTTCACCATAGGTGCCCATTGTTGTCCACACACACTTCCAAAGTACTCATTTTGAGCATTTAGAGCCCAATACGCAAGCTTGGTTGGAAACCTATACGACAACCCTGCAAGGCAGCTCATCTCATGGTCCCTGTATTGCAAAAGGTGATGCAGAGGCTGAGAGGAGTGCTTTGAGGAAGTAATGAAACCCAGACAAGACAGAAGGCGGTGGTCTTGGTTGCTTTGTGTGGGGGGGAGGAAATGGTCGCAGAAAATTGGAAGACTGAAGCGCCCTCCTTACAAGGAACGGTTTGTGAAAAATTTGGGGGGGGAAAGCAATTAAGTGGAGACATGATTGCAACTGATAAAATGATGCATGGCATGGAGAGAAACGTTTTTCTCGTGTTCTCTTGCCACACTTAAACCCAGGGTCATATGATGAAACTAGCAGCAGGGGCTTCAGGAGGGACAAAAGGAAGTCTTTCTTTACAAAGCATGTCATTATCAGGTGGAACTCATTGCCACAAGATGTCAGGATGGCCTCTGGCTTAGATGACTTGAAAAAGTGGCTAGGTGTGAAGAAGGAAAGGTCTATCGACAGCTAATAGATTGATCAATTTCGGTAGCTCTTGGTCATGATGGCCTGGAACCTTCGTTTTTAGGAGTAGCCTGCCTGTGAAAACTGGTTGTTGGGGAGCAACTACTAGGGCAGGGTGTGCTTTTCCCTCCTGCTTTTAGTCTTGCCAGTTTGCGGTCTGAACACTGTAGGAAACTGGATCCAACCCCAATATATAAATAAAGTATGAGACTGGGGGCTCCATTGTTAATCTCTCCCTCTCAGTACCCTTTTCACCTACCCCCATCCCTGTTGTCATCCATTCCTTGCCCCCAAAATGCCTTCTCAGTACTGTTCACTGTAACCAAATATTCCTATTATAGGGAAAAAGCAGAAAAAGTTGCCATGAAGCCTGACACTAGTGAAAGCTATTTTAGCACAGTTGCAAAGAACCTGAGCAGGACTGGGGCACCATCTCCTTGTACCTGAAGGGCTACACGAGATGCCTCCCCCTTTACCTGGTGGTCTTCTAGCCCAGTGGTCTTCAACCTTTTTTATTCCTGTAAGTTGCTGTGACCCCACAACTGAGGCTTCATGACTCCATTGGGGTCCCAACCCCTTGGTTGAAGAACACTGCTGTCGAGCAGGATCCTGGCTCTCAGTTGCTTGACAGGGTATTTTCCTTCCTTTTCTAGAAGAAGAAGATGGATTGCCAGAAGACTTGGAGGAGTTCTTTCCTGAAGAGCAGCTGGATGGCAAAAAGAAGAAGCCCAAGAAGCTGAAGGAGAACAAGACTGCCAAAGTGAAGCGGAAGAAGAAGGAGGTGGGTTGTACTGGGTTTCCCTGGAGTCTTTCTAAGGACTCACACGTAACACAAGGGGGGGGGGCAGGCGTCTTTCAATATGTTGCTCATTGAGTAATGTTTACCTCATGAGAATGATGATGGTTTTGTATAATGCTGCCAAGTGGGCACCATGCTTTACAAAACTCAGTAAGGCAGACCCCTGCCCCAAAGCACTTACAATCTGTAATTCAGCACAGGGGAGGCAACAGAGAAAGGACAGGGAAACGGAGGCAAGGATCAGCAGGGGGAGAACATGCCACTGTTTCTCTAAGGTAATCTCTGTCTTGTTCCCAGTAGGGTCTGGGGGCTAGTCAGGTCCTACCAAAGGCTTCTTGGAAAAGATGGGGAGTGGTTGAGGGGCTGTCATTGGGAAGATGCTTCTGGAAGGCAGTTGCAGGCTTCCTTAAGTGGCATGAGGGAGAAAAACGATGGGCTGAGTCATAATTTCTAAAGTGTGACTCCAAATTATCTTTTGAGGGGATCGTCACCCTATTCACGCCCCTAAATATTCTTGTAAGCTTGAACATAAGAAAAGCCTTGCTGGATCCAGCCCAAGGGGGTACAGCTGATCCAGCCTCCTGCTTCCCACAGTTGTCCACCAGTGGCCTCTGGGTATTTGCCTTTCAGTACAATCCTAGGGGTGTCTACTCCAAAGTATGTGCCACTGTGCTCAATGGAGCTTACTCCCAAGAAAGAGTGTATAGGACTGCAGCCTTCCTTTCCTGTTTGTGGGCTTCCCAAAGGCTTCTGGTGGGGGAATGGTTGGATGCCAAACTATATGGGGCTTGGACCTGATCTGGCAGGGCTCTTCTTATTATGAGTTTTTTTTCTGTATTCCTGCAAAATCTTGAGCAATGTGGCTCCCCCTCTAATATATATCTGCTTTGTTAGAGTTGCAACCCTTTGTCTGGTAAAGAGTTGTATGGAACCTTGGATGAGCAGGCACACAAAACAGCACACACCAGCAGAGTTCTTTGAATGCAGTGGTTATATTTCAGAGCAAGGGTTATCACAGGTAGAGTAATCAGTAAACAGTCCTAGTCAGCACGATGAGCAGTCAGTCCATAAACAAATCCAAATCGGTTTTCCAAGATACACAGTCAAAGTTCATTCCATGGTCAGTATCAACAGGTATCTACTCACATCCAGCCTCCCAAGTTACTGGCAGCAGTTCAGTAGTCTCCTAGTACACTCCTACTGCTGCACTGGAAGCTCAACAGACCAAACATTAAGTAGTTGGAGTGGCCAATCAGTGTAGGCTAAGCCACACCCAGGCTGAGGCAGTCACAGGTGTTTGCTGATCCTGCTGACTCCAGCAATCTGCACCTGTTCCTGAACCACCTTGTTGGCTGTGTTTCTGCCTTATCCAGAACATAGACCTGACATGCTTTACTAATATGTGAACATGGAAATTTAGCAATCGCATTGAACTGTGGGCAGACAGGCATCCACAGATGTGATAATCAGTGACAACTGTAACGTGGCTTCACTGTTTCTGTGGTTTCCAAAGCCTGTACGGTGACGGAACTCTCCTTTCGGTGCTCCTGATGCAAACCACCATGCCAGACTGTCAAGTTTTGGTAGGAAGGGGTTGAACCAGTCCTGCATTCAGTGACGTCACTAGGGTTCGCGTCACCCGGTACGGGATGCCAGCGCGTCACCCCCCCCATGCAGGATGGGGTGCACGGGGCAATACCCATGGGCAATACCCCAGGTGGTGGGCATGGTGATGTACCATCACTCCACCCCCACTGGTTTTTTGACTGTACCTTTTGATAGAACAAAGATAGAACACATTCTGCATGAAATTACGCATTGTTTGATATATAACATGATGGTATTATTCCTCCAAACTGTGATTTTAGTTATATTGGTCACTAGTGGTGTCACCCCCCCCCCCATGGTGTCAACTTACTAACAACTTATTGCAGCAGTTCTCAAACTTTTAGCACTGGGATCCACATTTTAGATTGACAATCTGTCCAAGACCCACCAGAAGTGATGTCATGGTGGAAGTAACATCATCAGGCAAATTAAAATAAATAAGTATAAATAATTAAAGTAAAACAAATAATTAAATAAGCAGAAGCCAGCCCTGGTCCACCAAGTGAATTTCCTCTGCAGCCTGCCTGCAATAACACTCCCCCTCCAAAATCAGTTTCAGCCCTACCCAGTGCCCAGTTCAATTTAAGTACTTCTGTTTAAAGCAGATCACTGTCAGGATCCACCTGGCTTTGCAAGTCTCAAAAAGGTTCACCCTATCAGCTGAAGCCTCTGTTTTGATCCTTTTTAGTGAGGGGGGGGGGGAGGCTGCCTTCTGGAGCACTTGTTAGCTGCAGGTACATAGGATCAGGACCATTCTGGTAGCCTTGCACTCTCCTTCACCTGATCTTCCACACCAGCTAAGGCACGTGTGCTTACTTGTGAGTAAACGCGACTGTGAGGCTTAATTTCGCTTTCCATAGGGCTGGATACATTCATCTACTTGGAGGGAGGGACTTGCTTCTCAGGTGTTTTGGGGGGCTGCATTCATTGGATCAGGACCATTCTGGTGTCGTTGGATTCCTCTCAGCCTGCCCTTTCCGACAGTCTAGGGCAAATTTGCCTACTACCGAGTAAACGCACGATACGGCTCACTTTCACTTTCCATAGGGATCCATGCATTTTTTGTTCTCCAGTTTTTTTGTCATAACTTTTGATAGACAGGAGGTATTTCACTCTGGTTTTCTTGCATTGCATTCCGTTAGAAATTCCACATCCAACGGTATATAATATGATGGGGTTACTCCTAACCACTGCAATTTTAGAGCGTTATGCCCCCAGTGCATGTCACCCCCCCTTTGCGCGTCACCCGGTGCGGCCCGCACCCCCCCACTCTCCTAGCGATGCCACTACCTGCATTCGACTCTGATTGGCTGACTTGGGGGGGGCATTTGGTGGGGTGTCAGTGTCCCTTGTTGCTATCATCCAGGGGGTTTGGCCTCAGAAGTGTTAGACCAATGACCTGTTGTCAGAAAGCTGGCATTTGGTACCCGGGCTGGGGAGGTATGGGGTAAGCCCCTTCAGTTCAAGTGCACAGAACTGGAGCCACCATCTCTGTCACCTAGCTGTCAAATCTAGTCTCAATTGTTTGATCTGTCCATTGACTCCAGTTCATTTTAGTAACCTTACTGAACGTAACTTATCTACCTTGTCACCCTTATCTATCTTATCCATGAAAGTCAAAGCAGCCAGACAGAGAAGACCTAGCCAGCCAGGAGGATCTTGCTGATTTTAGTGCCACTAAGGGGTTTCCAGAAGATTAAAGACACAGCTTCAAAAGAGATCTCTCTTCACTAGCTGCTGAAAGGACACCCCCCCCCCCCAAAAAAAAAAAAAATCAGCAAGACTGGTCCCTAGTAGGCAAAGCATTGTTACAGCTGCCATGGAAAGTTAAAACCAGCACCTGGAATTGGGTCCAGTTTTAATGGCAGCACATTTGACTCTTTGGGTGCATGATTACAGTGCCTGGGGCGGGCCCTTTGGGTTAACTTAGCAGATGCATTCTGAGGCAGTGCCATACACCTATGTGATGCACTCTGAAACCTGAAAGAACAGGTCCCCAATGAGCTTACAGTCTAGAAAATAGACTCAAGAGAGGCAAAAGGGGAAGAAGAAGCAGAGCTGAACAGGTGAAAAAATATACAGTTCTTCCACATTGCAAAACGCTCTTCAAGGGCAGCACTTTGCAGGACGCAGTGGCGGTAGTCCAACCCAAAGGGGCCTCTGCAGCACTGACTTCAGATTCCTATCCTCCCTCTTTGCAAATATAGTTTTTCAGCTGGCAGCGTGGCAGGTGTTCAGCAGGTGACTTTCATGACTCACCAAAGGAGAGTTTGCAGGAAAGGGCTGCAGTGTTGACCCCCCCTCCCCCATGAATCAACTGCGATCCCTTGGATGACAACACCAGTTTGGCTGTGCCTGACCTTCTCTGTGTTGGGAAGTCTCCTTATCGGGTCTCCTGTACCCTGCAATGCTCCAGCTGCATTGCAGCGTCTCCTTTACAGTGTGTCCCTGGTGACTGGCAGTAAATCTTGCCAGTGTGCTGCATACCGAGCAGGTCTGGCTTTAAATGGTCCATAAAATAGAGGGGGCTGGTGGGTGGGTGGGTGGGAGGCAGCCGCAGGAGATGTTTTTGGGAGGAGGAACGTGGTCTTATGGGTAGCACGGCAGGGATTCCGCAATTCCATGCTCAGAATCGCTACTGGAGAATCTCTGTGTTTTTTAAATCACTAAAGCAAGTTTCTGGACCTTAAGACTAGAAGTGTACACCAGATGACATGTGGCCTGCTGAAGTCTCAGAGGGCTAAAGGACAGCTGATTGAGGCTGCAGTATTACTTCATGGTCACCTAGGAATAAGCCCCATTAAACACAATAGGACTTATTTATGAATAGATATGCATAGTATTGCACTGTGAGTTGTGAGTAAAGAATCTTCATTATTATTTTTAGTGTTGGGCCAGCAATAAAATCAAAATGTTTTGTGTTGCTTTCTGTTATGTCCTTTCCAATAATAGAGAAGATCTATGCCCTAAGGATGTACAATCTAGTTAAGAACATAAGAGTCCTGTTGGATGAGGCCAAGGCCCACATAGTTTGGCTGCCTGTATCTTGCAGTGGCCCAGACTCAGAGGTGGGGCCATGGGTGCTTGCCCCCCCAACTGTTGTGCCAGCAGGAAGAGTGCCCACTGGGATAGGGAGCAACCCAACACAGCTAAGAGCCCAGGTCTACCCACCCAGCAAACCTTGGCCCCAGAGGCTGGTAGATCAAGTCTGGGCAAGAGGAGGGATTTGAAGAAAGTAAGTTTGGGGCAACCTGCATGTGGTCTGGGAGAGAGTTCAAGACATAAGGGGCAGCAAGGGAGAATGGCTGGAGCTGTGGTTGGAGCAGGAGATCTTCAGGTGGTTGAGCCTGTGCTGGATCCAGGAGCTGACAGGAAGTCAATACAGGGATTTTTTTGGGATGTGTGAGTATGATATGATCTGTGTAGTAAGAAAGGTGACTGCTTTGCTGGCGGAATGCTGGGCTTCGTCAGGGGGCTTCGTTGCTTCAGTAGCTGCTTTCCTTTTCATTCCTTCCTCTGGGCAAAAGGAAATAAATCCTACCAAATAGTATGTGGTTTTGTGGACAGGTCACAGAATTGCATTTTTTTTGGTGCAGAATTTAATATTTTTTTGTCTCAAAAAGATGCCAAGCAAAGTCTTGCTTATGACTGCCTGTGGGCAATATTCCGAGCTTTCCAAGAAAGTGCCAGGAAACAGTTCCCATAGAGTTGAAATGTACTCCAAGGTCATCTAGTCTACCCCCTGCCTGTAATGGCTTTCTTGGGGTGGGGGTCTGCTTGTTTATTCGCTCTTTTGACAGATTTGGTCTTTGTCCACCCCTTCGAGTGGATCTCTTTTTGGAGAAAACCCATTCTTTGGGAACAGATCATTCTTTGGGAACAGAATAAATACAGGGAGGGTGTGAATGTGCAGGAGGGCTCCAGCTTCTTACTGGGGGAGGGGGAAGGTTCCTTCTGATTTGGAGGCTTGTCTGCTCTTGCCAGAAATTGGGATGAAAATGAAGCACAGAAAGTTGCTTTTCTTGTTTCCCTGGTGCGTGGTTGGAGTGGCTTGATGATTGCACGCACATATGGGCACCACCTCCTTTGTTTGGCTGGCAGGGTGTCTGTTTTATGTTTACCCCATGAACGACACCATTTGTTTCTGCACCTGGTTGTGTCTCTTCCCCATCAGGCAGCCATTGGCAACCTCTTCCCAGTGATGTTGCTGCAGCTGAAAGCCGGAGTGGCTTGTCTTCCTATGTAAGCAAATGGAGCAGGCTGGGTGCACCCCGGTTGTGGAGCCGAGGGATGTAGCAGCAGCCTATGTGCAACTTATGGGAGTAGTGAACAGGAGCCAACAACCTGGGTGAGACAGTTGCCATGCTGGCTCCAGGGTTGGGGGGGGCTTTCAGGTGAGGCACCCCCAGTGAGCTTTGCAAAGGTTAGGGTAGGAAGGACCACTGATGGAGTCTGATCAAGCTGAGTATTTCCTTATCCTGCTGGCAGTGGCTTTCTGTGGTTTCAGGCAGAGAAGAATCTTTAGCAGCTTTAACTGGAGATCGAGGCTGGCCCATCCATGAGGCCAACTGAAGTGATTGCCTCAGGCAGCAGTCTGACGGCACTCATCTCTGCCTACTTTCTGGGATGCCAAGAGTGGAATCCAGAAGCTGCTGTGTGCATTGTGCTGGGTCAGACCAGCAAACTCATGCTGTCACTTCTCTCTGGTGGATCACTCCAAGCCCCTGGGCAGAGCAAGGGTCCTCTCGCCCAACCATGCAATATCCTTTAACTGGAGTTGCCTAGAGATGTCTCCTCACTCACAGGCTGCTGTCATTGCTTAATTGGTTGAAAATGCATCTGTTTGTCTGAGGCATCAAGTCCTCTCTTGATGTGCCCACAGATCCAACCTCTCCTTGATCTGGTGGTGCATCAGCTATGCTCTCTATTGTGATTCCCTGGTTCAAACATGGAAAAGGGAATAGTGCAGAGGAGGAAGTACAGAGGAGATGAGAATGGTGGGAGAGAGCATCCCTGAGGAAGTGCGGGGGAGATGAGAGTGTCGGGTAGAGTGTCTCTGAGGAAGTGCAGAGGAGATGAGAATGGTGGGAGAGAGCATCCCTGAGGAAGTGCAGGGGAGATGAGAATGGTGGGAGAGAGCATCCCTGAGGAAGTGCAGGGGAGATGAGAATGGTGGGAGAGAGCATCCCTGAGGAAGTGCAGGGGAGATGAGAGTGTCGGGTAGAGTGTCTCTGAGGAAGTGCAGAGGAGAGGAGAGTGATGGGATAGTGTTGGAAACTCTTTTTCTGCACTGTCCTTTTCCAGCCCGTTCTTTTCAAAGCCAGGGAGGGGGAGGCATGGCAGAGGCAACTGAGTGGCCCAATCAACCTCATGAGTGAGCTGGTTGCATCTTATATGTTCTGGGTTTGAATGAAATTGAATTCGTCCCTGCCCCACGTATATCCGTGAAAGGGCCGTGGAGTTGCCTGTCCTTTTTGGCCCCAAATCCTCACTCCAGATTATGAGGATCAATGTGCCTGAAATCATCCATTTTGGCAGCCAGATGCAATAGCTGGTGGTACGTGATCAGGCTCTTGAACCAGTCCAAGAGGTTCCCTTCACTAGCCTGCTGTTTGAATTGGAACATATGTAGATGGAGGTCCTTGTCAGGGAGGAAGATGCGGACAGAGAGATGGGATTCTGCAGGAATTGCCATGGCAACCAGATTTTCAGGCCGAAATTATGTTTATATTGCCCGTGAAAAGTGACAGTCCCATTTTGGTTGCCTTAAAAAAAATTATTATTATTAAATGAAAAATGTGAAGGGCCTAAAATCAATATACTGTATGTCTCTCTTGGGTTAGAATAGTTTTTTGTTTTTGTTTTTTTAAATCAAATGTGAACATCCGTCTGGCAGTGATGTGAGCTGGCCCAGGAATTGTCCAAATATGGCATGGTGGAGATGGTGCCGGTACAGAATTTGACGCAGGTGGAAAAATTCCAGGTTGCAGCGGGCCAGCGGGTCCGCTATTCTCCTTCGAAGTGCCTGAATTATCCTGCAAATGGAAACAGAGACAGGACACTTAAATAAAAAATTATGCTTAAAGCTGATGGCATTTGTTTTGGGAACTCATCATTTCCCAAACTTAGAATGTAAGGATTGACTTGCTAGATCAGTCCCAGGTGTATTGTGTCCATAGGAGGCAGAGGAAATAGAGTATGTGGGGGCCAGGGGAAAGGGAGTTTGTGGGAGCCAAGGGAAATCTCTTGAGCCCAGTGCTTCCCAATCTTTGGCATCCCACGAGACTTCCACATCCTGCAAATGCAACGCGTAGCTCCCGGAAGTTATTGGCGATGACGTTATCACCAATTACTTCTGGGTTTGAAGACCGCACAGGATACTGTAAAGGCTGTAAGAGACTCTGGATGGGCAGGAAGACCCCTCACAGTATGAAAAAAACTGCATGCAGGAGCTCAACTGGCCAAGCTGAGCCTCTTACTGGCCCCTGCAGTGTTCCTTGTGGTCTTGCTGCCATCCAGCGACCCCCAGGGTGCCTTGTGACACCCCAGGATGTCATGATGCACAGTTTGGGAACCACGGCTTTAACTCCTTACTCTGCATAACCCAGCTCAAGGTTTGGATGGTCACACTTGGGTGTGACAACACCTAGAAAATTTGGTGTAAAGGCCTTAACAAAATGCAGACAGAAACATTTTTCTCCCTGAGATAGAAAGACAGTTTCCATGCTGCTTGATAGATAATGTCACGCATAATTGACATGTAACTTATGTTCAATGAAAGGTGGTTAGATGGTGTAGGATAGTGTAAGATCACCCAGAGTGGGGAAATGGGGGCTGTCAGTGAATGATCTGTCTTGGATATGTGAGGGCAGCAGTGCGCACAGTTTGTTGCTTACTAGGAACAAGTAAGGAGAGAAAAAAACGTAAACCGGCGAAGTTATCGCTTAACCGAGTCAGGGCTCAATCCTATCCAACTTTTGAGTGCTGGTGCAGCTGCAATGCCGCCCCAAGGCAAGGAAACAGATATTCCCTTACCTTGTGGAGGCCTCCGTAACTACCCTCCCACCACAGGATGTAGTGTATGCCCCATTGGCATGGCTACACAAGGGCTGGAAAGTTGGATAGGATTTGGCCCAGAGCTGTCTCTGGCTTCTGGTCCATCTGGTTCTAGGATTGCTCTGGGGAGATCACAGAAGCTAAACCACTCACTCACATAGGCCTCTGCAACCTTCCCTAGATCACTCATGTGGCCTGTCTCATCCTGAGGTCTCCTGGGCTTCACTTTAAAAGGAGCTCTACACCGTGATCCTAAAGAGATATGGGACAGAGTTTCCTTGACTCAAGCACCTGAGAAAATCCATTCTGCCCCCTCACTTCTATTTATAGGCTAAAATGGATCTCCTTTTGGGGAGAGGGGTAATTTTTTTTAACCTGCTCATCCTGATGTAGTGTGTTGTTTCATTGCCTTGCAGAGCCCCTGGGTCTCCCTCAGAAGTCAGATATTTTCCGTGTGTGTGTGTGTGTGTGTGTGTGTGTGTGTGTAAAACAGTCTGTGCTGTGACTTTGATATCTTTTTCCCAGGAGCAGTTTATGGCTAAGACCCTTCCATCCATCACTGACCGTGCCCTCCTCTCCTCTTTTCCCTAGCATGTGAACCTTTTCTTTTTTTGCGTGACCTTTAGGGGAGCCACGATGATGAGATCTCTGAAAATGAAGAGGAGCTGGAAGACAAATCAGAGAGCGAAGGAAGTGACTATTCGCCTAATAAAAAGAAGAAGAAGAAACTGCGAGAGAAAAAGGAGAAGAAAGCCAAGCGGAAAAAGAAAGATGAGGAGGAAGAGGAGGTGGAAGACGGAGGCTTAAAGGTATCCGGCTTCTGGTTTGGAAGAAGCTTCGGGGCAATCAAATGGACAAGAACTTTAGATAAACTGAAGCTATTTTATATGTCTGTGTGTGTGTGTGTGTGTGTGTGTGTGTGTGTGTGTGGGGTGGTGGTGGGGTTTGCTCGACATCCAGCACACCACAACGGGGGCTCCTAAAACTGGTTTGTTGCCTCTTTAGTGTTGCTTTTCATCTCCACCAGGAACCCAAGTCCTCAGCTCAGCTGATGGAAGAGTGGGGCCTGGATGACGTAGATTACGCTTTTTCAGAAGAGGACTATCATATGCTGACCAACTACAAAGCTTTCAGCCAGTTTCTTAGGTAGGTGAAGCTGACTCCTGCTCTCGTCCAGGGAGGAAGCTTGGGGCTATATTCCGGTCTCTGCAGCATTCGTTAATTCACCCATGTGGCCTATCTCACCCTGAGGCCTCCTGGGCTTTATTTTGAAGGAGTAAGGATAGTTCTTTCATTGGGAGGTGTGGGAGTGGTTGCTGACTTTCAGCATTTGTGGAGAATGAATCCATCCATAGCTACTAGCGGTGACAGCTAAAGAGAACCTCCATGTTCCTTGGCGGTCTGTCTTTGGATACTAGTTGTCAGGGACAGACTGCTAGGGAGGTCTGTTGCCTTAATGGAAGTTGTTGTAGTATAGCAGCTAAGGCGGCAATCCTGACCAACTTCCCAGCTCTGACCTAGCTGCAATGCAGCCCCAAGGTAAGGTAACAAACATGCCCTTACCTGGAGGAGCCCCCTTGACTACCTCCAGACTGCAGGATGCAGCGCCCGCCACATTGGCACAGCTATATCAATGCTGGAAAGTTGGTTTGGATTGCGCCCTAAGAGACTGAGCTGTGCATTGGGGCCTCCCTGGTTTGATCTCGCCTCTGCCATGGACTCTTCGCCATCTACACTACAGGGATAACAGTGCTTTTATATTGCGGTAAGGACCTTGAAAAAGGACTTGCCCCCTCGTCAGTGCTGACTTTCTCCTTGGTTTCTAGGCCCCTGGTCGCCAAGAGGAACCCCAAGATCCCCATGTCCAAGATGATGACCGTCCTGGGGGCCAAATGGCGGGAATTCAGTGCTAACAACCCCTTCAAAGGCAGCTCAGCAGCAGCAGCAGCCGCTGCAGTGGCCGCCGCTGTCGAGACTGTTGCCATTGCTCCACCTCCACTCCCTGCAAGCCCCCAGCAGCCACCCCTGCCACCCCCAGCGATCATTAGGAAGGCTAAGACCAAGGAGGGCAAAGGTAATGTTGGTGGCATGCGTGGGCCACATTTGGGGGGGGTGAAGGGTACAATTGCAATCAATCAATCAATCAATCAATCAATCTGTCCCTCAGAATCACATAAATGATCATGAGAGAGTGTATATTTCAGTCCATATCATGGGGTAGAAGAATGAGGGCAGGTGGTGGGTGCCCTCCCATCTTTCACCTGAGGTTGTGGCCTCATGAGGCCTCATAGATGGGTCAGCCCTGTCATCCAGTTTTCCCATCCCTGTTTGGTCCAAGGAGCAGGTGGGTCCTGTGAACACCAGTGGACCATTTCATTTAGGCTTGAATGCTTTCATTCATCTTGTTGACTGGAAGGCTAGAATTGTCTTGAGTTCCTCCCTAAAGACAATGAGGACTAGAGAAATGTGGAGGCTGTGAAATGTTTGGCCACTTGATATCTGCCCCATGCTGATATATAGATCATGCTGGCACACCCTCTGGGATCTGTGAGGGGTGGTGAACTAATCGGCGTGTTGGTGGTGAAGCCCTCTCTTCTTCCCTAGGTCCTGGTGTACGAAAGAAAATCAAGAACACCAAAGAGAACAAGAAGAAAGGGAAGGGGAAAAAGGTGGCAGGCCTGAAATTCCGCTTTGGGGGCATTGCCAACAAGAGAAAAAAGGGCTCCTCAGTACGTGACCTTGCTTCCATTCTCCAGATGGTTTTTGATTTTGCTGGAGTCCCAAATTTACCATGCCAGGCACTGATGTTCAGACCTTCTCCTTAACCGTCCTGCCCCTTTGGCTGGAGTCCAGGCTGGGTGCGTGCCATGCTGAAAATGGACATGTTCTTCCAGTTTCAACAGAAATTCTCTTCCTTGAATGGAAGATGTACCAGTGCTAATATCCTGAGCCTTTCCTCTCTGCAGTAGCAATGTTCATGAATGTCCTGTGGCTTCCCAGTGCTCAGCTCATGGCACAGTCTCTGTATGTGGACAGGGGCACTCTTGGGTGACAGTAAAGTGCAATGTGATATTCTGTGATATTTTTCTAGGTTTCTAATTCTTACGTGGTCCCTAAAAGAAAGAGGATTTGGGGCAGGGCCATAAAAGAAGTGTTGAAAATTACACATAGCACGGAAAAAGTGGAGCAAGATATCTTTTTCTGCTCCTTGAGAAATACAAAAGCTTGGGAACACCACACAAAATTGATTCAGGACAAGCAAAATCCAGGGCTTCGTCACAACAATTAATCGATGCAACTCCCCACCACAAGATGCAGCAATCACTTTAGAAAAGATTTTATTAAATTCAGGGAGGAGGAAAGGTATATGAACCCACAGTTCATATACCACAGTTGACCCCTGCTAACTGGGTAAGAGGCACTTTTTCAAGTGGGTGCTCCTCTTTTATTTAGCAGGGGGAGAGTAACTGGCCCACCTCACCCCAGCACTGTCTGTTCTAGTGGCTGTCTGCTGGTATTCCTTTGCAACTTTTTAGACTGTGAGCCCTTTTGGGACAGGGAGCCATTTAGTTATTTGATTTTCTCTGTAAACCGCTTTGTGAACTTTTTGTTGAAAAGCGGTATATAAATATTGTTGTTGTTGTTGTTGTTAATATGTGTATTACTCACAGTGGCTCTGAATCTCCATGTGCAGGGGCAGTCTGCCACGAGGCTCCAGTTGCTGGAGAGGAACAGAGGGAGAGGGCTAGACTTGTTGGACTTTTGGGATCTGATGTGACCCAATCTAGCAAAGACAGTTTCTTAAGTCAAATTCCATTTTGAACATTTTGCAAAGGAGAGGGGTCTAGCAGGATAGCTTATTAGTACCTCTGAATCCACAAGCAGCCTACCTGTGAATTCTTGGAACAATCAATAGGGGATGATCATCACATTGAAACCCTGCATGTGGGTTTCTTGTAGGCACCAGACTTGAGTCCCTGAGCCTCACATGTGGTTCCCTCCCAACCTTCTCCCCTCCTTCTGTTGTTCCCCTTGTGTCAGTATCTGGACAGAGTGCCGAAGATGCTTGGTTTAACCCCTATTGCATCTTCAGGAAGGACTGGGAAAGACTCCTGCTCAAAACTCTAGAGAGCTGCCTCCAACCAGTGTTGAAAATACTGACCTAAGTGGTTGGAGGATCTGACTCTGCATATAGCAGCTTCCTGTGTTTCTGTATTGTAAGCCCCTCGGGGCAAAGACTTGTTTTTTCCCACTGTGAAAAGTGCCACAAATGCTGTTGGTGCAAAATAAGTAGCAAGCTGGTTGGTCATAGTGGAAAATGGGCCTCTGGAGGAGATGGATCTGATCCAGAAGGGCTCATGTCTTTCCTCAAGGGTTAGAAAGCTCTGGGCATTCTGTGACTGGCCTTATTGTGAGAGTGGCAGGGGGTGGGTGGGCAGAGGGAAGCCAGAAGTTGCATCTGAAGCACCAGTGGTGACCACTTGCAGTTTGTCTTCCCTTGCAGAGCGAGGAGGAAGAAAGGGAGGAGTCTGACCTGGACAGCGCCAGCATCAACAGCTCCTCCGTGCGCTCTGAGTCCTCTGCTGGCCTGGGCAAGAGAGGCAAAAGGAGGAAGAAGAAGAAGAGAAGTGAGTTCTAATCCTGCTTCTTATGGGGTGATTTTGTGTGTGTGGTGGTGGTGGTGAGGGCTTTCCTTGGAGTTGCTGCCTAGGATTGAATCTGGGCAAGGGCTTTGCTGCTGGGGGCAGAAGCAGACAGCTGTGGCCTTGCTGGACTCATGGTCAGAATAAAGTGACCTTTCTCTCATTTTAAGCCAGGGAATGCTAAATTCTGTAGACTGGATGTCTAATGAGCACTAGTGACAGATTGGGGTGGGTAGGAGGTTAGCTTATTTCTTGGTGGTGGTGATGGTGTGATGAAGGAGCTTCTGCTGTCATCACTCTCCTCCCAGTGCCACTGGAAAAGGTAGAGGTAGAAGAGAGGAAGTGTGGAGAAGAGCCTTTCTAGGCTGCTGCCTGTGGGTCCTCTCCCCACTTTCTCCTTCCCTTTCCCATCTCCTTGCCTTTTCAAATAGCAGGGACCAGGAAGTGGAAGGAAGGAAGCAAGGTGGTCTACGGGATGTCAGAAGTAGCCAGGACTAGAAATAGTCTCTTCGTTAGTGGTCTGCTCTTTCCATCACTTCAATCTGATGGAAGGAGGCAGGGACAGTTGCATGACCCTCTCAGGCTGCAGCATAATTCCACCCACCAGGCAGTGGATTGATTCCCCTCACTGGGGTGGACTATAAAAACCTCCAGGTCTGGCTCTGGGCAACAGATGGATCGTGGCCTTGCCCACATGACTTTCCTAGTGCTGCCCAGGCTCACACACGCTTCACAGATTAATGGCCTTAGTCCCAATGTTTAGGAACTGGGTGAGGTCACTTGCCCTGGCCCCCACCAGCATCAAGTGTCTCTGTCCCCTTGAGTCCTGAGATCCACCGAACTTCCTTCATGCACAGGAGGGTGTGGAAAATGGCGTTGAAACAGAACTGAGGACAAGCACAAGGAAAATCTGAGATGACTTTCAAAGGGGATTAGACAAACCCGTAGAAGAGGCTGCAGAGAACCTCCAGGTTTAGTGGCAGTCTACCTCTGGGAACACATAGCAGAGCTGAAATAGGTATTTCTGACCCAGCAAGGCTTTTCTTATGCTCTTGAGATGCCTTTCAGAAACTCTTGTCTGCCATTTCCGATCTTCTCAGTAAGGAACCCCTGATCAGCTCCATAGGGAACCTCCAGTTTGAAAACTTGCCCTCATATACCCTTTTCAGAAGATAAATTCTATTCTGTTTCCCCATTCAGAATGATCATTCCTTGTCCCGGCTTTCTCTTCCAGCCGAGGAAGGCGACGGATACGAGACAGACCACCAGGATTACTGTGAGGTGTGCCAGCAGGGAGGGGAGATAATTCTCTGCGACACGTGCCCCCGGGCCTACCATCTCGTCTGCCTGGACCCAGAGCTGGAGAAAGCACCAGAGGGCAAATGGAGCTGCCCACACTGCGTAAGGAGGTTTGGTGGTTAAACGTCGGCTAGGTTTGGGCAACAAGGGTGCAAGGTTGCCAGCCTTCTTGGGCTCCAGGTTGAGCAGAGGAAGAGCTTTGGTGTTCCTGGACGCAATACTCCAGGTGTGGCCTTAGCATTGATTTTACAATGGCAGTATAATATTAGCCATTTTATTCTCAATATCTTTTCTAATGATCCCAAGCAAAGAATTAGCCTTCTTTGCCATCGCCGCACGTTGGGTCGACACTTTCATTGAGGTGTCCACCATCACCCCAAGCTCTCTCTCCTGATCTGTCACAGACAGCTCAGAACCCATTAGCCTCTGTCTTCTTTTCCTATCAGGAGAAGGAAGGCATCCAATGGGAGCCGAAAGATGAGGAGGACGAGGAAGAAGAGATTGGTGAGGAGGAGGATGATCATATGGAGTTTTGTCGGGTCTGCAAGGACGGCGGGGAGCTCCTTTGCTGTGACACCTGCCCATCCTCGTATCACCTGCACTGCCTGAATCCACCACTGCCCGAGATCCCAAATGGTGAATGGCTGTGCCCGCGTTGTACAGTGAGTGTTACCAGGCTTCCTCGTGCCATCTGTTCCCTGTGAACATAAGAACATAAGAGCCCCGCTGGATCAGGTCAAAGCCCCATCTAGTCCAGCTTCCTCTGTCCCACAGTGGCCCACCAGATGCCTCAGGGGGCACACACGAGGCCACAAGATACTTGTATCTCGTGGCCACCTTCCTGTGATGGCGGTGGGCAGCTCGTTACATTGGAGGTGGGACTGAAGCAACTGTAGGTCCTTCTCCAAAAGCTGGTTGCTCCCCCACCTCATCTTGCAAGAGGCCACATCCAGTGTTTTTGTGGGAGCTAGGGGTGGTGGTGCTGCTATCACAAACATCCTTCCTCTGCTGCCCTGGGGACATTGGAAACTTCAACCTTCCCCAGCAATACCCCTCTTGGGACTTATCTGATGTGATCTTGGGCTTCCAGTGAGTTCCAAATGTGGAGGAGGTATCTGGAGGGCACTCGTTTTGCATGCACAAGTCCCCGGGTTCAATCCCTGACATCTCCAAAACAGGCCTGGAAAAAACGCTGGAGCCAACAACTGTTACCCTGCATGTGCCTGATCTCGTCTGATCTCGGAAGCTAAGCAGGGTCAGGCCTGGTTAGTACTTGGATGGGAGACCGCCTGGGAATACGGGGTGCTGTAGGCTTATACCATAGTCTTTCGAGACTGAAGGTTGCCAACCAGCAACACCGTGCTAGATGGAAGAGCAGTCAGCTTCAGTGCAAGCCTGCTTCCTCAGAGAGGAGCTGTAAAAGCAGTTTCATTCCCAGTCCCTCTAAGAGCCAATGTTTTGGGGAGGGTGTCGTGGGAAGGGGGCATGCCATAGAATGGGGGACATCAGAGAGAACGTCAAGGCCTCCCCTCTGTGACCCCCAAAGGGCTCATTTTCTCTGCTCCCCGGAGTGTATTCTCTTTGAAAATTATTTATGGTGTAGTGGTTTGGGAGTCGGACTTCAATCTGGAAGATCCAGGTTCAAATTTCCGCTCAGCCATGAAGTTCCTTAGTGAAAGGGCAGTACAGAATAATAATAATAATAATAATAATAATAATAATAAAAAAACTTTATTTATATCCTGCCCTTCTCCCTAAAAGGGACCCAGGGCGGCTTACAACATGTTAAAAACAGATTAAAACATAATTTAACAACAGATAAAAAAACATATTAAAACACGTTAACAGATACCATAAAAACAGTAAGATAAAAAGTCAGATAAAAAGAGCAAAAAGCAGCAGATCATAGAGGAATCAGGCCTGTAAAAATACTAAAAGATGTAAAAAAGATGTTAAAAAGGCCATGAACTCAGAAGGCTTGTTTAAACAAAAAGGGTCTTCAGGCCTCGCCGAAAAGTCTCAAGAGAAGGAGCCATTCTCAAGTCAAGGGGAAGGGAGTTCCATAACGTTGGTGCCACTACTGAGAAGGCCCTGTTTCTTGCCGCCGCCCCACGTACCTCCTTAGGTACGTGAATAAAAAAATCTCTCCTGCCTAGTGTGTTAGGGAAGCAGGAGGTTCTTGCTAGTCCAGCCCTGAACCCTGGGGTTGTGTGTATCTTTCTGTCCTCCTCTGTCTGCAGTGCCCACCACTGAAAGGAAAGGTGCAGAGGATCCTCCATTGGACATGGCAGGAGCCTCCACCCCCGCTGGCAACAGCCTTGCCCCCGGCAGGCCCCGAGCTGGCAATGCCTCCCCCAAAGCCCCTGGAAGGGATCCCCGAGCGAGAATTTTTTGTGAAATGGGCAGGCCTTTCCTACTGGCACTGCTCGTGGATCACGGAACTTCAGGTAAGCGAGATGGGGGGTGGTCTCTGCAGACCTTGCCCGGGTGAGGAAGACCTCGCGGGACTGTGTGAGAGCTGAGGGCTTGACTGTATTTCCAGCTGGAGCTGTACCACACTGTGATGTACCGCAACTACCAAAGAAAGAATGACATGGACGACCCGCCGGCTTTTGACTACGGCTCGGGCGACGAGGACAGCAAGAGTGAGAAGCGGAAGAGCAAAGACCCCCACTATGCCAAGATGGAGGAAAAATATTACCGCTACGGTATCAAACCCGAGTGGATGATGATTCATCGGATCCTCAATCACAGGTGGGGACTTTGGGATAGAACAACCCCCTTTGTTGGAGGTCTTGAAGTTGAGTCACCTACCAGGGATGTTGTCGTTGTGGTCAGCCTGCACTGGCAGGGGGTTGGATTGGATGACCTTGTAGGTCCCTCCCAACTCCATGATTCTGTCTCTGTTGCCTCAAATTTGCACATTGCTTCTGCTGAATTCCACCTCACCCTCTTCTACTAAGTACCTGATTCTTTCTTTCAAAGTTATAACCTGCCTTTCTTCCAATGAGGTCAGGAGGTTCTTCACCAATCCATTTTTATCCTCCCAAAAACCCTGTGAGGCAGGCTAGACTGAAAGATAGCGACTGGGCCAGGCTTTCTCAGTAAGTTTTATGGCTGAGTAGATATTGGATTCGGATTTTCTGGCTCAGGGCCAATGCCCCAACTATGACACCTTGCCAGCACTTCTGTCACATGCAGACATGCAACCTGTATTTAATGAAATATTTTTTCCCCCAAGCATTTTCATGTTTTTCCTCGCGGAACAGCTGGTGTCTCAATCTGTCACAAAATATGCATTTAAAATGCATCCCCCACCCCCGCAAACATATTCAGGAGCCACATGATCCTAGAGATGTGTCCATATTTTATCAAAATTCCATCTGCTGGGGAGTGGAAGGGGTCCGGAATCATGTGTTCTCCTGTGAATTTTGGCAAGGGAGGAATTTGGGAGCCTCCCTGGGCTTGCTACCGCAAAATGTGGTGGTGGCCACTCCTAAAAGAAGTAGAAGAAATTGATTTGTCCACCAGTATTGGTCAACCGGTGTTGGTCAACCAATAACTTCTTATTGGTCAACCAATAACTTGATCAGCCAGAAGTTGGTTGACCAACTTCTTATTGCAAGAGCAAAATGGAACCTCCAGGTTCAGACTTGGTATACCTGAATACCAGTTTCAAGAGAGCAACAGCCTTCTCTCTTGCTTGATGTCTTGCTGAGAAGCACTAGAACAGATCTGAGTACTTATGGGTCAGATCCGTGTAACTCTGCCACTTTTAAGGACCCCCCCCCCAAATGTGCCCTCCCACACTTGCTTCACAATAGGGGTTGCCTGCGGCACTGGCACTCACCAAGCGGAGCTGAGCTGCAAGGAACTCTGTGCATGCAATAATCACTTTGTGGCCCAGCCATGATAAACTTGCCCCCTTCTTCTGCCTCCCAGCTTTGACAAGAAGGGTGATGTCCATTACTTGATCAAGTGGAAGGACCTGCCCTACGACCAGTGCACCTGGGAGATTGATGACATTGACATCCCCTATTATGAGAACTTCAAGCAGCTCTACTGGAATCACAGGTTGGGATGCCAAAATGATGCAGAACCTTGTGGCACCGTAAAGCCTCGCCAGTTCATTTCAGCAAAGCTTCTGTGGACTGCTGTCTGCTTTGACAGGAGTGTGAAATGAAACCCTCGATAAGCAGATATCTACAGAGAAAGAGGAAAACAAATGTAAAAAGAGGGCTATGGAGCGGAAGAGTTATGGGTGTTTTTAAGGTGCAGTGATGCTTCATGGTGACTGAAGCAGCCTTGCCTTGGTCCTGCTGAGATCATACGCTCAAGTATTGTTAAGATAGAAACAATGGTTTTTTATTAGAGCTCATGGGTGGCCCAATTCTATCCTCCCTGGTGCCATACCAGTTACAGAGGAGCCAGAATGGCTGCTGCTCTATCCAGTGGGGGCAGGGAGGCTGCTGGAGGTATCCTTGGGGAAGGGGACAAATGGGGCTACTTGAGTCTGTGCCAGCTATTTTGTTGGCACAGACTTGAGAAGCCCCATGTTGGGCTTTGCAGCCCAATGTGGGGCATAGTATCCAATGGAGGAGGCCTCTGCCAGTCCTGCTCCCTCCTGGGCTGGTCCCTCCCCCGTTCTACCCTCCCTGGCCCTCCCCCCACCCCAGAACCCTCCCCCTCCAGAAAGCTGCATTGCTGCCTGGCTGTGCTACTTGTTGTTGTCCTCCTGGCACTGAGGCCCAGCACCAGTGCTCCCTCCTCCCTGGGTGCCACAAATGTGCTTTACACACATTTGTGACACCCAGCGCCAGAGGTACACTTGTACCGCCAGCACTCAAGTCCATAGTATTTGCTCTAAGATGGATCTAGACCAGTGGTACTTTTTAGCACCAGGACCCACTTTTTAGAATGTCAGGACCCACCAGAAGTGATGTCATTAACCTGGAAGTGATGTCATGGCTGGAAGTGACATCATCAAGCAGGAAAATTTTTAAACCCCCCCACACGACAAAATTGAATACATTAATTAAAGTAAATTAAAAGTTTACAATAAGTATGTTTAAACGTTTATTTAAAATAAGAAAGAACCCTCCTAACCTTCCCAAGCAGTTGCTAGTCTGTTAAAAAAAAAAAAAATTCCCAAACATTCCAAAGGCTGCAATCCTGTCTGCACTTACCCATTGACTATCATTGTGAAAAACATATATAGTAACCTGTTAAAAGTGCAGATTTGTAGTATTTCCCCAAATGCAGTCACATACCATGGGAGCATCAAGTCTAATATATTAAAAATAAAATAAACATTGAAATGAATTGGGGCCCACCTGAAATTGGCTCGTGACCCACCAAGTGGGTCCCAACTGAGTTTGAGAAACATTTATCTAGACCTGTGAGTGAATGAACCAGATTACCGTGGGACACGAAAGTCATGGTGGGTACGTCAAGCTAAAGCCATGGGATAAGAGCAGCGATCATTTACATCCCTATACTACAGTGTCTGCCTGAACAAAGTTCCTTAATGAGATAAGAAACCCCTGGCTCAATTCAAGCCCAAATGAATAAAATCAAATCTTGAGATGTTGTGCAGAATACCATTGACGGTGGGGATGGACAAGGTCAGGGGAACCACTCGGGGGCTGAACAAGTTTGGCAAGAAGCAGGGAGCAGCTGCATCTTGTGGCAGTTAATTCCACATACTAATTATGTGCTGAGTGAATAGATTTATATAGAGTCAATATAATATTAACAACTTTAACTTACAATTGTGACTTCTGGTAGTATTAGGGAGTATTCAAGCTGTGCCCCATCTTGGGGGTGGGTGAGTAGCACTTGACCATGCCCATAGTTCATTGGGACAGTGCATGTGTTTGAATGTAGAAAGTCCCTGTTCTGTCTCTAGCATTGTCAGTTACCTCTTCTTGAGATGTTGGAGAGTTGCTGCCAGCCCGAGTCAAGCCTGGTGAACCAATGGCCAGACTCAGTATACGGCAGCGCCTCAAATTCTATGTTATCCTCACTTTCTCTTTCTGTGTCTTATGTTCATTCAATCCCTTGCAGGGAGTTGATGTTGGGAGAGGATGCCGGCCAGGCTCCCAAAAGGCTGAGCAAGAAAGGGAAGAAAATGAATGACGATAAACTGGAAAAGCCACCAGAGTCGCCTATGGTGGACGTAAGTTTGGGATCGGGCCAGAAGCAGCTGGGGAAGAGCATCTGGGCCAAGGATTTGTGCCTGCTGCATCAGAGTAAAAAAAATAGAATTCTGTGCCCTGTATCTTGAGCAAATCCTGATCTGGCAGGTGGGTTCGTATGGGAGAAGGTGTCTGCTCTTATGGAACCTGTGTCTTGGACTAAGGCAGTGGTTCCCAAACTGTGAGCTGTGGCTCCCTGAGGAGCCACAGAAACCAGCCAAGGGAGCCATGGAATCCTTGTGAAAAACTTTCCACCCTATATAGTGTATAGGATTGTAGACCCAATGGAGAGCTGCGGCCAATGACCCAGTAAGTCAAAAGAGCCACCAGTCAAAAAGGTTTGGGAGCCATTGGGCTAAGGCTGTGGTTTCCAAACTCTCAGGGAGTTTGAAGACCGCAGTGGGTCCTTGGAGGGGAGGGGAGGGAGGCAGCAAGGGGAAGTCAGCGACGCGATCCTGGGGATCGCTCAGGGGGGCTTCAGGGACTGGGATGCACTCAACAGTCCCTGCAGCAGCGTCCTGGGGGTGCGAGCGTCTACGACCTGATCTCTCCAAAACACTTTTGTTTTGAACCAACTGACCTTCCTGGGTGTCATTACTTGATTTGCTAATTTTAAAAAATAAGATAAACAAACTGATAAATCAAACAAAAATATCTTTGGTTGGCTGACTGCTTTAATAATGGCTCTCTGTCTGTCCATTCATCCCCAGCCAACTGTGAAATTTGACAAACAGCCATGGTACATCGATACAACCGGGGGAACTCTGCATCCCTACCAGCTGGAGGGGCTCAACTGGTTGAGGTTCTCCTGGGCACAGGGGACGGACACGATCCTCGCAGATGAGATGGGCCTTGGCAAGACTGTCCAGACTATTGTGTTCCTTTATTCCCTGTACAAAGAGGTAGGCCTTCCGGTGGAGCCTTGAGCCATCGTTAACTTACCCAGCATCCTGCATGAGTGGCAGGCTGATAGGAGATGTGCCTTCTCCTCCCCTTCCCCGTTTCTGCAAGCAGGGTCACTCCAAAGGTCCCTACCTGGTCAGTGCTCCCCTCTCCACCATTATCAACTGGGAGAGGGAATTTGAGATGTGGGCGCCGGACTTTTACGTGGTGACGTACACAGGAGACAAGGAAAGCCGCTCTGTGATCCGTGAGAATGAATTCTCCTTTGAGGACAACGCCATCCGGAGTGGGAAGAAGGTTTTTCGGATGAAAGTAAGCGCCACTTGATGGCAGAGTTTGGGAGGGAGGCGGGAAGGCACGGGGGAACTCCATCCCTGTGCAAATAGTGGAAATGATTGTGTTCGTTTTATTGTCTTTTTATCCCGCCTTTCCCCCACTAACTTGGGTGCCCAAGACAGTTTTTGAGAGGGTCTGGGGCAGTTTTTGAGCAGTTAGAGAGTTGGCATAATATCGTGGCTAAGAGATTAAACCGCAACTCCCAGTTAAGATCTGATCTCTGCCACAAACTCATAAGATGGCCTTTGGCAAGCTGCTCCCTCTCGGTATTACCCACCTGCAATATGGGCAAAATACTTCTACCCATACTGCAGAAGTTGTAAGAGTTGCACTGAGATAACCATCTTGCAAGAGTGTCTTATGGTTCAGTGTGGGGTAGCTTGTTCAGCAGGGCTGGGGTGTTGTGTGTTTGAGAATACTCCTTCAACTCCCCTAAGACCCCTTTTCCTACTACCTCATCTCTGTTCCCTTCAAGGCTTCTGGATCATCCCCACACCCAAAAGCTTCTTCCATCTGCTAAGTCTCCCAGATTGCTTCTGCCACCCCAAGATCACTCTTGCCATCCCTGATTGCCCACCCCCCAGTTAACCCACTTGCTTCTCCTCCTCCTCTGACAGCCTCCCTCCCCCAGACTGTTTTACCCTCTCAAAAAGTAGGTCTAGTGGGGAAGGGAGAGGGGAAGTGGCCAGAGGAGTGGTGACTAGTCTCCTAGAGTGACATCTCTTCCTTTCTCAACTCTCCCTGTCTTTTTGAAGGATGGAAGGAAGCGAAGTATGAGGAGGGTGGCTGCCACCGGCACTTTGTGGCTCCATGAGGTAGACCCATGAGGTCTAACTTTGTGACCCATGAGGTAGACGGGCCAAACTGCAATCCTTAAAAGGCTGCTGTGAACCCATAGTCTCATTGGGGCTCATTTGTAGGCTAACTTTGCATGCAGGTGCCTGCATGTCCTCAACCCTTCCAGCCTCAGGCGTTGTGCGGTGTCGGGCTGACTTGGACCATTTCTCTGTACCTCTCCCTTGCCTTCCTTTCTGAACCCTAACTAGGAAACTCCTCTGGTGTAAAATGGAAGTTCCTTGGAAGCGAATGGGGAGGAGAGGCACACCGGCCAGCCTCACTGTGGCCAGATGCTTTGGGCTCATGGGGTCATTGGAAAAATCTGGTTGGAGTTTCTGGAAGCGATGGTTGTTGTGGCTGCCCCCCACCCCAGTAAATCTGGTTCACCTGCAGGAGAAAATACGAGATGCTTGTAGATGCATCCCCCCCCCATGTAGCATCTCATACTGTTTATAAACCTAGCAGTTGTATGAGTCAGGTTCCAGTGGAAAAAATTTCTTCAACTTTTTAAAAATTTGTGTCAGTACTTTGAGGTGATGGGGTGGGGGAGGTATTTATCTTCTGCAGCTTTAATTCATAGCCCTGGTGCTCTGTGCTGCAAATAGGAATGCAATATATATATATAGTCCCTTCTTGGCATGGCACCAAAGCTCAGTAATGGTCTTGCTCTCCCTCCTTCTCTCTCCCTCTTGGTCTCTCTTTCCCTGTTTCCTCTAGAAAGAAGCTCAGATCAAATTCCATGTCCTGCTGACCTCCTATGAGCTCATCACAATCGATCAGGTCGTCCTTGGATCAATCGAGTGGGCATGTCTGGTGGTGGATGAAGCCCACAGGCTGAAAAACAACCAGTCCAAAGTAGGTGCCCCTTTCGGGGTGGGCAGGCGGAGGATGGAACAGGCATGGAGTGAGTGTGATGCTTTTTGCAGGCTTCTGTATGGGAGGCAAACCGTCTTTCTGAATCAAAACTGGAGACATGAAGGCAAGGTCTGACCCAAGACCAGCTGGCACCTGAGGTGGAGTGCCAAATGTCACCCCACCTTATCTAGCAATGCACCACCTCTTCCCACTCCCTGGAATGGAGAAGGAAGAGGGGGATGGAGCAGAAGTGTGGAGAGAGGAGAGTGGTGGGCTAGAGCATCTCCTTTTGTCCATACTTCCTGTTCCTTACCATGACACTCTAGCCCACTACTTTTCTCCTCCATACTTACTCTTTTGTGCTGTCCTTCTCTTCCTTTTTCAATTCAGACAGCAAAAGTAGGGAAGCAATATAGGTGAGTGAGCAGATGGTCTAGCTCATCTCTGGTGGTGTCCCCCCCCCGCCAGTCCACTGCCTGAAGCAACTGCCTCAGTTGGTCTCATGGTTGGGCTGGCCTTGTAGGAAGGTACCACTTCATCCTTCGGGCACACTGGGGCAAAACAATACATTATCCCAGCTTCACATATTCACCACATAGTCAGTGGCTGGTAGGATGAGCAGCTGGTGACTTTGTGTGGTGATCTGAAGAGCGGTGTCCTTGGGCACTGGGCTGACCAGAGCTGCCTGGGATCAGCTCTTGGTAAACCAAACATCCTTTTTCCTCTCTCCCCCCTCCAAAAAAAGTTCTTTAGGGTACTTAACAGCTACAAGATTGACTATAAGCTTCTACTGACCGGGACACCCCTCCAGAACAACCTGGAGGAGCTTTTCCACCTGCTCAACTTCCTCACCCCAGAGAGGTTCAAGTGAGTATTGCATATAGTACTTTGAATTATTTGCATAAATTTGCATCATGCATGCTCCATATTGCCCCAGGACAGGAAAATCTGGTTAAGGATTAAGGAGAAATTGGGGTTAGCCTTTCTCTGAGGCTTTCTAAAGCAGTTGCTTCAGGTTACTGCTTGCCACGGCTGCTTCTCCTCTTCCTGCTTCCTGGATTTGAAAAGGAAGGAGGGAACAGTGTGGAAGAGGGGGGAGAGGTGGGCTACAGCATCTGTGGGATTCAAAAACAAGAGTGAGTGGAGAGGAGAGTGATGGGCTAGAGCGTCTGTGGGATTCAGAAAGCAAGAGGGAGTGGAGTGTGGTGGGCTAGAGTGTCTATGGGATTCAAAAAGGGAGAGAGGAGTGGAAAAGGAAGTGTGGAGGAGACAAGAGTGGTAGGCTAGAATGTCTGAGGGATTCAAAAAGGGAGAGGGGAATGAAAGTGTGGATAAAAGGAGAGTGGTGGTCTGGAGCACCAGTGACCGGGAACGCATTCTCCTCCTCTCACATGGTGGAGGGTGTATTACTTGAGCCACTGCATGCGAACTTGCTTGTGGTTCAGTTGGCCACATATGCCTCTTCTTTCTGCAGTAACCTAGAGGGCTTTTTGGAAGAGTTTGCCGACATTTCCAAGGAAGACCAGATTAAAAAACTGCATGACCTCCTGGGGCCTCACATGCTCCGCAGGTTGAAAGCTGATGTCTTCAAGAACATGCCTGCCAAGACGGAACTGATTGTCCGGGTGGAGCTCAGCCAGATGCAGAAGTAGGTTCTCTCCTTCGGCAAACTACTGTCCCCTCAGCCTCAGTCTTCCCTATCTGCAGTATGGGGAGAATGATCCTTGCCTTATAGCATTGCCAAGACAGTGCCTGCAAAGTACTTTAGCCCATCCGAAAGTGCTACGCAAATGGTACGGTGAAGTTCCTGGAGAAAGCCAAATGCTTCCGGAAGCCTGCTGAATCCTCTTTCCCATCTGTCTCCATGCAGGAAATACTACAAGTTAATCCTGACCAAGAACTTTGAGGCCCTGAATTCCAAAGGGGGCGGGAACCAGGTGTCACTCCTCAATATCATGATGGACCTGAAGAAATGCTGCAATCACCCATATCTGTTCCCTGTGGCTGCTGTGGTGGGTGTGTCTTGATTTGCAAAGGGGGGAAAGCTCCGATAGGAGCACAGCCATGAGGGAGAGTGATCTGTTTCCCTCTTAAGCAAGCGGGAGGATCATTGTGGCTTACATTGGTGGCACTTTGGAGGAAAGCTGTGGCAGCAGACTTGGGCTAAATGGCACCCCAAATCCTCCTCCTTCGGCCTCTTGAAATCTACTGCTGATGCAACTTGCATAAGGTGGCTTCATAGATGGGCCAGCGCTGCTGGCATGCATTTAATCACAGACCGGTAGCATCTCTCCTGGCGAGCCAGGATGGTGGAGTAGTTCCGGAGTAGGATTCAGACCTGGAAGATCCAGATTCAAATCCCCACTCAGCCATGAAGTAACTTCCTGGGTGCCCTGGGGCCAGTCACTATCTCTCTGCCTTGTCTACCTCACAGGGTTGTTGTGAGTACAGAAGGAGGGGACGAGCCATGTACACTGCCCTGAACTCCTTGGAGGAAGTGTGGTATAAAAGAGGTTAAAAACAAATAAAAAATTTCAGATGGTGGGGGGGGGGGAGATCTTCCCAGCCTTACCTAGTAATAAAACCTGTGTCCTTAAGCATTAAAGCAGGGACTCTTTTCACTAAGCTACAGCACTATTCCCATACTTTGCCCCACATGAATGATCAGCAAGGCTTGATTTGGGAGACTTGACTGGGGAGGCTTGAAAGGGGATTGGGGAGGCATGAAAGGCTTGATTGGGGAGACTTTTAAGAAGGGGAGTGAACCAATCTCCCTAGACTGGTTACTTCAGTCACTGAGAACCAGGCCTACTGTTCTCCCTGGGCTATGAACACACAAAACTGTCTTCTGTTGTTCCAGTCCCTTGATCCAGGTTGCTCAGTATTGTCTGACTCTGACGGGCAGCCTTTTTCCAGGGCTTCAACGCAGCAGGTTCTATCCCAACCACATCTCGAGGGGCTACCAGCAGTTGAAGCTGGACCATCTGTTTGCAAGACACTATCACGCTCTAGCTCCTCCCCTTAGGAAGCTGCCATTCAGGATCTGAGGCTTGGCTCAACTCTTTCAGTCTTCTTGACACTGACTGGCAGCATCTCCCCATGCTTCTAGACAAGGGTCTGCCAGGGATTAAACCCAAGTCTCTGCCACAACCAATTTCTGTTGCCCCAATGTTATGGTTTAAATTTTGACAGTGGGAGGGGGCAATGGAGTAAAAGGGTATCACTGTAATATTCAAACCCTGAATATTTGTTTTGAATGGGTTGAGGTGACCCTGGAGCATGTGGATCACCAGGGGCACAGAGCTTTTCAGGGGTACCAGTTCAACTCAGGAGCAAACCAGCCCTCTCTCATTGCAATGCCTCCAGGAAGCACCAGTATTGTCCAACGGATCCTATGATGGGAGCTCCCTTGTCAAGTCATCGGGGAAGCTGCTGCTGCTGCAGAAGATGCTGAGAAAGCTCCGGGATGGAGGCCATCGGGTCCTCATCTTCTCTCAGGTGGGGAGACACAGATGGGTGGCTGGACCAGGTGACCCAAAGGGGGGCAAACTGCAAAGCCTTGCAATGATAGATGAGGCAGAGGGTGGGGCAGGAAGCAAAATGACCAGTCCAAGTTGGAAGTCAATTTTATAACTCACTGTGAGCAAAGAGGCAGAGCTGAGACCTGCAAAGTCCTGAGTTTGAATTTAGACTGGGGTAGAGCACAGCTTTGGGTCCTCCCACAGCAAGAGCGATGAGGCCACCAGCAAAAGCACTCAGCTGCTACCTTGGAAACTGTTTTCTGAGTTGAGAAGAAGCACCTGGCTCTTCAGGAGGCCAAGTGAGAAATTTCCCCAGGGGCTTAAGCACCAGTCTGCCCTGCCCATCGATGCTGATGAGAGACACTACATGTTCCAAGTCTCTGCTGCAGGGATGAGAATGACAAATCCCATGCATTGCTTCCTATGCTGAGACTGCTCGCAATGGAATTTAATCGGAAGCAGAGAATCATGCAGAGGTGCAATGGGAAGCTTCCTCTACCAGCTCCAAGCTCAGCCATACATGATGCAGCAATGAGCTGGAGTTCCTAGCTCTCCTCAAAGGTGGATTGAAAAAGAGGCAAGCAGCAATTTACACAGAGACACAACAGGCAGTCTCTTCTGTGAGCTGGCAAATTGGGCTCTTAGCAGTTATTTAACTTCTGTGTTATCTTGGCAGGCTTGTTCACAGACCTTTTTTTTTTTCCCCTGATGGCCAGATGACCAAAATGCTCGACTTGCTGGAGGATTTCTTGGAATACGAGGGGTATAAGTACGAGCGGATCGATGGTGGGATCACAGGAGGACTGAGGCAGGAGGCGATCGACAGGTTTAATGGTATCCAGCTTTGGCTTTTCCACTAAGGATATAAATGGCACTCTTGCTTGTGGTGGGGAAACAGGACTTAGGAACTATGGGTGGTTTGTGAGGCCGAGGACCTTTTGTGGTTGTACAGATTATGCTGTTTCAATAGGGATGCTTGAGCTGAGAGTGGGGGGCAATCAGTGGGGTATTTTAGGGTCCAATAATTATTTCAGACTATTTGGGGAGCGTCCATAGCTCGCTAGAAGCCCTCCTTTCCATGCAGATAATCAGTCCCCTGTTGCATCTCCAAGTAGGCCTGGAAAATAACCCCCCACCCCCAGTTCTTCGGAAGGAGACTACCGGACAGTGCTGGTTGTCCTGATCAATGGTTTAAGTTCGAGTTTGGTGCAGTGGCGTCACTTGCATTGGTGTCACCCAGTGCAGTAATTCATGGTGTCACCCCCATGGATCACTCCTGCTTCTGAGCTGTAGGTACACCCAATCTGCCGAGCCAGTCATCTCTCACCTTCCTGTCAGGTAGACCTGACCTCATGGAGAGTGAAAGATAGAGGTTGGGCCAAGCTGGAGGCCAGGGTCTCCCAGGTGGATAGACTTGGACTCAGCCTCAGGAAGCCCAGTAAATCTGAGCTATGGAGATGGGAAAACCTGGTTTCATGGAGGAAAAGTCTGATAGTTGGCCAGTTCTACCAGGTGGGTAGACCTGGCCTCTGGAGCTTTTGGTGTCACCTCCCATGGTGTGGTCCACACCTGCAACACCTCCTAGAGATGCCACTGGTCTGGTGTGTTCTTGTAAGAGGGAACAACAGCGGGAAACATGAAGATGGTCTTTGAAATACCATTAGAGCTTCATACTTATTACAACTTTTAAAAGGGCCAAAGCTTCAACTTCTCACTGCAAGGAAGCTTCTTCCCTTGATGTCTGGTTAGCCCTCCTTGTGTTTCTCAGCTTTGATGACAGCAGCTTGTGGAGTGGAATGGGTCCATGGCTGCCTGCCACCTCCCAGGTTCTGCAGCCGGTGTAGGCTTCATCTGTTTAAGTGATGTCCATTTCCTATTTTATGCACAGTTGCTTCCTGCTTGAAACCTTGCAGGAACGGGAGGGGGAGCAGCAGCAAGTGAGCTCTATATTGAATCCATCAAACAGCCACATTTATTCTGAATGCAAACTGGATGTACTCCCCAAAGGTTAGCTACAGCAGAGCCCACCTCTTTCCTGTGCTTCTGTATGAGTCAGTATTCAAAGTGTGACTCCTGACCAGAAGGAGCCGAGCCCAGAACAGTGACTCATGCAGAGATGCCAGCAGCAGCCTCTTCCAAGGATGGGTAATTCCACATTCTTGTTGATGAATGGACAACCCAATCACACCTGAAGCAATGACTTGTGTGGAGGCTGGTTGCAAGTGGAGACTGGTTGCAAGGAGGAAAGCTCAGGGCAATGTCTCATGCATAGACATTGAGGGCAGCATTGCTGTGAGGGAAGGGAAGTTTGCTGCATCTTTGCATTAGATGTGAGTCAATAATCCAATTGCCTGCCTCAGGTGGAGGCTGACTGGAAGAAAACAAAGGGCAGGGCAGTAACTCATACACAGACACAGCGGGCAGCCTCTCCTGCAGTGGGTATGTGGGGCTTGCATCTTTTGTTGTTTAACTGATTTGCTTCGAACTGGCATTTCTTTCTTGGCACACAGTTTAGGGGCTGCTTGCCTAAACCAAACTAAAATGAACCCACCTCTACTGCAAACATAAACTGACCCCCTGTGGCGGTCTGTGAGCCCTGGAAACAGGTTCTGGGGTTGTATGTTTTTGGTACACCTGCCTCTGGCCTGAACCCATCCCCTCTTTGTCTGCCACTAACCAGCTGGGCTCTTTCCTTGTAGCCTGGGTGCCTTCCGAATGCTGTCCCCTCCGCACTGTGCCGTTACTAACCTCCTCTCTGTCTCTCCCCCCTCTTGCCCCCCAACCTTGTGGATTTTGTCGTCCTCAGCTCCTGGGGCTCAGCAGTTCTGTTTCCTGCTCTCCACCCGCGCTGGCGGTTTGGGCATAAACCTTGCTACAGCCGACACGGTCATAATTTATGATTCTGATTGGAATCCCCACAATGACATCCAGGTTAATTCTAGAGCTTTTTTTCCCCCCTTCACTTTCGTGCCATATAATCCAACGACCCACTCGGCATCCTCCATCTCCCACGGCTCCCTTCATGTTCCCCATGCCTTCTCTCCTCCTCACCCGTACAACGCCCCAAGGTGACCTGTAAAACCACTGACCGCCGTTCCCCCCACCCCAGAAGAGCCAGGGCCGGCTCATCCATGAGGCCGACTGAGATGTTCGCTGCAGGCAGGGTCATCTGTCCACCCATTTGCCTCCACTTCTCTTCCTTGTCCCATTCCCTGGACTGGAAAAGGAAGAGGCGACCAGTGCAGAAGAGGAAATGAAAAGTGGCAATAGGCTGGCTGGTTGCCTTCAGGTGAGGTCCTGGGCTACCCTGGAAAGAGCTGCTGATGTTTCCTAGAAATGCAAGACTCCCTGTTTTGCTCCTTCTTCTCCTCTTGTCTAACCCTCCCTCTGTGAGATGTTTTGCGTGGGAAGCGTCTTCAAAAGCCATCTGCTGGTGATCTTCCTCCTGCCAGCACAAAACATTGTTTTGTCATTTTGTTTCCTGTTGTTCATTTGATTGGCAGTTGAATCTTCACACATCCTCCTCCTTTTTTTAATCGTTTGTTATGTGGGGGTGTCTGTAACTGTCTGTGTGAGTCATTTAATTGGGGGGGTGATTCTTGATGGGAAGCTGGCAAACTGGGGGTAGGATTATTCCAATGACAAGCAAACCCACAAGTCACTAGTCCTCATTAATAGCCCGCTTGGCCTCATTCACTCAAGGAAAAACTCCCCACGAATATACTTGTACTTTTGCTTCTCCAGTTCACCCTCAACTGCCGAATGGTCTTCTCTACCTACAAATGACTGTCAATTTACTGCCCCTTTGGCGCAGAACTCCCCCCCTGATCACATGCTTGATGTCACCTCCCTTATTTCTTTCAAATCCTTCTTCTAAACCCACCTTTTCACCATGTGTATCTGGATGGGAGTGTTGAGTAGGTTCTCCAGGAGAGTCGTTTTGGGTTAGTGCAAATGGCAAGGTCCAGCCAGTGGGCTGCCTGAGCTGAGTCCTCTAGGAGCTCCATGGCTGGTTTTGCAGAGGATTTTCCACTGAAAACAGTGATTTCCTAGGTGAGGGGTCGGAGCCCAGACAATGGTGGGTGTGTCTGGAGCAAGACCCTCACCTTGCCCACCATCCTGAAGTGTCTTGTTGCCCATCCCTCCCTCTCCAGGCGTTCAGCAGAGCCCACCGAATCGGCCAGAATAAGAAAGTCATGATCTACCGCTTTGTGACACGGGCCTCGGTCGAGGAGCGCATCACCCAGGTGGCTAAGAGGAAGATGATGTTGACGCATCTGGTGGTGCGGCCAGGCCTTGGCTCCAAGTCCGGCTCCATGACCAAGCAAGAGCTGGATGACATCCTGAAGTTTGGGACTGAGGAGCTGTTCAAGGATGATGTTGAGGGTGAGATGGCACGGAGGTGGTCCGGTGCCCCATGAACAGGATGGGACTCGAGGTTGTCAGCACAATCGGGTCAGTAGGGGACTATTACCTGACTCTGGAAGTATCAGGGTTGGCTAACCTAGGCCGGGCTTTGGTGTTGACCTGACCTGGAAGTGCTTCTTTTGGCAGGGTGACCAGATGTCATAACCACACAAGAGGACAAGGCCCCTCAAAATGTAGGACATCCAAGAAAAACATAGGACACGACAAAATCAAAACTAAAAAACACTTGTATATTGATTTCATGTGGTTAATTTAAACTTATATTACTTATTATTAAATTAAAACCATATTACATATAATTTAGTACATATAATTTATTAATTACAAGAAGGCTATGTGCTGCCTGCAGGGGCTGCTCACAGGGAAAAGGAGGACATTTAAGTTCTTTCCAGGACATGAGGTTAAAAAAGAGGACATGTTCTGGAAAATGTGGATGTCTGGTCATCCTGTCTGTAGGACTCCCAGCCAACCAGTCACCATTGGAACATCCTGGGGCTGTCCCATCCTTGATTCCAACTGTGAAGAGGTCATTTCAGGTTGTGGAAGAAGTGATGGTCACCCATCTTCACCATTGCTTCACCTCCCATTCCCTGGAGAGGAGACTGGAGCAGAAGTGGAAGTGGGGAGGAGAGGAGAGTAGTGGGCTAGAGTGTCAGGGCAGAAGTGGAAGTGTGGAGGAGAGAGGAGTGGTGGGCTAGAGTGCCAGAATGGAGCAGAAGAGGAAGTGGGGATGAGGAGAGAGTGGAGGACTATACTGTCAGAATGGAAGGGAAGAGGGTAGGCTAGAATGTTGACTGCTGGGTAAAGGTTGAAGGTGGCACTTGGTGCTGGGAGATCTTGGGCTGTCCCTGGCAAGTCCCCTTTTGCTCCTGCAGCTTTTCCGCTCACTTTCTGTATTCCTTGCTCCCAGGCATGATGTCACAGGGCCAGCGAATCGGCATGCCTGAGGCTGTGACTCCTTTTGCTGAATCCCCAGCCTCCAAAGGGGGAACAGTGACGCCGGGTCTGAAAAAGAAGCACGGTGCCCCTCCACCAGGTGGGTGAAGGACACAAGACTTCTCCCTTGGTTCCCTGGCATCTTCCTTCAGGAGTTGGGTGGGAATAAGATGCCCGGGGAATCTTTCATCAAGGCAAGGGGAGGTGAAGTGTGGCCTGTTGTGGAGAGCTGAACCCCTGGTGGACACCCCCCTCCCCAGTCAGGAAGTGTTCCAGGACTCTCGAAACCCGTGGCCATTCCCTTCTGATTCTGCAGTGCTTGGCCTGGGTCATTTGCTTGATCCATGCAACATCCCTAAGTCATTATTTCCCTTGTCCTGGAAAGGATGTTCTGGAGCTGGGAAAGTTGCAACCAGAATAATCCAAGGCTGGAACACCTTCCCCATGAGGAAAGCCCACAAGGTTGGGGGGGGGGGCTTTTGAGTTTAAGAAAAAAAGCAAGATGCTGGGGGAGGCATGATAGAAGTGTACAAAAATCATTATGCCCAGTGTGGAGAGAGGAGGTTTCTTTTCTTTCCCTGCTAGATCCCAGAGTCGTCCAGAGCAAATCCATTGGCAGTGGATTCAAGACAGGAAAAACAAAGGGGGGGACCCTCCTCCCCACGCATCAATTATATGCGTGGAATTAATCTGACATGTGATGTGGTTGCACCTGCTAGATCAGATGGTTTTGAAAGGCACTGAACCATTTTCAAGGAGATGTCTGTTGGTAGACCCTCCACGTGCAGCAGCAGTCTACCTCTAAATACCAATTTAGTGTGTGTGTTTGGCAAGGCTATGGGAGGGGGCATGACTGAAGTTCTATCTTCCTGCTGTTTTGATGTCTGGGCTCCATTTTCTCCTCCTCCCAGGGGAAAATAAGGACGTTGAGGACAGCAGCGTGATCCATTACGACGACGCGGCCATCTCCAAGCTCCTGGACCGCAACCAGGACGCCACTGATGACACGGAGATACAGAACATGAACGAGTACCTCAGCTCTTTTAAAGTGGCCCAGTATGTTGTGAGAGAAGAGGACGGTGTGGTAATGTGCCCAGCATGCTGGGTTTCCTTTGGTCTTCTTTGTTCATTGATTTCCCTGCCTTTGCTTTTAATAATAAAAAAAGAACCTTGCCTCTCTGTGTATCGAGGCAGCTAAAAGCGCCCCCCCCCGCGGGCTATCACTGCCCCCCGCGCAGATATCCGCCCCCTACTTACTCACCAGAGGCTCACGGACCTCGCACGACCTCCTCCCACGCCGGAGAAACCTCTGTGAGGTTCCCCGGCGCTATAAACTGTGCTTCTGGCAAACTGGAAGCACAGTTTCCACCCCTGTTGGGAACCTCAAAGAGGCTTCCTAGCGTCCAGTGCCTGGGGCATTGTTGTAATCGAAGGGGGTTTGGAGACTTAGGGTTCTTGGTTTTTTGAACCTTAAAACCCTCAAGGCCCCTTGCCCGGTAGTACTGCCACCACCCTGTACGTGCCAGCGCCTCAGTCCGGGGACGCTGAGACCCTCTAGGCTTAACTCTATCCCTTGCAGGCACTGAGCTCTTTCTCAATAAAGCCTCAACCCTCAAGCTACTAGACCTCAATGAGTACTTGGTAGCTTGCTGAACGACTAGGCAGGATTCTGAACCATTGTTCCCAACAGACAATGAAATAACTTAGTAAAAGAGATTTTAGTTTATTAAGTACATAAGGTTACACACTCTACAATAAGGCAGCAAATGCTAGAGGCATAAACATCTAGGAAACATATCAGGAATAAAATAATAAAGCTAGCTGGCTATCTCTATTAACACTTCTCTCTCACCTGGGTCAGTTACCCTTTGTAGATCTCTTAGCTCCAGGGCTACCTATGGAGCCAGGTGCCCATGATGGACAATGGAGCTTATGCGCGTGCAGGACGTTGCACCCAACTCGCTGTCCAAGAGGGAACACACACACTCCCCCCGGGAACTCATTATTATACCTTTTATTATTATTTTTATTATTTTATTAATTTATATCCCGCCTTTTTGCCCAATGGGCAAATGGGCTTTTATGCTAATAGTACTGAGGTGACTTCATAATTATTAGACTGTCCAATCAGAACCCTTGATGAACAGAACCTTCTTGAAGTTGGCCTGGTTGCTAACCCCTCATAGTTCTTACCCCTCCCAACTGAAGATCCACAGCTGCACTCAGTCACCCTTGCTAAAGAGACTCTCTGTCTGCTGAGGTGCCAAACACTCCAATTGGCCATAATTCTTGTTGTCTGTCCTTCTTGGCCATCAAAGGAAAGACAACACATTCCTTCCTCTTACCCACATTCCTGCAGCTGGGAACTGCTAGCAACTTCTCAGTTACACTTTCTTAGTTTGGTTCAGGCTTCTCATGCCAACCTAGGCCTAACATGGACTTATTCATGACAGGCATTTGCCCCACCCCATGCTAGGCACGCAACTGCTTCAGAGAGGCCTTTCAACGTGTGTGCAAAGGAAACCCTGCACATTTGCTTTCAAACCCCTGTGTGCTCCCAGAGGATTCTGGGAAGTGTCCATCATTGTCTACAGTTCATTCAAGGTCAAGCCTCCTCTGTTGACGCTCTGGCCTTCCACTCTCCCCTTCTGCTCTGTTTCCCTTTTGCTTTTTGAACCCAGGGAACTGGGGGAGGACGAGCGGTGGAGATGAGTGGGTGGACAGAGGTGAGCAGTCCTCCTTGCCAATCTGGTTTCCGAGATGCCTTTCTCAATTGGCTTCATGGACGAACCAGCACTCTCTGTTCGTAGGATGTGAAGTTTTTGGGAGGGAACACTTTGGCTATTTTGTGGGCAAGGGCACGAAGACACTAAAGTGAGGCGTGAACTTACCATTGGCAGAAATTGTGTTCCCCGCTGTTGGTGGATTCCATTTTATTGTTTTTGCTCATTGCCCTCATTTTGATGGCTTTGTCATGGTGTCACTTGAGGTTGTGGCATCTTCCTGGAGCCGGATCAGACTTCTTGCCCTCATTCCGAATCATTGTGGCTAGAACTAAAGAACATGCCATCAGCTAGCAGCACATAACACATGGTGAACCTGTTGGACCTTTTCACCTTTCCCATCGCACAAATACACCCACAGATTGGCAGCTCTTACCACAGGCTGCCAAGGAAGTGGCTGTCTGCAAGCACTTGAACTGTGGCTTTCATTGCATATGTGACTTGGCTTGTTTGCTTGAGCGATCTTAAAACGCCTGGTCTGTGAATGAGGCCCTGTACCATTTTGCTCCCTGCTGATAGCATGATGCTGCCTGCATTGTGCTCCTGGGAACTTGCTGCGTTCCACAGTTGCACAGTGGAGGTGCTCAATCCGGCTTCCTGACAATCTTATTTTGTAAAAGAATAACCAAGTTTCTAGCCCTCAGGAGGCCGAAGAAAGCACATGGATGGCGGCCCTTGATGTGTCAGAAGTGTGATGAGTGCAGACTGAGCAGGAGAAGGAAGGGGCTAAGGGAGGGCCATTAATGACTCTTCCAAGAGTGAGAGCAAGTAAAATGATATGTGGTGATAATTTTTAAACTATGCCAAGGCATGCTAGAGCCATGAGGGATAAATTCTCTATTTAAAGGCCCTTGAGAGCCCATAGGACTTGTCTTCCCCATGTGTCTCTGCTTGATTACATGCTCTGTGCTTGCCTTCTTCCAAACTGCAAGTAACTCTGTAGTGTCTCTGCATGGGTGTAGTTGGATGGGCACAGCAGAATTACCAGTCCTTGATGGAAGCTGCCCGTTGTTACTCTGGGTGAGTTACTGTTCTAGCCTTCCAATCCAGAGGGACACTCAGAACAGTGACTCAGTCTGAAACAAGGAAGTGTTCTCTTCCTCCAAGGGTAGATAGTTCTTATTCTTATTGTCAAAGTGAACCTGTTTTAGATATGGGAGTGGAGTGCCTTTTGGATTTGAATCGACCTTTGCAAATATTTGCCGGTTTATTTCTTTTGTGGGCAGTCAAATGAGGCACAGAATATAACTTTCCCTTCATTGGCATGTGCCAAGTTGAAGAAGGGCCGAGTGTCTTATTGGAGCTGTTTCATTTTCCTTGGAGCCCTGGGGTGTGCGCTATTGTGGGTGCAACCCTGTTGTCCTCCCTCACGGTTGCAGGAGGAGGTGGAGCGTGAAATCATCAAACAAGAGGAGAACGTGGACCCCGATTACTGGGAGAAGCTTCTGAGGCACCACTATGAGCAACAGCAGGAAGATCTGGCCCGTAACCTCGGGAAGGGGAAACGAGTTCGTAAGCAGGTCAACTACAACGACGCATCGCAAGAGGACCAAGGTGAGGCTGTGTTGCCGTGGGATTGGGTGAACCCTTATACTCATCCTCCCACAAAATGAACTTCTTGGGGAGGAACAGCTCATCCAGGAGGCCAACCAAGTGATGAATTGGTGGGGGTCACTCCTCCATCATTCCTTCTCTTGTTCTGCTCCATGGATTGCTAAAGGGAATGGAACAAAAGAGAAAATAGGACAGAGAGTGGTGGGCTAGAGTGTCTCTCCTCTCCTCCATACTTCCTCTTTTGCTCCACCCCTCTCTTCCTTTTCCAGTCCAGAGTGGGGGGGGGGGGGAGAGAGGCGGCAAACAAGCTGGCAGTCTTCAGTGAGTTCAGTGTTGGGCTTTCACAATTGCAGTCATATCTTAAAAACTGGAGATGGGCAACTTTGCCTCCTCTCAGTTCAGAATGATCTTACTGCTTAATATTTGTGAGCGTTTGGGGCAGATATTTAAAATAAAGCGAGTCTGTTCTTTGAGAGCTCTTCTTCAGGCACATTATATTAGCTCATGCACTCTGGCAGTGTGTGTGATTGTATTTTGGTCAGTTGACTCACACTGCAATCACAAATTACAGGCTGGGCATTTTCAGGTATCAAACCAGGCCATTATGGTTCTCGGTTCTGTGAAAGCCAAATGGCTATGGAAAAGTCTTGGGATGTTGTGAGCCTCCAATTGATGGAGATTCAGCAGCTGAGCAGTGGCCATTGCAGGTGCCTCCTTACAGATTGGTCATGTGTATTTTCACATGAGGGTGTATAGCTCCCTTTTCAACCCAGGTGAGCTCTTGGAACAGACCATTTTGATGGGCTGTAGGTCAGGCTTGTGTGTCTTGTGACCAGACTGTGGGGCCTGACACAGAGTTCAGTGTCCTCAGAACCTTAAAGAAAAAAAAAGTTTGCAGTCCTTATTGTGTGAAAATGTCTGGGCACCTGGTGGTCCAGAGGAGGGGCTGAGTAAAGAGGATGAAACCGGACAAGATGTTAATGGTGTCATTGTCGTAAGTGAGGCAGTTAAATCTAACACCTCTTACCTGGTCGATACTACCGGATTCACAACTCTGATAATGCGGTACGGTCTCTGCAAGCCAAGGACCTTCCAGGCCTTCTCTACACATGTACCAGCATGAGTTGACAGAGGCCTGAACTGTGGAATGGACTTTTCTTACGTCAGGCCACAAGTGTCTGCCTTCATTCTGGAGTATGAAAAAACTTGCAGAGAATTCTCAGTCTTTTCCTGCTGTGCTCCATGAACCCACACTTGTGACCTGAAGTGGTACGGTCCTACTCTGTCACCCCATTCTGCTTCATGTCGTGGCACAGCAGGCCAGCTGTCTTGCACCATTTTTTTTTTTTTGGAGACCATGGTCATCTCCTCCTTCCTCCCCAGAGTGGCAGGACGAGCTGTCGGACAACCAGTCTGAATACTCCATTGGCTCTGAAGATGAAGACGAAGATTTTGAGGAGAGGCCGGAAGGTCAGAGTGAGTCTCAGCTGTCCATTTTTTTTCCCTCCTCTACCGACAAGTGATCCTGTGGGAGGCTCTTCTGACAGTTGTGTCCAAAGGATGGTTTTTGCAAGTGCAGGAAAGCAAAGTTGCGTATGCTGAAATTCTCCTTTAGATGCAACAGTTAGAGGAGTTAAATCTTCCTCCCCCCCCCCCCCCCGCTTTCTCTTTTTGCAACCACCACCCTAAAGAACAAAAATGAAAAGACAAGAGTAGTGGCACCACTGGTGATACTCATCAGTTGGACCACAGGAATTGATCCTATGATACTGTCACGCAGAGTCAGACCCTTGGCCCATCTACGCTGTCTGGCACTGACTGGCAGCCACTCTTCAAGTTTTTCAGGCAGACCTCCAACCTGGACGTGCTGCCAGGAGTTGACCCTGGCTGGGACCTTCTGTCTGTATCTTTTGTGATTCCCACTGCTCCCAGTTCACCAGGTGAAGACGGGTAACTGGGACCAGTGATCTGGAAGCTTTTACATGGGACAGGTACCATGGGATAGGTGCTCCCCTCCTCTGTAGAACTAATCTTCTTGCAGTTTCTTCCTTTGTCCAGAGCTGACCAGTGGCACACAGGCTAAGCTGTGCCCCCCAACCCCACCAGAGCCCTTCAGGACTTAAAGATTCAATGAAAGATTGAGCCCTGACACCCAGGTACTCACCTGGTACTCACCCAGGTACTCACCCAGAGGCTGGTCATAGGACCAGTTTGCAGTCATTCAGTGGTCATCAACTGGCAGCTCAGTGTCAGTTAGAACTCTTGGTACTTCCCCATTACCTGACTGTGTGTATACTGTGAGTCTGTGGGAACACAGAAATACGATGGCACAGGGTGCAAACAACAGTGTCACTCATCAAAGCTGAGATTTGATGAGTGACACTAATCTTTGCAACCTGTGCCGTTGTATTTTTGTGTTTGTTTTTTTTTAAATCTCTGCTTTTAAAGCCCAGGTTTCTAGTTCTTATAGTGAGCATAACTTACACTTTATAATCTTTTGGATGTAGACAGTCTTTCTTTGTCCCCCTTAAGGGAAGGCTAGGGTTGGGGAGGGCATGAATATGTTTAATCTCTTTTGGAGACTCCAGGAGGTTGACTTCAGGACTCCTAAGGTTGACTTCAGTATCTATTTAACACTCTCTAGGTGGCCGGAGACAGTCCCGGAGGCAACTGAAGAGTGATAGGGACAAACCCCTCCCACCGTTATTGGCAAGAGTTGGTGGGAACATTGAGGTAAGTCTCAGTCACAGCAAGTTTCGTCAGACTTCAAGGGCACGGCCAGTTGTATCTTGGGACTTGCAGCTTCTGAAATCCTTGTGAGACAGCACTGTGCTTAGGGCTGGCCCATCAATGAGGCGAACCGAGGCAGTCACCTTAGGTAGCACATTGGCGGGGGGGGGGCACCCATCTTCATCTGCTAACTCATCTTCATGGCTCCTCCTTCCATTCCCTGGTTAGGAAAGTGAGAACAGAGCAGATGAGGAAGTGTGGCGGTGTGTGGCACTTTGATAGAGTGTCAAAGATGGAGGCCTTCCAGCCCACCACTCTCCTCTCCACCACACTTCCTTTTCTGATCTCTTCCTCCTTTTCCTATCCACGGAATGGAATAGAGTTTGGCACATCACCGGATTGAGAGGAGAACAACGACAGCATTTGGCAAGTGCTGGGAGATTTTGGGCCAGCCCTGACTGTGCCAGCATGAACCAAATGTTCTGGCGATGGGCATGACCTCTGGGTCATATTTTTCCTCTCCCCCTCCCCATCCATTTCTGTGCCGCTTTTCAGGTCCTGGGTTTCAACGCCCGACAGCGCAAGGCCTTCCTCAACGCAATCATGCGCTGGGGCATGCCTCCCCAAGATGCCTTTAACTCTCACTGGCTGGTGCGAGATCTCCGCGGGAAGAGTGAGAAGGAGTTCAGGTACGGGGGTACCCTTCCCATCACACATGTACTTTGTCTTGACATTGGGAGCTGTCAACCCAGATGGGTTGTGTCATGCAGAAGGGATTTCATTTCTGCTCAAGAGCTGGGCCCCTTCAACTCTTTGGGCAGGGTTTTAGCTGCATAGCAGAACTTATCAGAGTGAAGTGACTCTGGCTGTTTTTGTTTGTTTTTGTTTGTGTTGTCTATGATCCCTAGCTGCTTTGCACCACCCATGAGAAAGGCGGGGTAGAAATTTTCCGAAATGAAATCTGTAACCAACATTTAGACCAGTGGTACCGAAACTTGCCGTGGTCATGGCACCCTTCTTTCATGGTGATCTCTTCCTCCTGGCTGTCCTGCATGGCACCATCTTGGATTGCACAAGATCTCACGCTATCCAAGATGGCAGCACCTGGGAGAGGCTGGAAGAAGAGGCCACTGGGGACATTCCACTGTGCCGCTGTGAGTTCACTGTGGCACTCTCAGAAGCAGCAGCACACAGTTTGGGAACCACTGGTTTAGACTCTCGAAGGATCCCCCCTAGTCATATTGGCCATGAACGTGTCCATTCGCCTTCAGGTGTCTGAAACTACCTCTGGTGGCAACAAGTTCCACAGACTAAGAGCCTAGGCGCGGTGCGAACCACAGTTGAAAACGTGCCTTACGGCACGTTTGCAGGGCTTACTCCCGGGCCGCCACCAGAGCCGGGTTGCAGAACGGGAGATGGAGGCATGGCCGGGGGCGTGGGGGAGGCGTTCTGGGGAGGGGGGCATGCACGGGGGCATGGGGGAGGCGTGTTGGGGGCAGGGGAGAGGCAGATCCGCGGAGCTGAGCTCCGCAGGATCCAAGGCGCTCAGGCAGGGCTGCTCGCCCTACACGAGCGCCTTCACTTTAGCGGCGACCAATCAGTCGCCGCTAAAGCGAGTAGCCCCATTGCGGGGCTGCTTCCTTTACTCGGGGGAAGGGGATGAACGTCCCCTTCTCCTGAGGAGCCTCCCGTGGTAACCCTCCATGGAGCCGCCGGGTCCCGGAGCTCCAGGCAGCTCAGGATTGGGCTGTAATTCTATGCTGTGTGAATAAATACGTCCTTTTGTCAGTCTGAATCTCCTGCCTGTCAGTTGAATGATCCCTGATCATAGTCTTGGGAGAGAAGGGGAAAACCTGCCTCTCCGCTCTCTTTGCACCACGCAGGCACCTGCAGGCCTAGAGAATCACAGGATATTGTCATCCAGTTCAACCTCCCCCCTGTGCTTTTCCTCCCCCACCCACAATTGCATTCAGAGATTCAGTGCTTCTGAACCTGGAGGTTCAAGTTAGCTGACAAGACCATGACTTTTGGGAATGCCTTTTAAAAACGTTGTCTGCCAGCAGCATTTTTTTTCCCCTTGAGGCTGCTCAAGGCCATTGACTTTGCCTTCTCCCTCCCCTTGGTTTTCCCCAGAGCTTATGTGTCCCTGTTCATGAGGCACTTATGTGAGCCAGGGGCTGATGGTGCGGAGACCTTTGCTGATGGGGTCCCCCGTGAGGGGCTGTCCCGGCAGCATGTACTGACACGCATCGGGGTGATGTCACTAGTAAGGAAGAAGGTGGGTGAGTAGCACTTTCCTTGTGGCTCTCCAGGTACATTGTTCTCTCTCTCTCTCTCTCTCTCTCTCTCTCTCTCTCTCTCTAGCAGCTCCATCTACTCAATGCCAGCGAGATTAAATCCCAGGGTTAAATTGCTGGTCTTCATTTTGTTTTGGACAAACTGTACAGCCAACTGAGATGGTTGTCTCAGGGATGAGGTTGGTAGGGAAAGCCCACCTATCTCTACCCACCTCCTCTGCTGCTTCTACATGCTGATTTCAAAAAGTAGGGGACAGAGCACAGGCGGAAGAGGATAGTAGTGGGCTGAAGCATCAGAGATTTGTCTCCTTCCCACTTCCTCTTCTGCTCATCCTTGAGTGGGGGGAGGAGGTGGAACAGTGAAGGTGGGCAGGCAGATGGAAGTGGGCACGCCGCCAGCCCACTTCCTCAACGGCCAGCCTGACACTTTAGCCCGTCACCCTCCTCTCCTCCACACATCCTCTTCCACTCTGTTCCCATTTATCTTTTCACATCTACAGAGCAGGAGTGGAAGCAGTGACTGGGATGCTGCTAGATAGATGGACTGGGGCAGGCAGGGATCAACATTCAGCATAATGGAGGATTTTAGCCAACCCTGAAAAGGACGCCCTCCCATCACACCACCCATCGCACCCTTCCTTCCTTCCTTCCTTCCTTCCTTCCTTCCTTCCTTCCTTCCTTCCTTAATGATTTATATCCTGCATTTCCCTCTACTAAATGGAGCATTTATTTATTTATTAGATTTGTAATCCGCCTTTCAGCCCAAAGGGCACCCACTTGTGGCAAATGCTTAGAGGAAAAACAGTAAACTGCAAACATAAGAATGGAATATTGAGCCAGGATGGTGTCGTGCGGGGGTGTCAAACTTGTTGCACACAGAGGGCCGACATTAGCATTCATGGTGCCTGCTGAGGGCCAGAAGTGACACCATTAAGCAGAAAGTGACATAAGAAATAAGCACTTTGTTCTCCCAAAGAAACTCACTAGCTGCAAAGGATAGAAAAGAACATGCAGGCCTTGTTCAAATTTTCAAGGTATGGGAGAACCCAATTATGAAGCTGGGAGAGCCCATTTATAACAGGGGCTGGATAAATTGCTTCCAGGGGCTGCATTTGGCCTGCGTGCCTTATGTTTGACACCCCTGGTGCCATGGTTTGGAGTTGGACTAAGACCTGGAAGACCCAGGTTCAAATCTCTGGTCAGCCATGAAACTTCTTGGGTGACCTGGGAGAGATCAGCCCCACAGGTATGTTGTGAGGACAAAAGGAGGGAAGGAACCATGCACACTACCCTGAGCTCCTTGGAGTAAGAGCAGTACAAAAGAAAAGAAAAATAAATATTGAGTGTGACGGATGAGGGCATGACTTATTTACTTCCTATGGCATTTGTCCTATTCAGATTCATTTTATTTCAGATTTCTGAGCCACCTGATGTCCTCTGCAATAACCAACCACAGTCTGTAGAGTTTAGAAAGAATTCCATTATGGAGTGTAACTGGGTGCCTTTCCCCATCTTCCTTGCTCCACTTTTTGCCCTTTCCCATTTTTAGGTTCAGGAATTCGAGCCCGTGAATGGAAAGTACAGCACCCCGGACCTCATCCCAGAAGGACCGGATGGCAAGAAATGCAGCGAGGTTCTCTCTTCAGATCCAAACACACCAGTCCCAGCCAGTCCAGCTCACGGGCAACTGGGGCCCACATCCCAACCAGGTAAAAAAAATTGACATGTGTTGGTCGTTAGAGAGAGTGATGACCCTGGACATCCAAGACGGATTTAAGAACCTTAAAGCTGTGTTTCTCAAACTGTGGGTCGGGACACACTAGGTAGGTCATGAGCCAATTTCAGGTGGGTTCCCATTCATTTCAAAATTTTATTTTTAATATATTGGACTTGATGCTACTATGGTATGTGACTGCATTTGGGGAAATGTCACATGTCTGTACTTTTAACAGGCTACTATATATATGCTTTTAACAGTGATAGTAAATAGCACTTACTCGTGGGTAGGATTGCAGCCTAGGGCTGCACACTTTCCTGAGAGTAAGCCCCACTGAACAAAATAGGACTTCTGAGTAGACCTGGTTAGGATTGTGCCCTAGGATTGTTAAATATTTTCCTGCTTGATAATGTAACTTCTGGTCATGATATCACTTCTGGTGGGTCCTGACAGATTCTCATTCTAAAAAGTGGGTCCTGGTGCCTAAACCCTTGAGAACCACTGCCTTAAAGGTTTTCCATGTTAGTCTCCAAGGGTCTAGTCACACTGCCTGTGTTTTCGGCCTGCACTTTACTATTGGTTTCAGATGCACAGCTTGGGAGCACTGAGGAGAAGGAGCAAGTCGAACAGAAGGCAAAGAAGTTGCGGGAGAACCAGGTGAGGCAGCACCAGCTGGAGGTTCATTTCCAAGTAGAAGTTCAATTGTTGCAGTTTGTTTGTGGTTTTCAGGGGTGGTTTTCTGACTGGTTCTAAGGCAGCAATTTTCAATCTTTTTCAACTCGTGGCACACTGACAAGGCATCAAAATTGTCAAGGTACACCATCAGGTCTTTGACAAGGCACACATGCTGCCAGTGGGGGGCTCACATCCCCATTGGCCCTACTAATAAATGATCTTCCCACAAATTCTTGTGGCACACCTGTGGACCACTCGCGGCACACTAGTGTGCCATGGCACAGTGGTTGAAAATGGCTGCTCTAAGGAGTGACTCATTCAGAGATGCGAGATGTAGCCTCCTTCCAGGCCAGCGATTCTGACACATCTCTCCTTCCAGAGGGATCCCATCACTCTCTACTGACGCTGACACAGGACTGTGGCACAATCCCCTGCCCTGCTGTGGAGGCTGACTGGAGGGAGGCCAGAGCAGCGACTCATACAGAGACCTCTTAGGCAGTCTTCCCTGTGGATGGGCCTTTTGGGTTCTTAGTTTATTCCTGTGCATATGGAGCACTGTTTGGGAATGAGTGGCTGCTGCTTAAATTCTAGGTTCTTCCCAAAACACCCACTTCCTCACCTTTGTTCCATTTGCTTGCTGCTTTTCTCTGCTGTTTCTTTTCACTGCAAGGGTTGAGCCTCATGAAGGAGGCCTGGCAGTGCCCAAGGGTATCATCGGCTCCATCTCCATGTGAGGGGATTCCGTTCTCATCAACAGAGGAGGTTGCCTATTGCTTCTCTGCAGGAACTACTGCTCCTGCTCTGTTAAGTGTGCCTAGTTCCAGGCAAGAGTCATGCCCAGATTGGTAAAATGCAGAGGCTCCTATATGGCCAGTAAACTTTGGTCAAAGGATCTGAGCTGAGAAGCAGGCTCAGCAGGAGACAAACTGAGGCATTTGCCTAGGGACCAATATTAATGGGAAATTGTCTTTCTCAAGGGCTGCTTGAGAGCTGCTATATGGCTTGGGTCACATTAAGGCAACCATCCAATGAAATTTACCTGGGAATAAGTCCATATGATCCTGGGGGGCGTGGCTATTGAATTCATGCACATCAAAGTTTTGCCACTACACCACTGAGCTTGCATCAACCCCCTTGGGCCTGGAACAACTCAAGCTGTGCTTTGCATTAAGGTGCCAGGAAGTGGGGAGAAGATGGAGAACAATGACAAGGAAGAGACTGCAGAGGGCCAAGCCAAAGCGGGAGAGGAGAGCATGGAGGAGCGCGAGAAGGCAGAATCTCAGTCTGAGCATCCGGTTAAAGGTGAGGGCCTGCATCTGGTCTGGGGGCTGAACCACCATAGGGAAGTCATATGGTGGGGGGGTGTGTGTGGGATTTTGGGCCACCCCTGGATGACTTCCCTTCTGTAATTCAAGCAGTGTCACTCAGCACATTGGGACCAGTTGCAACTCATAAAGCGTTAGGCACCCAGGCCAAAAAGGTGAACCAACCAATTTGAGACATTCTGGACTCTGATGTGTCCATTTGATGGAAGACAAACAGATGTATTCACAGACATATTTTGATAGAAAGAAATCAATGGTCTGAAATGTAGTTTTCTACATTTCCCGCTGGTTTTGGTTAACTTAGGGCGCAATCCTAACCCCTTATGTCAGTGCTTTCCAGCACTGACATAAGGGCAATGCTGTAAGAGAACAAACATTCCCGGACACTGAGGAGGCCTCCGTGAGTGGCACCCAACTGCAGGATGCAGCACACGTCCCATTGGCACCCATTGGCTGGAAAGCACTGACGTAAGAGTTAGGATTGCACCCTTAAAAGTAAAAGGTTAACTATTGAGACTCATAGGCTGGGTTATGGGAAACCTGGGCCCAGGGAACTGTGCGGTGTGGTTCATCTTCATCTCAGCAACGTGGTTTGATGGGATCTACAACCATTTTCCTATTGGCTTACGTGGCCCTTTGTTGTCTTCCCCTTGTTCCTGCAACTCCCCCTACCCTGACCTTGCCACTCCAGTTCCTGCAGATGAGGCTGTCCCTGAGAATGAAAAGCCAGCAGAAAAGCCAGATTTAAGCAGGAGTCCCTGTAAAGGGAGCGGCACAGAATCTAAACCAGGTAAAATCTGGGCCTGCATTCCAGAGATATCCCATTTCCAAACTATCCCAACTTCTTGGCTGAAATAAGAACATAAGAACATAAGAACATAAGAACAGCCCCACTGGATCAGGCCATAGGCCCATCTAGTCCAGCTTCCTGTATCTCACAGCGGCCCACCAAATGCCCCAGGGAGCACACCAGGTAACAAGAGACCTCATCCTGGTGCCCTCCCCTACATCTGGCATTCTGACTTAACCCATTCCTAAAATCAGGAGGTTGCGCATACACATCATCGCTTGTACCCCATAATGGATTTTTCCTCCAGAAACTCGTCCAATCCCCTTTTAAAGGCGTCTAGGCTAGACGCCAGCACCACATCCTGTGGCAAGGAGTTCCACAGACCGACCACACGCTGAGTAAAGAAATATTTTCTTTTGTCTGTCCTAACCCGCCCAACACTCAATTTTAGTGGATGTCCCCTGGTTCTGGTATTATGTGAGAGTGTAAAGAGCATCTCCCTATCCACTCTGTCCATCCCCTGCATAATTTTGTATGTCTCAATCATGTCCCCCCTCAAGCGTCGCTTTTCTAGGCTGAAGAGGCCCAAACGCCGTAGCCTTTCCTCATAAGGAAGGTGCCCCAGCCCCGTAATCATCTTAGTCGCTCTCTTTTGCACCTTTTCCATTTCCACTATGTCTTTTTTGAGATGCGGCGACCAGAACTGGACACAATACTCCAGGTGTGGCCTTACCATAGATTTGTACAACGGCATTATAATACTAACCGTTTTGTTCTCAATACCCTTCCTAATGATCCCAAGCATAGAATTGGCCTTCTTCACTGCCACCGCACATTGGGTCGACACTTTCATCGACCTGTCCACCACCACCCCAAGATCTCTCTCCTGATCTGTCACAGACAGCTCAGAACCCATCAGCCTATATCTAAAGTTTTGATTTTTTGCCCCAATGTGCATGACTAATAATCCAGGATGGGCTGACATATTCACATTTGAAGCAAATTGGTGTGCCTTCCCTCAATTTGCTTCTGGCGGTTATGTCAAAAACCTGTTTGTGATACTGAAGTCTTGCCTTCTGCATGCTCAGTCTCCCACTCTGGTTTTCTTAGGATTGAAAATACACCCTGTGCTTGAGGACTAGAAACTTGGGTGTGTTCTTCACCCAAAAGCAATGCCTTGTGAAATCTTTTTCTTCAAGTCTTACATAGCTGCAGTCTTTGCGATTCTCAGGGTTTGGGGGGGAGGGTCAGATAGATTAGAACCCCCCCCCCCAAAAAAAACACCAAAATCCGTTTTCTGAGCCTGCTGAACTTACATATCCAGTTCCTTATTCTGCTCTTGCACCTTGGTAGAAATAATAACAACTTGGTATTTAACTCGGTATTTATATACCGCCTTTCTGGTCATCGGTTTACTCCTCTGACTTTATTCAAGGCGGTTTACACAGGCAGGTGTTTCTAAATCCCTCAAGGGGATTTTTACAGTCATAGAGGTTCTCTCTTTCAAGAACCAACAACATTTCAGAATGGATCTTCCTGGTTTGGTCTCACTTCTGGCCTCCAGTTCTCCCAGGCAGGCTGACAAGCAGCTCCATCTCTCACATGCAGGGCAGCCAAGACGCTTCTTGCTCACACCAAGAGCAGGTGGAATCACTCAGCCGGGCTTGTCAGCTGCTTCAAGGTCTCGCCATTCAGGGAGCTGCCGGTGTCCTCGAACTGGCGACCTTCTGATGTTATCTTCGGGCTAACGGAGGCTCTACCCTCCAGACCAGACCTCCTGCCCAGAAATGCAGAATAGATACAGCCACAGGCTGCAGTCCTAACCACACTTTCCTGAGAAGTAAGCCCCATTGAACAAAATAGGACTTACTTCTGAGTAGACCAGGTTAGGCTTGTGCCCACATTTGTTCACTGTGCCAAGACGAATTAATTTGTTTCTTTCTGAGGGCACAAGCTAGGGTGCTCCACAGATTTTCTGGGAATTGCTGGAGGTAGGCTGACCACACCAGGGGTCCAGTGGAGATGACACATGGAGCCTGAGTCATTCCAGAATATTTCTGCCATCTTGTTAGGCTGAAAAATCTGCTCCTTGTTAATTTCCCTGGAGCGAAATTGACAGTTCTAGAACACCAGGATGAGTTCCTGCCCCTTGCCAGCATTTTGAAGACCCCGTTGTTGCTGATGCATTGTGGTGGTGGAAAGCCAAGGGCTGGTACCCGGGCACCTGGCACCTGTCATCTCACACCAATCAGGATGGTGCTCAGAGTCTCTTCAGCAGAGGTCTGGGCAGTCCCCACCAGCTGGGGATGGCTTCAGTGCCAGCTTACTGGGGGACCGCGGCCCCCTCTTGTCTGACGTTCACTATATTTCCTCAGCAGATGAAGTGAAAGCAGAAGAAAAGGAACCAGCAGAGCCTCAGCAAAATGGTGAAAAGGAGGAAGAGGATGGGAAGAAGGATGACAAGAATGGAATCCGCTTTATGTTCAACATTGCGGATGGGGGTTTCACAGGTGAACAAGCTCGTCCAGCTTCTTGAAATGCTGATAGTTCCAGCCCATCCATCAGGCAGCAGATTTTTTTTTGGGGGGGGCACCTCTGTCTGCCCACTCAGCTCCACTGCTGCTCTTTCTCCTCCAGTTGGAAGAGGGGGACAGAGCAGAAGAGGAAGCGTGGAGAACAGGAGTATTAGGCTAGAGTATCTCAGACTCTCCTGTCCTCCACATTTCCTCTTCTGCTCTGTCTCCCAGTTCCTTTTGCAATCCGTGGAGTGGGAGGAACTGAGGCTGGTGCATCATCAGGTAAGGGAGGCCAGCCTACGACATGCTGCTTCAAGCTCCAGGACACACTGGGGTGACCTTGCTCAGGCTGCTGTCTCTGTCTTGAATTGCGTTGGAGGGCTGCTCACCACTCTTGTGTTTCGGCATGAGTCACTGATCTGGGCCTGCCTCCTGAGACCAGCCCGGAGACTCCTGCAGAGAAGCGTCAGGCAGACTCCTCTGAGGGCAAGGAATTCTTCTGTGCCTGTATCAGAGTGGTCAAACCGCAACTCATAAAGAGGCGGGGGAAGCAGGAAGCCAAAAGCAGGTGAGGCAGTACTGCTTCGGTACTCTCTACATTGAATGAAATACAATTTCAAACGAAACAGTGCCTTCTAGGTTGGGAACCATGCAGAGACAAAATGGTGCGCCTCCTCTGTGGGTCGGTACTTGGTTAATGTTGATACTTTGGTCTCACAGGAGCCATTAGTAATTTCTTTTACAGTGCATGTGTGAATGTGCCCTCTCGCTCTTCCTTGGCTCCGCAGAGCTGCACACGCTGTGGCAGAATGAGGAGAGGGCGGCCGTCTCTCCAGGGAAGATCTACGACATCTGGCACCGAAGGCATGATTACTGGCTCCTGGCAGGGATCGTCACGTATCCTTTGGGGTTAAGGTGGGGCTGCGGGAAGGTGTCAGCAGGAGGGAGCAGGAGGGAGTTGAGTGGAAGGGAGGTGCTATCTGGTGTGTTCATGACTCTTCCTGTCCACTTGAATCTCAAACCAGGCAGGTTTCTAGCTCTCATGACAGGGGGAAAAGTTCATATAAGTGTCCTATTGAAGTGGTGCCAAAAATTCTGGCAACTACGGGCTTAATATCTGAGGGGCAATCAGTAAAAGACATTGTAATTTCATCCTCGGAGAAAATATCTCATGCAATATACTCATGCCAGCCCCGATTGGCCCCTTCTCTCTTTCCCTTCGTGCCATTGGCTGGTCTGCTCTGATGTCACAATAATGCTTTTTGCAAGTAGAGGTGTCATATCCTGTTTCGGCACAGGAGCAGCTGTGACTGCCTTCCCTGACGAATTCTAGGTCATTTTGGGGGGACCGGCTTCTTGCCTGCTTGCAACAGAGTTTTGGAGCTGGTGGAATTTAAGGGACCTCAAATTCTATTCTCTCTCTAATGAGACGTTAACAAAAAATATCACGTGTGCTTTTTGTGATTTAAAATTATTGAGGAGACAATTTCATGATCTGATGCATTTCCCTTAATGCCTACCCTTCCGCTCAGCCACGGCTACGCCCGCTGGCAGGACATCCAGAACGACCCCCGTTACCTCATCCTCAATGAGCCCTTCAAGTCAGAGATCCACAAGGGCAACTATCTGGAGATGAAGAACAAATTCCTGGCTCGGCGGTTCAAGGTGAACCCTGGGGAGACGTGTGCGTGGGGTGTCCCTTGAGGATTGCCTGTCTCCTAGATCTTTTTCACATATGCTGCCAACAAGTCAGCTTCCCCCCCCCCCCATCTTGTGCCTCTGGATTTTTGCCCCAACTTGCACAACTTGACCCTTGTCTCTGCTGAACTTCATCTTGCTGTTATAGGCCCATTGGTGGAGCCTGTCAAGATCAGTATGAATCCTAATGTGGTCTTCCAGGGCATTTAATGTCACCTGCCAGTTTGATAAGCATCCCCACTGCCCCCTCATCCTGATCATTTATAAAAATGTTGAACAGTACAGGCCCAAAACACAACCCTGTGGCACTTGACAATATAACTTGTGTCAAATAATTTTTTTTTTTTAGTTTTTGCATCAAGTAATTTTTGTTTTTATGTTTTGGTGGGCTAGAAAAGGATCCAGCAAATGGGTAGAGGACAGGCCCATCCTCAGTCATGAGCTACGATAGCTACATTGAACCTTCAGAGATTTCCTCCTTCCCTCAGTGGGTCAGTTTAAATCCATGCTTCAAATCACTGGGTAGGCTGATGCAGTGGTTCTCACACATTTAGCACCGGGACCCACTTTTTAGAATGAGAGCCTTTCAGGACCCACTGGAAGTGATGTCATGACCAGAAGTGACATCATAAAGCAGGATTTTTTTTAGCAATCCTAGGCTGCAATCCTACTCACGATTAAGTGCCATTTACTATCACTGTTAAAAGCATATATATAGTAGCCTGTTAAAAGTAGACATGTGATATTTCCCCCAATGCAGTCACATACCATGGTAGCATCAAGTCTAAAATATTAAAAATAAAATATTGAAATGAATGGGGACCCACCTGAAATTGGCTCACGACCCACCTAGTGGGTCCCGACCCACAGTTTGAGAAACACTGGGCTGAAGGGTCCAAGCCTCTGGCCTTTCTCTTCCCAGGGCCCCCATTCCCTCCCGCCCCATGGATCGTGAATCTGAATGAGAAGACCCTCGCCAGATCAGACCAAGGGTCTCCTTAGTCCAAAAATATTACTTCCTGTAGTGGCCAATGTAGATACAACCTGGAAAGCCTTCCCTCTCTTGTGCCCCCCCATCAAATGCTCTTCGCAGGTACACTGCCCTTACACATGGAGGACTTGTGTGCCTGTCCTGCCTCAGCCTCTCCTCTTTGAATGTGCCTGCAGAGCTAAATGCTGCCTGATGTGAGAACCACACGCAGGTCGAAAAACCAGGGTTGCCGACTTGTTACCACCTCACCTCCTTTTGTGTTTTGGCTTCCCCAGTTGCTGGAACAAGCATTGGTGATTGAGGAGCAGCTGCGCAGGGCCGCATACCTCAACATGACCCAGGACCCCAATCACCCAGCCATGGCCCTGAACGCCCGGCTGGCCGAAGTGGAGTGCCTTGCCGAGAGCCACCAGCACCTGTCCAAAGAATCTCTCGCCGGGAACAAGCCTGCCAACGCTGTTCTTCACAAAGGTGGAACCTTTTGCTGTCTCTCCCCCCTTCCCTCCAGCATTCTCTGCCAGTCCAGCAGGGAAGTCTGGGAGGGTCATCTTCCCCTTCCCTCCCTCTTGAAACCTCCCCCAGAACTTGGGATGAAGCTGTCTTTAGCCTAATAGCATAAGGCACCTGTCTCTCCAACCTTAGTTCCCTTTCAGGATAAGCTGGTCGGGACTCCATCAAGCCACATGCCTGCCCCCTCCTCCTCCTCATTAGCTTCTAATGACACAAGGGAAAATGTGCACATCTTGATCATGCCGGTCTTTTTGATGCAGTCTTAAACCAGCTGGAAGAGCTCCTGAGCGACATGAAGGCCGACGTCACCCGATTACCCTCCATGTTGTCCCGCATCCCGCCTGTGGCTGCTCGCCTCCAGATGTCTGAACGCAGCATCCTCAGCCGCCTGACGAACCGGGGAAACGACCCCACCATCCAGCAGGTTAGCCAGGGAGTCAAAAACCCCTCTTTCCTGCCCCCCCCTTTCCTTCTTCTCTTGAGAAGAAGAAAGAGAAGAAGAAATTATAGAAGAAATTGGTGTTGGTCAATTGCTAATGGGGGAAATGCACTCTGCACATGCCCTAAACATATTGCCAAACCATAAAACACCTCCTTTTTTTTTTTTGTTCTGCTGCAACTGAACTTGGTCCAGCCAACCTGTTTCTCTCTCCCCCCCCCCACCACTGTATTGTAATACACATTTGAAATGTGTAAACTATAAACATCTCTGGGCAGAGATCTGCTTGTTTTGTTACATTGTTAAGATGCTTTATTGGGTGATGAGGAAAAAAAAAGTCACATTTTTATTTCTCCTTTCCAAATACTGAATGATCTGCTTTGAGCCTTTGGGGGGGGGGGGGTGCACTGTGTTAGTTAAAGAAAGGCTCTCTGATCTCTGCCCTCAGGCCTCCTTCAGCTCTTCTCAGATCTACAGTAACAATTTTGGGCCAAATTTCCGAAGTCCGGGACCTGGCGGACTTGTCAACTACAGCCAGATGCCCCTGGGACCTTATGTAGCAGGTGAGTTGAGGTTCCTTGGGGCATCCCCTTTTTTTCCTTGGGTCTTTCTCTCTCTCTCTCTCTTAAGAGGACAAATTTTAAAGTGGGGGCCAAGAGCCAGGAACCAAAAGGCATTCAGCAAGCCAGCTGTTTTCTCTCTTATTAATAGATATTTAGCTGCTTGCAAGAGTTTCTTCTGCAATTCTCATTGCTACAAGAGGTAAGGACACACTTCTTAATTTCTGATACACTGTGTGCTGTCGTTCCATCTGTAAGGCTAGGGCGGGATCAGTATTTTTTAATTAAACTCTTCGCACCCTGCCTCTGTCCTGTAAGAAATTGCTCCCCCTCACTCTGGGGGACCAACGAACATGAAGAATAGGAAAATAAGTTTAAGTCTGCCCAACATTGCATATACGCAACAGGGATCAAATGTGTACACCTGTGGGCTGGGCAGAAATGGGTTGAACATGAGTGTTAAAAGGTTAAGGCCAAACAGTGTTGACAGAACTAAGAAAAGAGGAGAACCCACAGAGCTGTGTTTTCATGTGTGCCAAAAGCACCTGGATGCTAAGAAAAAGGGGCCTATCAAAGCCTCATGGGGCAGGGAGTTCCACAGCCTGAACCTTACATTGAGAAGGCTGAACCCAGCAGACCCACAACTGAATATGTCTGTCCTTGTCGGGATCCTGGGCATTTGGTGTGTGACCGTGCAAGGGAGAAAATGGCTTTTGATGTTATCCCAAAATGGTTCTGGGCTTTTGAGTTAGCCCCAGATGGCTTGGAAACAGACTCGGAGCCAGGGAGGGATCCAGCTTCCACACCCTAAAGAATGGACCCAATCTTGCTTTTGGACTTTGCTTTCTGAACTGGGGGTGGTGGTGCTGGGGGGGGGGGCTGCAACTTTTGCCTTAAATTAGGACTCTGTGAAATTGCAAAGAAAAAGACAGGAGGACCCGCACCAAGAAGCCAAGGTTGACAAAGGACACAATCTTGTTTCTTGTTTCTTGGAAGGAAGGGGGCAGCAGTTGGGGAGGGGTTCCAGAAGAGCTGGTTTGCAGAAGGCTGCGGTGGTGGTGGTGGGGAGAGCTACTGAGGGAGTTTGGCGTGAGGAAGGTGGTCACCTGGTGAGCTTCAGAGCTGTGTGTGGGTCTTAATCCTGGTCTGATGCTTCACCCATTGTGCCCCATTGGCTCTCTAGCAAAGTTTAATAGATCATCTACTGGGGCAGACAGTGGGTATGCTTATAAGAACTCAGGATAAGCACGGCTGAATCAGGCCACAGGGGGCCTATCTAGCCCAGCACCTCATTTCCAGTCGTGGTCCACCAGTTGCCTACAAGACAGAGTGTGAAGGCAGCCTTTCCTTGCTGTTGCTCTCCAGCAACTTCTATTTGGGGGTAGAGTGTTTCCACAGCTGGAGGTTCCACTCTTGACCATAACAATATCAGGTGAGCCCTACTTGATTAGGTCAAAGCAGACCCATCTAGTCTAGCACCTTGTTTCCACAAGGTGGCCCGTGAGCTGCTTCCAGGAAGCCCACAAGCAGGAGATGAAGGTAGACCTCTTTCCTACAGTTACTTAAAACTGGAGGTGGCACTTAGCCTTCATGACAGCTACTGACAGACCTCTGCTCCTCTATGGAGATGCTCAGTCCTGTTTGAAAGCTATCCACATTAGCGGACATCCTATCTTGTGGCAGGAAGATCCGCAGGTTAACAATATACCATGTGAAGATGTGCTTCCTTTAGTCAGTCCTAAATTTCTCACGGCAATTTCATTGGATGACTCCTGGTTCTAATCTTGGGAAATAAGGAGAGAAGCTTCTCTCCCACTACATGTCATTTTATAATTACGCCTTCCGAATGGCCTTTTCCATGCTCAGAAACACTAAACATTGTAGCCTCACCTCATGAGGAAGGTGGGAATTTTGCTTGCCCTCTTCAGCACCTTTTTGAGTGGATGTGGGTGGTGGTCTTTGCTAGGATGCTGGCTGGGAAGGATCTACTGAATGGGGGCCTTATTGATGTGGTATATGTGTTTGTTATAGTCTTTCAAAATGTTGAGGGATGGGTGATTTTAATCCTTATGCCCTGTGAGGTAGCTTAGACCATTAGAAGGCATAGTTTATGCTTTGGCAGGGTAATGTACAGGGTTGGCCCAAGACCTCCTGATGCCTGAGGCGCCATGCCAATGCTGCCCCCTTACCCAACGATGTACCAGTCTTACTCCTGCTCTGCAGTATTCCAGCACAGCACTCCCTTCCCCTCCACACTTCCTCTTCCTCTCTGCCCCCCCCCTTCCTTTTCCAGTACATGAGGGGAAGGCAACAGAGTTGAGTGTCCCCCACCAATCTGCTGCCTGAGGCAACAGCCTCAGTTGGCCTCGTGGATGGGCCAGCCCTGGGAATACAGAGGACAGGAGTCGTGAGCAGGCATCTCATAGCCATTATCGTGGCCACAGTTCAAGCTGTTTGGTGTTTTCAGCGGGAGCTAGTTTAGGGGAGCTAAGGTGAGGGTGTGTATAAGTGTGAAGACACTTATGTGTCCGTACAGCCTGCATGGCAAAAGAGCACTAGTTGAAATCACCATTATTTGTGTACTTTAGAAGTGACATTTTGCACGGATGATGCTCATTCTTTGGTCCTAGGCATGGAGTGGTGTGGGAAGGGGGGAGTCAGCTTGCTCACTTTGTGGCAGAAATAGAGCTGCTCTTCTGGGATGATTGGGTCAAATTTGGAGCCTCCTCAGCTACCCCTAGGTGTGGACCCCGAGAGTGTTCAGCCCAACAGAAGGCCCCTTCCTTGCTGTGTGGTTGTCCCCGGCCTTTGCTTGGCAGCTACACCTTTGCCCCAGCTAGGTTTCCCCTCCACCAGCTGGCTGCAGGCTTCAGTCCATTATTGATTATTGACATTGATTGCTCCTGATCTTTGGAGAGTTCAGCCCGTCCACCCCAGTACTCCGCAAACTGTTTCTGGGTACCTCCCAATCCCAAGCTCCTTTGCAGGGGCCTGCTTGGCGTCAACCATTCACCAGGAACGTATAGTCCGGACCAGTCATTGGTGAGGCACGACTGGGCTCCTTAAATCTTTTGTGTGAACACCAGAAAGCAGTGTGAGTCCCAAGACATGGCTGCAACATTAGTCGTTGACGGTATTTCAAAGAAGCAGCTTTGGATTTCATGCCTCTGAGAGATTTGATTCCCCCCCCCCCCCAAGGTGCCTGCAGTCACTTTGGTTCAGATTTGGGCCTGAACATTAATGACTTCATTTTCCACATTTTTATACCGCCCTTCCTCCAAGGAGCTGAGAGTGGTGTACGTGGTTCCTCTCCTGCTTTTGTCCTCATAACAACCCTGTGTGGTTGATGAGGCTGAGAGAGAGAAAGAGTGACTGACCCAGTTCACCCTTGACTACCACAGTATGTTCAATTGGGGGGGGGGGCTGCCCCAGATACCTTGTCTAGATGCTTCTGTATAGCATAGCGCAGTGCATGGCGACTTGTTCCTTGATAGGGCCAATTGTCCATAAATGGGTGCTCAGCTTCCTTCCCAAATTGCTCATCGTGTTAAAAAAAACAGTGTCTGTCAGGTGAAGCTCGTGATGCGCCTCGCCACTGCCCACAAGGCCCATCAGGCTAGGGACCCTAATGCTCCATTTCTGTCTTTTCAGCCACACCCACCGGGCCGCCCCCATGCCACCCTGATAAAAAGCTTCCCGAGTCCCTGAAAGATGGAGCAGCCACGGACTGCAAAGGCCGGCCACACGACATCATCTGCATCGAAGACTAGAGGCTGGTCCTGGGGGGGGGGGCTCTGGGCTTGCCATGGTCATACCGTACAAAGGACAAACCCCCAAAGGCCATTTCACAGACTTCTCCGAGACGGGATTTCACCTCTTCGTACCTTGTTTTTCTGTTTGCACTTTTCTTATCGAAGACTTGAAACCTCCTTGGCCGGATTGCGGAGAGGAGCCTCACGCTGCCAGCCTGGCGCTCATTTCACCTCCATTCTTACATTCACGCTAGGCTACCAGATGAGAGACTGGGAGTGGGCTTCGTGTCGCTACAAGTGCCGTGTGTCTGTTCGGTTTTTCCCCTGGGGTGTGTGTGGGTCGTGAGCTGAGCAAGCTCCTGGCTGACAGCTGTCCTGCCTGTGTTTGAAGGAGGTTTGTGCTCACTCTAGGGCTGTGGGGGGCAGGGAGGGCAAATGCTGCTGTCATCAGTGGGGAAATGACCTCTGAGCAGAGGGCGCACCCCAGGTTGGACATTTGTTCAGCATCAGGATGCAACCCTTCTTGCTCGGACAAGCCAGCTAAAATCAGAGAAGTGTGGCAGCTAAATCCAGGAGTACATTGCCAGAGGGTGGGGCTATCTGGCAAAGGTAAGCACTTTCCATTCCCATTGTGGCACAGAAATGTTAACCATGTGCTTAACCTTCTCTCCCGTTGGCATCAATGGGACTTCAAAGTATTTCAGTATAGTCCAGATTGTGCTCACGGTTTATGGATTTGGACAACAATGCAAAGCCAAAACAGTGAGGTTTGAGCGCTGGGCATTTTCCTGACAATGCAGGATGTGTGCGCCATAGATGCACCCTAGATTCACAGAGGCGGAAGGTGCCTAAGAGGTCATCTAGTCCAATCCCCTGATCTGCACAGGCCACTGCTATAGCATCCCTGGCAGGTCACCAGCCTCTGCTTGAAAACCAGGCTTGATTCACATGTGCATATCCATCCCTTGATTTTCCTACCCCCCCCCCCCACCGTGACTGGCAGCTGAAAGTGTCAACATTCAGCACTGTATTGGTGGTGATAGAATTGCGACAAATTCCCACATGCAATGTGTCATTTAATGTGCCACAGCCACCTGTTAAATTATGAACACGTACATCTGAACTGTGTCTGGGGGTTTGAGGCTTGAGTGCCGGGAAGGCCTGTGGAGTTGAGGGGGGACAGTCTAGCTCGTTTCCATCACAAGGCTAATTTGTGGGGTGGCTGCGTCATCACGGGCCCGTTTTCAACAAGCGCACAGGTCAGTAGGTGGGAATGTCAGGCCAGTGCTGTTGCTTGTATTTAGAGATCTCTCAGAGGCCTTTCCAGCTTGGAGTTGGCTTGTGCTGCCTGGCTTGGTGTGACTGCCTGAACTGAGACCTTAGCAGGATGAAAACTACAATTGGCAACATGCAATTGTGTGTATGTCGGGGGTAAGGGGTCATGCATGTGTCGCAGCTAGCTATTGGCATGTGCCTGGGGTGTCACTGCCAGCTGTGCCACAAGATCCTCTTATGTATTTTGAATCTTGTTCCAGCCTCCCCACATCAATGTTTCTTCTGGTTAATATCTTCCTCCACTTTTGTGATTGGAGGTTGTGAGCGCATCCTATCCAATGCTCACATGCATGCTTCTGCCCTGTCAATTTTTTTTAAAAAACCTAACCATCATCAAAAACTGGGACTAACTCCTGCTGCCAGGCTAGTCCTGCTCTTTCCAGTTATGGAGGAATAGAGATTTGCTTCTTGCAGCTCACATTCATACAGCTGTACATGTGCATGCATGCAAGAGAAGGGCAGTATCAGGAGAGGACCTCAGAAGTTTTCCTGTGACTATCACACAGGACGTTGGAGAGGAGTGCCAGACTGTTCAGAGTCTGCTGATTTGGAAACACTGTTTCAGTGCCTCTAGTTCCTGCCAATGTGTGTGTGTGTGGGGGGGGGGGGGGGCTCTGCCTACTCCTCACCCCACTGTTCATCCACCCCCTTTGAAAGAGCTTGCACGTTTCTCTGCCTGGATTCCTCAAGCCAAACTAAGTTGAAGCTGGGGAGAGAGAATGGGAAGAAGAGGAGGCCCTGCAAGGAAGCTTTTGTTGAGTGATGTCCATGGCTGCTAGCTAGATGCTCTAGCTAAATGGGGCATGTGGGAAGCTGCTACCTTGATGCCCCTCCTCCACAAGTGCCCTTTCACTGAGCAAAATGGCTTTGCCATTCTACCCAAGTCTGCCCATCTGACAAATGGTGGTGAGAAATATAGGTTTAGTACAAGTACCCTTAAAACTGCCCAACAGTTTTTGTTGTTTTGGTGCTTAGCAACTTAGACCTATTCTTGGATATGTGTGGGGATTCAAAAAACGGTTTTTGGTTGGCTGTGTCAGCTGTCGTTTTTGAGATAGGGCATGCCCACCTTAGATACTGATGTGCAGAAGACCGGTTGAATCAGCATATAAGGTGATAGGGTGAAACTAGAGCTGATAGGGTAAAACTGATGCCATTTTTGGTATCAGCACTCCAAATACATCCAAGAACAGGTCAAACTTTTAAGGCACCAAAATGTGTGTGGGGCGGTTAATTAATATGGGTCCGAGATCATTATAAGAGTCCTAAAGGACACATTTTTCACACATTTAGCACTGAGACCCACTTTTTAGAATGAGCATTTGTTGGGACCCACTAGAAATGATAGTCATGACCGGAAGTGACATCATCAAGCAGGAAAATTTTTAGCAGTCCTGGGCTGCAACCCTACCCACACTAAGTGGGTAACTCCTGGGTAACCCAGGAGTAAGTCCCATTGACTATCATTGTTAAAAGAATATACATAGTAGCCTGTTCAAAGTACAGGTCTGTAACATTTCCCCAAATGCAGTCACATCCCATGGTAGCATCAAGTCTAACATATTAAAAATAAAACATTGAAATGAATGGGGACCCACCTGAAATCAGCTCGCGACCCACCTAGTGGGTCCTGATACGCAGTTTGAGAAACACTGCTTTAGAGACCTGGGATACTGTAGTTCAAGGGCTGATAACCAGCTGGTATTTTATTGAACACTATCTGTCAGGTAAGAGCCCCCCCCAACCAGTCAACATTAGCTTTTGCCTGGCGCCACCCTTGTGCTTCTATGCCCTTACCTGGTTTGGACCCTGGCTCAGCCTCCTGATTGGCAAGCAGGCTCCACCCCTCAGCTGCAGGCTCCGCCCTTGATCCACAAGGTGCAGCCCGACCATAGCTGTGCCCTTGTGGCCCTACCCTAAGGTGCTGGTGAACTGAAATCCGAAATTGGCTACTCTTTTGGCAGGTTCCCCCTTACCTCTGTGTTTATAAACAGAACAGATCCGTGTTGGACACGAAGCTTTCAGAATGGGAGCAATTGGACCAGTGCCAAGTGTTTCATTGGTGAGGGCAGCAGCACTTTTGGAGTGGCTGTTCAGAAGAATGTCTGAAGCTCCTGTTTGCCTCCTCGCTTTCCCCCCTTTTCATCCAGTGATTACCAGCAAGTGGGACAGCAAAGCAATGACAGTTTTTCTAGAAGGTGTTCCAACCTGTGGTTTTCCTTCATAATTCTGTGGATGTTGGAAAAGGGGCTTTTGTTTGTTTTTGCTTTCTGATTTTGTGTTTTAATAAATCATTTTGAAAAGGAACTTTGGTGCACTTGGTTTTTTTTTTTTTTTTAAATCCAGTCCTGTGGAACTTCTGGCACCATGAAGGCCAGAGTGTAAAGCAGGGGGGGCTGGGCAGAATCCCACAATGTCGCCACAATGCCCCATGCTGGTTTGACGATATTCTGATGCAGAAAACCATTTAAACCGACCCCACATGTACACCTCTTCTCGTAGAGCAATGGTTTTTCGCAGTTCTCTCCCTTTTTCACCCTGTTGTCCTCAGTAGCCAGCGGCCCTTGGGAAAACTACATTTCCCACATGCTATATTTCCACAAAGAGCCACTTATGTCATGCCGGTTCTTGCAAAACCTGTTCTCAAACATATGTTATGTGTGTTTTAATTCATGTATGTCCTGGCTGTCAAGGAGTTCCAAGGCCTCTTCAAAACAACTTCATAAAGATGTTTAACAGTATTCTAGCCAGGTAACTAATGTGCATGCATGTGAATTAACATTTGATTAAGAGAAGAGGAAACTGCAGCATCCTCGTCAGTGATACTAAGAGACATTTATTATTATTATTATTACTACTACTACTACTACTACTACTACTACTACTACTACTACTACTACTACTATTATTATTATTATTATTATTATTATTATTATTATTATTATTATTATATCGTTCTCCAAGAAAAATGGCATAGGTGGGGATTTTGAAGTCCGCTTAAAATCTGAAAGGGAAGAGGCACGCTGAAGCTCCCATGGGAGGGAGTTCCACAGTCTGGGGAGCTACTGTAGAGAATACAGGCGAAGGAGCCCAGTGCAGCTCAGATTAAAAGATGAAGCTGGAAGAAGCTCCAGGGGCTGGCCAGCATCAGTCTTGTAATGGAGGTATCCTAGCTCAGAGAAAGGGGGGAGGGGATGGATCTTGGAGGCATCAGCATGGATCCCCTTTCCAATTTCTTCTCCTTCCATAGGGCAAAGCTGGCCTGAGAATGGCAGTGCCACTGACACAAGAATTGGGCCCAAGAATTAACAGATAAAAGCTGACCAAAATATTCTCAGCCAGCTCTGACGGAGAAATCTGATGGAGCCATGGAGAGAAGCTAACTAATCAGGTGCCCGAAAACGTCCTTTTTTCATGATGCAGATTTTACTTGGCTTGAGAAACCAGAAGTGCCCTTCTAAGGCGAGGCTGAGCACAGCTTCCCTGGGCTTCAGAAAGCCTCCATATATGACTGGAAGGCGCTTCTAGTTGCGTCAAAGAGGTCATGTGAGGCCCTCTGGCAGTTTTGGAGCCTGCCAATAAAGTGGACCTCTTTGTAGCAGTTGTCCAATGGTCCTGTCGCTGGCCTCAGTCTTCCCCATCTGCAATATGGGGAGAATGTCACTTCCTTACTTGACAGGGCTGTTGGAAAAATTCCATAAAGATCCTACAGGTGTAGGGCTTTGCAGACTCTGAAAAGTGAAATACGAACACTAAGTCTCATTAACAACTACCCATCGGTATCCATTTGGCTGCCATTTTTTTTTGCACAGAATGCCCCTAGACCCTAAAATTTTTTTTAAAAAATTGCATGGACATTTTATCCACAGAACAACATTGTGATGTAGGGGGGAGTGATGGGTTCCATGTCTCCCTGGCAAGCCTCATGCATGTGTGGGGATTTGAATCTGCAATCCAGGGGCAACTCCAAACCCTGCTGGCCAAGCTTTATGCTTTGGGTGGTGGTTTCCTATCCAGCAAGTCAAATCTTGATGGCTCACTTTCTGCTGAGGAAACCGAAAGACGAAGACAGGCAAAGAAAGAGAGTCGCTTTCTCTTGTGGCAGTCAAATAAGGCTTGATCTTTTTATTATTATTATTATTATTATTATTATTATTAGTTGTTCATTCCGTAAATACAGAAGCTGTCTTATCAGTCCGAATCGTCGTTGAGAAGCATGATTGATGGGTGGGCCAACAGCTGTAGCCTAGAAGGGGGACGCAGGGAGCTTTGGATTTCACAGTCATATATGTCGTTTCTGGAGAAGTGGGGTGGGGTCACGAAGGGGGGATTGTGTGTTTCCTCTTTTGGGACGTATAAAAAAAGGACTTGCTTTTTTATTTACATACATGGAATCTAACAGAAAGACGCTGGGCGTTTAACAGTGGTGGAGTCAGAGATCCCACCCGCGTCCCCCTCCGGCTGCAATGGCTTTTCCATGCTCAAGAGGACTCTCGAACATTGTTGAGAACAGCTAATACAGACAACAGGGGGATGAGACGGGGAAAGTTGGGTGGGGTGTGTGTGAAAGCCTCACGTACACACACGTACACCCAGCACATACATGTGGACATATCTGAAAAAGGGACAGACCACAGAGGTGTCCGGAGATTGAATGAAAGTGTGGAATGGAAAAACGAGGAAGGGCTCTTATTTATTGCACTTCTGCTTATAAGGACTGGGTGACCCACTTGAGGTTGGAAACTATCCCTCCGCCCCCACTGAGAGTTGCAAGGACGTCTGGTTTAGGACCCTCTGGCACTAAATACCACCCCTCCTTGAGATTGGGCATACCTCCTGCTGCCTGATGTCCCAAAGCGCGGAGGAGGCGAGAGCAATGGGCTAGAGTGTCAGAGCCGTTGCTGGAACTGGACACTCTAGCCCACCACTCTTCTCTCCCCCATACCCTTTTCTACTCCATTCCTCTCTGAATCCAGTCACTCAAGTTGCTCAATTCTGCTTGGAGGACCTTAAGACGGTTGTGCTTCTTGGGGCAGGGACCCCTCTCTTTTGCTCTTGTTATTTCTAACTCTGTGAAAACTTGGGGGCTACATAAAGAACGGAGAAGAAAGGTACGACAGAGACTTCAAACAAAAGATGGCTTACTTGTTACAGGGCGCTCTTGCAGTTTGAACTCTTTAAGCCTGTCACCTGTCAAAACATCTTCCAATATCTGAATTGAGCAGTGCCATTTGCCAAGTAACTCCCTTGACTGTGGGTTGGCTTTCGATATACTGCTGAAGAGTTCAAACTGCTGGTTGCTCCCTTACTTCAGGCTGCAGATGTGAGAATCCCAGTTTTAAATACTCCCTGCAAGCAGAAAACTAGCATGACAAGGATGAGCTAAATTAGCATAACATGTTCATTTTCTACCTGCAGGGAGTTAAAACAAAACGTGGGAAAACAGACAAAACATGATTTGCCCACCTGCTGTCTGAAGCAGACCAGTTCATTATCCTCTCTAATATCTCTTTCAACTCCATATACAGTCTGGGCATTTCTTCTCTTGCTTTAAAAAAGTCTGTGTTCACTTTTTGCTAACACGGTTGGCCCAACCTTCAGTTGAGGATGGCTGCAGATTTCTCAAGGGGATGGAGTTCTCCAACTGCCCACTGAAAGGGTCTTCCATTGCAGTGGAGACATGGAATTGATCACATGGCTGTTTTCTTGAGGGGGGGGCAACCCAAGCATGCATGTGCAGGAGGGAGGGGTAAGGAAATGCTTTTGATGGAAGCTCCTCTTGGAAACAATTTGGGGAGGGAAAGACACACATACGAAAATAGTTCCCATCCACATGGGAAGAAGTTTGTTTAAAAACAACACAAAGCCTTGTGCGGCTCAGCCTTGCTATGTGATGCAAAAAAGAGTAAACACACCACTGAAGGAACCCACTTTGGACTGGAGACCCGGTCCGGTGCTTTTAGATTGCTCCCAAACGGGCAGCCCCTGAGCTCCTCTTGTGTGTGCAGCGGGCAGCTGCACCCTGATTGTCCTCCCAAAGGGAAAAAGAATCAACTGAAAGGAACAAGGACACCCCTCCCCCCCCAGTTGTGGGTGTTTTTTTCCCATGGATCGTCATCGCAAACTGCATGCAGCTAATGAACCCCCCAGCCCGGAATGGGAGGCCAACGGCCACGGAGGGCAAGAGCGATGAGAACATTATTGCAACCCACCTTGGCTGCCCAACTCATTGTTTTGCACCAATACCTGGAAAGTTTCACCAAGAGCGTCTACGTTACAGTACGGAGAGGGAGATCTAAAACAGGGATCATAAATGCAACGGGCTTGGCAAGCAGAATCTGATTACCGACAAAGGAAATGAATCCATAGTCCGGCCATCCAAGGAAGGAGACCACAAATTCACAAGTTGGTAATGGACAAGCAGAAGGGAAGCAAGCTCATGGACATCATGTCACTCCTCCACCTGGAACGGATTTGAGGTCTGAGGGTTTCTGCCTTCACCTCCTGCTTGTCAGCTTCTCATTGGGGCATCTGATCGACCAAGGGGATGCAGGGTGAACCAGACACTCTGATGGGCCCTAGCTGGGCACTTCCCGTGCAGCCATGTTCCACCCAAGAACAACCTCAAAACATCCAAAAGTTCTGGCTGCAGGATTGGGCCCACGGATCCATACAGCATCCCTCTTTCTCCCAATGATCAAATAAATGCCTCCGGGAAGCCCACAGGCAGGAGATCTAAAAGGAAGAGCCCTCTCTCGCAGCCACTCCTCAGCCCATGGCTTTCCATGATCAAGGGTCCATTCTTAACCAACATGGCTAATAAATTCAGAGCAGCTCTGCTGGGTCATGCCAAAGGTCCACTTAGTCCAGCACCCCATTTCCTGAGGTTGCCAAGCAGATGCCCTCAGAATACCAGATACTGGGGAGGGCACCAGGACGCAGGTTGTATCTTGTTGTCTTGTATGCTTCCTGAAGCATCTGGTGGGCCACTGTGAGATACAGGAAGCTGGACTAGATGGGCCTTTGGCCTGATCCACTGGGGCTCTTCTTATGCCTGAATGGGAAGCCCACAAGCAGGGAATGAAGGCAGAGACCTCTCGCACGGTTACTCCCCTGCAAATGGCATTCAGAAATAAACTGCTGCTGAACCTGGAGGTAGAGCACTGATCCAGCACATGGTCATCTCAACACCTCTTTTGGCTAAATCCGTGTTCAGGGGCTGGCACACATTAATGAGGAGTTGCTAGGTAGATCTCACTGCATTTTCTGCCCTTGCAGTTTCAGGCACTCCAAAAATGCTGGAGGTAAGGAGAATGGGTCTCAGAGAGGCATCACTTCCCATGTAACATTTCTGCATCTATTTCACTTCCTGGTCGCTTTGAGTGAAACAGGTCCAGCAGGTTGCTGAACCGAGGAAAACCTACTGAACCTCTTTGACACAGGACAAAAGTGGGAAGAGTGAAAGAGGCCTTCTCATGGCCTCTGGTTCTATGGACAAAACCTGTCTCCAGCTGTCCTCGGGATCACAATTTCTGGATCACCGTTTCAAGAATTATTTCCAAACTCGGTAGTCTTTTTTTCACTGGACCTCTTTGCTTTTAATTGTTAGGGATGCGTCATAGGAAAAGGGGGGAAAAACACCCAAATTTCAGTTTTAACAGCATGCCCCAAACTGGTTTGCTGGCCGTGCAAATTGGGAATTGGCCTGTGGAACTACAGTTAACTTGCTTCAGAACCCACTTGAAACTTCAGGAAACATGGAAGTGTGGATGAGCTCCTGAACCCGAATCCTATACACGTATACTCACAGAAGTAAGTTATACTAAGTGCCATGGGGCTTATGTCCAAGTAAGCACGTTTAGGACTGCAGCCTTCATTCTAAAGCTGACAAAAAGCAAACTGAATTGTCCCCCCCATTCCATCCTCCTCCATCTTGGTTCTACAGGCCCCCATAAAGAAAGGAATGAACGAACAACCGTCCAAAAATGTTGGACAAGATGCAACGCTTTGGATCAGAACTTCCAGGGTTTCAGATCTGTTGGGTGTGTGTGTGGGGGGGGGGGGTTGAATATTGATTTTTATTTCACCGAGAGCTATTCAGTCCAGTATCCTGCTAAGGCACGATTCACACAGGGTGGCTGAATCAGCGAAGGAGACACACTGTGCTCGGTGGCTGTTTTGTCCCACTTTGTTCCAGAGGTGGCAAGACTGGACAAGAAGTTTGACATGTTGGGCTCCTTACCCCTGTGGCGCTGCTTTCCTGGGAGGAGGACTAGGGGGACATTCATGCCATTATCTGCCCACAGGGCCCTCCATCAGGACGTTACTGGCGCAGCGTGGGACAGAAGAGGTTTGCTTTTCCATTGTGAATCGGGCCGGAGCCGATTCTTGGAAGGGGGGCTGATGGGGACACACGCACCTCGAGGTTCAGGGAAAAGGGCAAATGTTGGCTCTCCCTGGAATTCCTCCTCCCCGCCTGTCTTTTGCAAGAGAGCTGCAAAGGGTGTCAACCTGGCCGCTTGATTCTGAGCTGTTCTGAAAAGCGCAAAGGCCACAAATGGGTTGGGCCTGACAGGAGGACCCCAGCCAGCCCCGACATGGACAGGGGGTTCTTGTCTGGGCTGAGTGGGAATGTCACTGTTGGGAGACTGAGGACTGATTGAGAAAGAATGATAGGGTGAGTCATACTGAGGGGCTCCCTTCTTTCTGACCAGCATTGCTCTGATGCACGGCCAAAATATCTCGCGCCTCCCCAGCACTGGTCACGGGCCCCCTGCCGAACAGCGAGGGCAGCTGAACTACAGCTTCCGGCGGCTGCTGATCTCATCTCAATGGATGAGAAGGCCTCCCCCACCCCCAAAACTACAGAAAGAGCAATGGCTTTTGCTGACAGGTCTACAGGATGCCCCACGACGCATGGTCCACGGGACCTCGTATAGAGTCCGGGGTGGGGAGCAACTTTCCGCCACTCCTCCCCAGCGGCTCCACCGATTCACTTGGAATCTGTCTCATTTGCAAACTTAAAGAAAACAAGAAACAGAAATCAGAGAAGAGGAGATGGTTGGGAAGGACACATGCGAACGTCCCAAAAAGCGGCTTCTAACACGCCTAGGAGGGCGGCCAAGGCACATTCCTCGAAGCTCTTCTAGCCAAGCTCCTATAAACATGGACAGTGTATTTAACCGTCACCTTAACTCTGCCCATCAGAAAATTAAAAGGAAAGAAAATTAAAAATCAGTGCCAGCTCTGGCTGGTCGAGCCACTGGAAGACAACTTGGATGACTCCAGGCCCCGCGGCACTCTCTGTGCGTACGAGTTGTTGGTTGGAATTAAAGAACCAGCACCGCAACGGAAAACAGAAAAGGAAGGATTGCTTCTCCCTTCCGGAAAGAGAGAAGCATGTCGCCAAGATCGACCTAACCTTCCACATGCCCTTTCCCAACCTGCAGCATTTCTTAAAAAAAGAAGAAAAAACTAAGTAATAAAATAAAAATTAAAAGTTAAGAAGCCTACGCAGTCTCGCGACGATTGAAAAACGGTTTCTCTTGAACGTCTTCGGACGTGTGGTAGTAATTCTTGGCTGCGCACCAGACTCTCGACTTGGCTTCGATATAGCTTTAAGCAAGCGAACGGGAAAAGGCTAGGAGTTGAGGAGGACAAGTCCAGGCGGACGGGATTCTCGATTAGGACCGGTAGTCTTTTTTGCTGTAGGGTTTATTACCCAAAATACTATCAATCTCATGGATAATAGAAGAGGATAGTTTCGGAAGAACCTGTTGGACAGAAAGATGGAGAAGAGAAAGAGAACAAAAAGGAACTCCAAGTTAAGATGGTGATTTCTCCTGGGAGAAACGGCAGAACTTGAATGGATCAGGAAATTTGATCCTGTTTGTTCCGGCTTGAACAGAGACAAAGGTTTCTGGTCCTGCGACATCAGGTAATACGGTCTAGCTGTAAAATCAGCATTTCAGAAGGGACAGTGGCTGTCCCTAAGGTGACAGGCTGTGTAAGGAACAGCATCTGGAGTTCTATCTCAGGTGCTGGGAAATGTTAGTCTGATCGCAGGTGGATACAAACATTAGCACGCAGTTTCAAGCTGAAACGTGGACCCCCCTACCTATCAGTGCACCAGACACAGCCATTCCTCCTCCCACTCCCTGGACTTGGATAGGAACAGAGGGAGGAGAGTGGCAGGCTAGAAGGGCAGACACTTTAGGTCACCATTCTCCTCTCTTCCTCTTTCGCTCTATTCCAGGGAGGAGGAGGAAGAGTTGCCTGCGGTGATTGTCTAGTAGTGGATGGGCCAGCCTTCCCACCCATGTGAGCTTTGCACTCACAGGGGGATCTGAACTTGCACCCTCCTGCTCTAAGTCTGGTGATCTATTCACAGGCTTTTGGTACTTTGCACTTTGGGTTCCTCCAAATTTCTGGGTTTGACAGAGCATTTGGTAAAGGGGAGGGGCAATTTGTCACAGTGCCCTGTTCATGCCGTTCCTGGAGACCTCTGGCTGGGGGCCTGAAGACAGTCCTGAAGAACACTTTGTTTCCGCACAAGACCAGAAAACATCACAATGGTCAAAACTGGGACGGGGAGGGAGGCTCACCTGTATTGCTCCAATATTTTCCATTAGCTGGTCCGCATTGGAAGCCCCCAGCAGAACTGAGCTGACCCCTTCGTTCCTCAAACACCAGGCTGGGGGGGGGAAGCCAGAACATGAGCAGAGGAACTCTATTCTTAAGAGGCAGTGGGAGGAGGGCACAGACTCCTCCAAGGAGAAAAGTCAGGGGTGAAACCATTTCCACTTACCGATGGCGAGCTGGGGTAGGGTGCAGCCCAGCCGCTCCGCGATGGCCTGCAGCTCCTTCAGCTTGGCTTGTTGCCGCCTCCCTTCCTCGCTCAGGATTTTGTCTTTCAGCCACTGGTAACCCTGAAGATTGAGGAGCAGGGAGAGAGGAGACAGCGATACGGGGCTCAGCTACGCGATGGACTCTGAACCGCTTCCAACCCCGTTCGAACTGCAAAGAATGAGTCCCGCTCCCCACTCACTTTTAGTGATGCTCGGGAGTAGGGTGGGATCCCCCCGTCGTATTTCCCCGACACAATTCCACAGGCTAATGGGGACCACGTCATGGCGCCCACACCTGGGAAGAGAAAAGAGAAGCGTTGAGGTAATAGGGAGAGGAAAGACCTTCTGTTTACAACAAGGTTGTGGCCATTCTTGTGAATGAGTCCAGGAGGGCATATATCTTCCTCCATCCTCGTTCCCAACCTGCAGTAATGACATGGGGAGAAAGCGACAACGTTTCAAGGGAAGAACCGGAGGCATCACTGTGTGGATCGCATCGGAAGCTGCCTCATACCTGAGCCTGACCCTTGGTCTCTCCAGCTCAGCATTGTCTGACTCTGACAGGCAACAGCTCTCCAGGGCTTCAGGCAGAGCAGGGTCTCCTACATGGAGACATGTCTCCTACATGGAGACAGGGTCTCCTACATGGAGCTGACCCCTGAGCTATCCCCTTCCCATGGACAGAGTAGGTGGGTGTGAGATTTCATTTGGCAGGGGGACAACATTCTCAGCAAGACTAAAAGTCTCCTCTCTTGTATGCCTTCAGCATTTAATTATACAATAAAGCAGAACATATATAAGTGGTTATTCCCTTCCAGGTGCTGCCTTATTCAGTGATTTAATCTTCACTGATTTTCCTCCATGCGGTTTGCATGTTTTGACCCCCTCCCGCCTTCATGTTATCCTCACAGCAACCCCACAAGGCACGTCAGGCTTGGAGGTAGCAACTGGTCCAGTCACCCACTAAGCGTTGGGACTGAGTGGACCTTCCTGGTCTAAGCCCAGTGCTCTAACCACTACTCCATATTGTCTGTCAGAAGCAAAGTGCGATCCCCCCATCCTTGCCATTCCTGAGCACTGGAGAACCCAACTAGCAGCCTTCCAGGATGAGACCACAGGAGCAGTTGATCATGCAGTGCAGTCTTGACCCCTCCCTCTGTTTAAGATTTGGTTGAGTCCCAGAGCCACAACATCCCCAGATTTTGTTCCAAACCCAACGCCAGGGTTGGTGGGGTGACAGCCTTCACTTCATTCTGCATCCTCCTTCCTCCTCCTCCTCTCACAGCATCACCAGCAGAGATTGTCATTGCTTCTCTAACAGTGCCATCCTATGAGTGTCTATTCAGAAGCAAATTCCATTGAGCTAAGTGGGATTTACTCCCAGTTAAGCATGCATAGGATGGAAGCCTAAATGAGTCACTGTTCTGGGCTTGCCTCTTTTGATGAGAAAGCACCCAGAAGCTGACTCACTCAGGAACACAAGGGGGTAGCTCTTCATCTTCCAGTCACCCAAAGGAATCTGTGCGCAAGGGAGTGCACAAGAGTGAAGGAGCACCTTCAGTTTTAATCCAGAAAGGAATTATACCTTTTAGCAATCAGGCTACACTAGGGATGAGATGGTCTTGGATTCATTTCTCACTCAGGTCGACCCGCCCTTGTGGCCAACTAAGATAACTACCTTAGGTAGTTGACTGGAAGAGGCACACTTGGTTTCCAACATCACTTGTTCTCCTGCCCCTGGATTCAGAAAGGAAGAATGGGGTGGGGGAAGCTGGTGTACCAACGAATGGGGGGAATGGAAAATAATTGGCATGCCACCTTACCTGAGAGGTCTTGGATGGGCCCGGGGTGAACAAAAATTTTACCAGCCAACTCCAAAGACATGAAGACAAGCAGGGGATGCTGAGTGACGGGGGGAGTGGGAAGAGGCAAAAGTTCAACCACTGCTTGCTCAGGATTAAATATTCTGACCACAGGTCGCCATGTCCAGCCCCTCCTTTCCTTCTGTTACTGGCATGAATGATAGTTAATGCTCTAAGTGTGTTCTAATCCCCTTTCCTGCCAGCAGCAGGGAAGGTTAATGGAAAACGATTAGTGGAAGTGTCTCTGCTTTTGGCTGGGTGGGGTGATGGTGGATAGATATTTTTATGCTTGAAAGCAGTCTGGGATAGTGCTGACCCGGGTCACAACAGTGGCACCAGGGAAAGAATGCTGGACCCTCATCCCTTCCCTGCACTGGGAAGCCAGCATCAGCAGTGAGTGACATATCGGTGCAATGTGATCCACATGCCCCAATCTCAAACAGGAGGGAAAGCCTTTAAGACCATGCCTACTGTGATACTTTCCTAAGATGGTGCACAGGTGTATGCTTTTTCTTCAAGACATCTCTCACCTCCCCCCTCCCCCGCCCATGCAGGGAATGGGGCCATCTTGGAAGATGCATTCCTGCTCAAGAAGAGGCATTCCTGCTGGGGAAGGAAATGCTGCTTTCATCTGAAAATGCCTCCTCTGAGTCAATGAGCTGGTATTCAGGAGTCAATATTGGACCAAAGAGCTCCATCTGATGGAAAAATGGAGCACATTCCTTCCTCCCCGACACAGTATCTGTTCCAACACGTAGAAAACAAATTAGGGCGCCAGGTGCAACGTGCAAAGCACTCACCAATCTTGTGGAAAAGCTCAGGCAGTTGCACCTCTACTTTTTCCCTCTGAAAGACGTGGTACTCGGCTTGCTCGCAGATAGGGGGGATGAGATTAAACTGCCGTGCCACCGAGTAGGCTTCCTGTGGAGGGGGGGGGGGGAGAGACAAAGTCAGAGGAACCATCTGCAGCGCCACAGGGAGGCCGGCGTTGCTCTTCGGCCCACAGTGGCATGGTTAACACCTCCTCCCCCAGGGCTAAAACCGGTGCAGCTGCTGTTACACCTCCCACTCTCTGGTTTGGAAAGGGAAGAGGGGGACGGAGAGGAACAAGAAGTGTGGAGGCAAAGAGAGTGGGGGGCTAGAGAGTCACCAGCTTCCACACTTCCTGCTTTGCTCCGACCTCCCTTCCTTTTGGAGTCCTCAACTCTCCTTTCCTCTACATTTCCTCTTCATTCCAATGGCCTCTGGGTAAGGGAGGGGCATCGTTTGGAGCATCAAGGCATTTGCATGGGAGGGGGACACCTCTTGAGAGGCCTTGGGGGTTGGGCTGGGCCACACAGTTCCTGACAACATGCTACGTTTGGGTTCTCTCATCGCTAAGTCACTACAGACAGCAACTGCGCATCTTTGAGCCCATCTAGGTAGCTTCCTTGGCAGGTTCCCAACCTCTAAAACGGGGGCAGAGGAATCTGGAGGGGATTCCGTGCAGCGTCAGAGATGCAACGAGGAGAGGCAGAACAGATGGTAGAAACAGACATCCTGTGGGGGGGGGGGGAAGAGAGGTCTTCCCAATGGATGCCTGTCAGGAACGAGATAGCTGAACACTGGGAAAGCAAAAGGCAAAAAGGCAGCCCTCTCCTCTTGAGTCAGATAATTAGAGCACTCTCTCTCCTTGGAGCAGCCGTCTTCCAAGGGGTCAGGCCGTGGTCTGGGATCTTTTCAACCAGAGCACCCAGTATCAAAACTCTGGTCTTTGGGCATCACAGGTAGCTTTGCTCCCAGGGCAACTGTCAGGTGGGGAGCTCCCCCTGGAGCCATCAAGAGCAGGGTTAGGGTAGGAGGGTGAAAGGGGCCCCCTTGCTCCGGCCACAGCACCATGTTCCAGCCTGCAACACCAGGACTCTAGGAAATGGTCCAAAGAGCAAATAAATGAATTGGGGGATCTGGAAGGATGGCGAGGTGTGTGTGGGATCTTTCATTCCAAAAAGATTTAATCCGAGGCAGCACCTCTCCAAGGTCCTAGAATGGGGAAGGGGCTGTCCCAACCATAAGAGGGTTTGAAGCTTCACCCATCTGCCCTGCTACTTTCCTGGGGCAGCCGTCATCCTGGTTAGTCCAAAATTCCTCCCTTCTGCAGGGCAAGCCAGCACCCTCCACCTCCCTCTCCACCACCCTCAGGTGAGGGTATGGCTTAGACAACCCCCTATGTATGAACAGAATTTTCTGGATAATTGGAAGCCTTTATTTTTGGAGATCTATGCATAGAACGTTTATGCTCAGAATTTTTATAGTATAGATTGCTGATTCTTTACTAATACTCTTGGAGCTTTTAAGTAATTCATTTACGTTTTGCATTTTTTAATTTTTTGGGTTATTATTCACTAATAAAAGATGAAAAAAATAATATATTCACAGGTTGAGGGATGGCTCACTGAACAAAAATACAACTGCGAGCTTTGCACTGAGCTTAGGCAATGGTCGTCAGTTTGCAAACCGCTTAAGGCACAATCCTAACCAACTTTCTAGCGCTGGCCTAGCCACAATGCAGCTCCAAGGTAAAGTAACAAACATACCCTTACCTTGAGGAGGCCCCCTTGAATGCCTCCCACTGCAGAATGCAGGGCACACCACATTGGCACAGCTATATCAGTGCTGAAAAGCTGGTTAGGATCGTGCCTTAGATATCTTGCTGACAACCCCTCTAGGGGAACCTAGTGTCGGTGAGTTCCTCTGGGTCATCTTGATTTCCACTGTGTTGCATGTGCCTTTAGAGCAGTGATTTTCAACCTTTTTCATCTCTCGGCACACTGGCAAGGCACTAAAATGGTCAAGGCACACCATCAGCTTTTTGACAATTGACAAGGCACACTGTGATGTCAGCGGGGGCTCACATCCCCGAATGGTCCTATTGATAAATGACCCTCTCCCAAATTCCCCCGGTACACCTGGGGACCATTTGCAGCACACCAGTGTGCCACGGCACAGTGGTTGAAAATGGCTTTAGAGGGAGGCCATGGTAGGCAATTTCCTGGACAACGCGTTAATGCAGGGGTGTCCAAAGTTTTTGGCAGGAGGGCCGCATTGCCTCTCTGACACTGTGTTGGGGGCCAGGGGAAAAAAAGAATTAATTTACATTTAAAATTTGAACAAATTCACATAAGTTTACATAAATGAATATATTAAAGATGAACTTACATGAATGAAGGTCTTTCAATAGCTCAGGGCCTATAAAAGGCCTTGCACAAAGCAAGGTTGGCCTTTCCTTTGTTGCCGCTGCTGCATCACAGACGTGAAACAACAAGCAGTGGAGGGAGCCCTTCATCCCACAGCTTATGCGAGAGGTCGAACAGTCGCCCTCACGCTGAGAGCAGTTGCGTCGGGCCAGTGTGTGCTCCAACAAATCACCGGAGGGCCAGAGGCTCATTGGAGACTGGGGGCTCCCTGAGGGTCGCATTGAGAGGCCTTGAGGGCCACAAGTGGCCCCAGGGCCGGGGTTTGGGCACCCCTGCGTTAATGAATGCCCGGTGCATGTAACTAGTCAAAAGGCGTGTAAATGCGTGAGAGAGCGTGACAGCCAATTTTCCCCGCAGCCCCTGCCCACGGTACCATAATTTCCATGGAGCTCCAGCGGGAGGTCCCCCAATACATGGCCATCCCTTGGTTGATGACGTGGGTCATTGCCCGCACTGTCTCTATGGAAAAGAGAGAGAGAGAGAGAAAGAGAGACGTGTCAGACCCCAGAGCGATGGGCCAGGCTGTCCGGTCGAATCAAGTCCACGACACCAAAAAACAAAACTAAAAGGAAAAGGAGGGGGGAGCATCTAATTCAGACATCTTGCAAGCAGCGTGTTGCTCCAGGCCCCAAAAAGGTGGAGGAAGGAGCCGGGCAGGGCAGCTTTTCGGAGAGCAAAAAAACACCGAACTGGAGCTCCAGGGGGATGGTCTGCCTCTGTGCGCGCGCTTGTGTGAACCTTTCTGAACGGGAGGGGGAGGAAAGGAACCAGCAGACAAAACAAACAAAGAATGACACAGACAGACAAGGATGGAAGGATGAGGGCTTGGCGGCTGGATGAGGAGACATGACAGAAGGGCTGACTGGTGAGATGCCAACGACGGCCTGGAGATGGCCAGTGCAGGGGCGGCCCACTTCTGCTCTGCTCCCCTCTTCTTTTTCTAGGGGGTGGGAGAGTGGCAGGGCATTGAGATGCTGGGACAAGAGGGGTACATGCTTGGGTAGCCAACCTCACATCTCAAGTGGGAGTCTCTGCCCACCACTGGAGGTCCCATAAGCCTGGCACAATAGCCACACTGTATGGCCAACCATCAGTCCAATCAGGAACTACAAAATCAAAAGGTATCCTGCCTCTGAAAGTTTCCACTATAGCACTTGTTTTCAGGTCTACCAAGCTGCCACGAGGTCTGCTCTCCTGCCCTCTGCCAAATGGTCATCACGCTATCTTGAGGACACGAGTTCCATAGGTCAACTGGACATTATGCAAATAAAAACTTGGGGTTTTTCTTTGTCTTCTGAGAACATGAGAAATTAATAATAAAAAGCAGTCATACTGGATCAGAACACAGGCTCCTGTTTCCAAGACTGGCCAGCATAAGAGAGTTGCACCAGTTCACAGTTGGCAACGGGGGGACGGGAAGGAGAAGAAATAATAGCCTTGTGTGTGGCAAAGAAAAGAAGCAGGGAACTCAAATATCGGGGCAGGAAGTCTGGTCTAGAGGGTAGAGCCTCCGTCTGCCTGAAGATAACATCCACAAGGTCGCCAGTTCGAGGCCACCGGCATCGTGCGACCTTGAAGCAGCTGACAAGCTGAGCCGAGTTATTCCATCTGCTCTGAGCGTGGGAGGATGGAGGCCAGAATGTGAAACCAGATCAGAAAGAAACATCTGAATGTTGTGGTTCTTGTAAGATAGAACCTTCTTTCAACTGTAAAAATCCCTACAGAGATTTAATAAGCCTGCCTATGTAAACCGCCTTGAATAAAGTCTTGAATAAAAACCAAGAAAGGCGGTATATAAATACCTGTATTATTATTATTATTACTAAGCCTTTCCATGGCTTCTTCCAGTAAACTGCACCTGGAGATGGTGGTTCTATCTAGCTATCATGGTCTGGAAGCATGTAACCCTCTGAACTTATTTTGGCACGAGAATGGTTTTTATGGGGGAGGGGGACCACGCACATCTTCAAGCCCTTGTCGTGACAAGGAAAAGACCACTTCTAACATTTTTGCACCCATTCCCTATTGCACTGGCACACATTGTGACCCACCTACGTCTGCCCCCTGCCACAGAAACAAGGATGGCAAAAATTTATGGGCTCACTTAACTATGCAAGAGCTGTCATGATTTGGCTCCCTTTCCTGAGATGCCCAAAACCAAGCCTCTGAACAGGAGATGCAGGCATCTGGTCTCGAACCCATGTGTGCACACAAACGCACTGGGGAGCTGCTGGGGTGTATTTGTTATAAGAAGGTCACCTGTTGGAGGATGTGCTCCCAATGGGGGCAGAAATGGAGCACAGCAGGCAAGAATGGGGTGGGGGGCTCGGGCAGTGACTCTTGGGATGGGAATTGGGGTGTCGTAAGGAGGGCTGGCACTTCTGACCGTTTTTGGCACTGGGGAGCTTAGAAAAAGAATCAAAAGTCCCCCTCATTTTGTGCAATTCCTCTTCCCCCCCCCCCCCAAGACTTAGGGAGATGGGTAGCCCAAAGATGTGGAATTTCCTTATCAGAAAAAGGTGTTTGTAACACAAGCAGCGACTGCAGCCCTAGAAATGCTACTGGCCTTCCAGTTTCTGGTGCATTCTAGGAGAGCCGCCACTGCCCACAGAAGAGGCAGCTTTTTTGGTTAACGGAAGACTCTGGGCTGCTACCTCTATGCCCCTAGCTCTGTTTCTGGCCCACCTCTCAATAAAAGTCGAGCATGACAGACAAGCCCATCCAACTCTGCAGTTGGCAAAAGCCTAAATGTTTTACATGCATGCTCAACCAAACAATGGCACTTATGGGTGATCCCCTTGTGGTGCCAGCCCATCGCTGCTATTCCACTCACGGGCACATGGGGGTGCAACGTTCCTTCTAGGTCATAATGGATGGCATGGGATGGAGAGGACACAGCAGACGGACCTATCCTAGATTAGCTGACCTATCTGTGACTATCCTAGACTAAGGCGCATGATGTGGAAGCACCCTTAGCTAGAGAGGGTGAGGAAACCTTGCATCACGTTCCACTATGCCTCTCCACCCCCACCCCTTTAATCCGTATAACTCAAAAGCGGGCTTTCATACTGTCTGGCCTCAGGTGGGGTGCTTGCCACCCCAGGGGTGTCATGCTCAATGGGGCCCATGATGGGTCATGGCTGTCAGGCAAAGGGGGTCAGGCTCCCCCTTTGCAGGCTATGGGGGAAAGGAGTGGCTTCACCCTTATCCTTCTCCCTATTCGTGGCTCCTTGTAGGCTCACAGGCCAGCCAGCTTCCTCACCAGCCAGCCTCTTCACCACCACTAACTTTCATCCCTGGCCTGCTCCTGCCTTATAAATGGTTTGCTGCTCCCCTCTCGACCTGACCCTTCCTCCCTCCCTAGTATGAGAAGGTCTGTTGCGGGATTGTACCCCCCTACTCCCCCTTGCTCCCTCAGTGCCTCTACTCCTCTTTGTACTCTGCCCATGTCACCTCCGTCTTCCAAAGCCTTGGAAACAGCCAAAGCGGTTTCACCATGTTCAAGCTCTCCAGGCTGTGGGCCCTGTGGCAGGGCCCTGTGGATTGGTCAAAAGTGGCTGCCAGCCAGGAGGGGAATCGCTGCCCCCGGGGTGCCTCCGGTCAGCTGAGTGCCCAGCCGGGACCCGGACACAAACTTTGTGATATTTCATTTGGTCCTAATAAAGGCATTATCTCCTTTTGAATTTTAGAGTTTTTTTCTCCCCAAAAGGACCAACCTGACTCCTTCAGGTTTTTGTGGCAAAGAAAATTGTGTCCTAACAGATTTTCACACAAGACCACCTACAGAACCCCTAAACACCTCGATTACATCTCTGAAGGCCAGGTGCAAGGGAATGACAACAGGCTATGGGTATCCTGTGGTCTTGAGTGCTCCCCGGAGGCATCTGGTGGGACACTGGGAGATGCAGAAAGCTAGACGAGATGGGTGGCCCTTAGCCTGATCCCACAGGGTTCTTCTTATGTTATATGGAACAAATTTGTTCTCAACTGCCTCTCTGAGTGGAACGTGAAACGTTCCCACCCACAGTTTGAGAATCACCGCCCTAGAGTCTTTTGGAGAAATTTTGCTCATCCCCTCTGTAATGTGATCAGACCTATTTTTAATTCATTTATTTTACAATTACCGTAGATACTCATGTATAGTACGTGAAATTTTTGCCAAGTAATCCAGCTCCAATTCTCACTTCGCCTGATCTCCGGGTCAATCAGAGGGCAGAGCCTTTCCACTCTGAGCTGTTGCTCAGCTCAGGCAGACACCTCCTTAGTTGCTACAGTTGCTTTCCAGGGACATTCCAGCCAAAGTTAACCTTTTCTTCTCCTTCCTTCTGCTGCAGCCTGGTTCTGCTTGGCAAATGCTTGCAAAGCAGGTCTGTTTTTGGAAACACCAGGATGGGACCCTCCTTCCCAGGCTACAATTCAGTGCACCATGGACACCCATGGAAGAACACCCTTGGAAAGCAGTGGGTCTACTTCTGAGTAAAAAGGGTTGCAAATATCTCATCTCTCTGCTGTGAATTGAATTGCACACTCTCAGTTATGGGTTGTATGTTGTATGTAGAGCTTCTGGCTTAACACACCAGACACCCTAAAAGTGTCTTTGATTCATGGTTTTCCTCATGTCCACCTTAAAGGTGGATTTGATTCATGGATCTCCTGCAGTGGTTCCCAACCTTTTTCACTTGCATATTCCCTGGCAGCCCATTTCCATCAATTGTACCCTTCATATTAGCAAAACGTTTGTAATTATACAGGCCCTCATCTCCTCCTAGACTTCATGTATTCATCACAGTGTTTTCTCTTTTTATCTGTTTGAGGAACAGAAGACTCTGCCTTTGCACTGTTTTGCACCAGAAGTGTGCTGAGAAATTCTGGGTGATTGATCACTGTCCACATTATGTTTCAGCTTTTTTACTGTGCTGGTTTTCAGTCACTGGTTCATAGATGAATTGATGACCAAAAACTAGCTATTTTATGGGCTTTCACAGCCAACTAGCTACCTCCCTTCCTGCCTTGCTGGTCCTTGCAAGGCATTCTGGAGCACGGCCTGCCTAGATGATCTTGTGGGTACCTTCCAACTCTATGATTCTACTTTCTTACATATTAACTGGAAGTCTATTTCTTGCCAAAGTTGTGCCAGTCTACACTTGCAGCTGTGAGCATTCCTAGCTGTGCTCTTTGAAAGTGGAAGCTGGGCCTGGATAGAGAATTTGGGGTCCTGAAAACGGTTTTGGTTAGGGGAAAAAAAAATCAAGTTTCTAGCCCTTAAGGTCAGAAAGCTATGCTTGGAAGTGTCTGAGGGAGGAGCTCTGAAAGTTCATGCTGGAACTAATTCAACATTATGATGCCATGCGGTGCTTATCCCTGCACCTTTCTGATTTCTGAAATTCTCTGAGGTATCACCACCAGCCACTGGGAACATGCAATGCAAAAGACCTCCAGATCCTTTCAAGCCAAAGCAAAAAAGTCCATGCCAAGAAGCAAAGCAGGAAGTTAAAAGAATGACAAAAATCACATCCTCGTCCTGACACTTAATGTAGGTCCTTTGAGAGATGCCTGGAGCAGTACTATTCCCAGACCCCGTGCCAGAGCCAAGAAAAATTAAACTGTGAGAGGACGGGTTCCCAAGTGTGCATAGTGATGCCTTCAGGCTCCATGACACACTCACAGGGCGCTGTGGGAAGTCCCTGGTGGCCCCTCCTATCTGCTCCCCCAGGCACTGCCATCTTGGATCTTATGAAATCTCGTGAGACTCAGTGCTGCCATCTTAGGTCTTGCAAGATTTCACGAGATCCAAGATGACAATGCCTGGCAGAGCCAGAAAGAAGAGGCTGCAGGTACATCATGACCTAGGTAAGTTTAAGAGACACTGTGTTAAAGGCTTCGGTGAGCTCCAAAGCAGTAGAAAGCTCTGGGCATGCCTCCTTCAGCCTCCTCTGGGGGCCAATGCTCAGAGGTCCAGGGCATCCTCTGTAAGCAGAAGGTTCCTAGGTTTGATCTGCAGCACCCTGGCCTTGCAGACTGAGACTCTTCAAGTGTGTGTGTGTGTGTGGGCAGGTGAAGATCTCTCTGTGCTTAAGGCTTTAAAGAGGTGCTCTCTGCCTCAGCATGTGACATCTTCAGAAGCCAATGTGGATAACCTGCAGTTATGCTCAGGGACAGAGCACCTGCTTTGCAGGTCAAAGGCCCCAAGTTCAATCCCTGGCCCCTCTGGCTTAGGTAACTGGGTGAGGAAAACCCCTCTCTGGCAGAGAACTGGCTGCCGATCAGAGTGCTGACTCATTCTCACACTTGATCGGAGCGCTGACTCATTCTCACACTCATGGCTCAGGCTGAAGGCTCGAGTAAATATATTTATGTATAAAACAGATAGTGCTGCTCTGTCTTTGCACCGCAAACTCCTACATGGGCCAAGCACACCTGAAGCAGAAATGGAGCAGAATTACCTGCGCCTGAGATGTGCGTCTGCATGAGTCTGTGTTCTGTCATGCCCAGGACAGGGACTCATGCAGTCAGCCTGGAGACACCTGTGGTGAAAAGACACCACCACTTCCTGTGCAGGCTTTTCCTGCACACCTGCCCACACCTGCATGAGTCAGTGCTCCGGAAGGGGTTCTTTTCTGTCAGGATGGTGACTTGTGCAGTCAACCTAGAGATGTTTCCGGCAAAAAGGGAGAGCCAGGATGGCATAATGATTCTGAAATTGGATTGAGACCTAGAAGATCCAGGTTCAAATCCTGCTCAGCACAAAGCTTCCTTGGTGACCTTGGGTCAGTCACTCTCCCTCGGCCTCTTCTACCTCACAGGATTGTTGTGAGGACAAATGGAAGGAAGGAACTCTGTACATCTCCCTGATCTCCTTTGAGGGAGGCTGGTATAAAAATATGAAAAAGAAAATAAAAGAGAAAGATACCTGCCATTTCCTGCACTCTTAGTCATGGGTTTCAGAGATGTAGCTGAACCCCAAATATCTGGCTTTTCCAAAATCACAAGCATGGTGTGAAAAGGAGGAGGGCATGTGTGAAGACAGGGGAGCCAAGCCCACCAGCAACCACGGTATGGTGAACAAATTTCAAACAAATGCAAAAGAGCTCCATGGACCAAGCATGGGTGAGACATGCATTTAAGAACAAAAAGAACATGGAAGGACATGGATTCCAAAGAAGACATCAGGGATGAAAGGAAAGAGGAAAGTAATAAAATGTTTTTTGCTTTTCAATTTTTTACTTGCAAGATGTTACTAAAAGGGCAAAAGGATTTTGGTAAAAAAATCTTTTTTTTTTCTTTCTTTTTTGCTTCCTCTGGGCATTTTATGGAGAATTTTTGCCATCCGAGTCAAGGGGAATGAGATTGCCAATAGGGAGTCCAAGCCCAAAGCGCAGGGGGGGATTCTGGGTCCATAAAATGCCACTCGGATGCAGAGAACCAAGATGGGGGGAGATACAGTGTACCTTCGATGATGAATGTTCGCGACTTGGAAGAGCTAAATGGGTTTCCTGGTGATAAAAGAAAGATTTAAGAGAGACCAGAGTTTACAGCTGCCGGCTTACCCAAAGGCATGGTAAATTTCGAGGGATCTCGGCGGAAAACAAGACTCCTTTCCCCTCCTCCCCAAAAGCCCTCTCTTTGCATGAGGGAAGGCTTCTTTTTTCGGCAACAAGTTTCCAGATCCTTCCCTAGAGAAGCCTTAAATCCTCTGTGGCATCAAAGAAGGCTGCAGTTTTGTGCCCTCCACGTCATCTGGCAAGGTGGGGGATGACGACAGGGGAAGCACTCCTCCCTTCCCTCCATGCATCGGACCCCATGAAATTAGCCTCAGAACAGAAACATCCCTGGCTGATTCGGCACACACAATTGGTTGGGGTTCGGCTGGCCAAATAAGTGACCAGTTATTACCAATAACTGGTAATAAATCAGTAAGTCATTGGTTTGCAAAAGCAACTTCAGCCTGCATGTCTCCGCCCACTCTCCTCTGCACTTCCTCTTTTGCTCCACCCACCTCTTCCTTTGCCAGTCTTGGGCAGACTCTGAAACGCTAGTCCTCCTCTTCTGTCTTTCCTGGCCAGGAGAGGAGGGCAACTATGACTCTAGGGGAGGAAGCAGGATGGAAGGGGTGGGGGCTGCGCAGGGCGAGAGGTGCAATGTTGTGGCCTTGCTTGCAGCATCCAAAGGGATGGACACACAGAGCATGACAGGAAAGGGAGTGTGGCGGGGGGGGATATACATACAGGTCTCGGGGGAATGGAGATGGAGAGAAAAAACCACGCTGTGCACCCGACCAGGGATTTTGGACAGAGGGAGATGGGGCCAGCTGAGTCCATTTTTCCCTTTGCTGCAAAAATTAGTCCCCTCCAGGCAACTTGCTGTATGTGGGTAATTTCATGTCCTCTACAGGGCCTGCTCCTTTTCCCCTGTTCTATTCCCCAAATGGAGCCAACGGAAGGGGGACACTTCTCTCTGCCCCACACCTTTGAGAAGACAAGATGAGGGATGATGCACAAATCCATTACTGAGACACATGCACCAACAAGATTTTGCTGCACTGAAGGGAACTGTCATCCAATTCGAGAGAATAAGGGGACAGTCAAAGTCAGCCCCCAGACCTTGCCTCTCCCCCTGACCTATGTGGATTTTCTGATCAGCCTGGCCTCCTTCTCAGAAATGTCTCCTGTTGTAGACCTGTGCAGTCTATTAGGTAGTACCTTAGGTGCCCTTTTGGAAGGACTCCTGGGGGACAGAGGCCTGATTTGGTACAGGGCATGAGGGTCAATCTGAACACGAAGGACAAAGCAGCAGCTTCCAGGCCAAGACTTCTAGGAGGAGATTTTTCAGCCTCCAGGATCATCTCGCCCATGAGACCAACTGAGGTGATCACCTCAGACGATGGGCTGGCGGGGAACTCTCATCCCTGCCCAGCAGTACTCTCCCCTTGCCCTGGGTTGGAAAAGGAAGAGGAAAATAGAGCGGAAGTGTGGAGGAGAGTGGAGGATCTGAATGTCAGAGACGATTTAGCCCAACACTCTTCTGCCCTGTTTTGTTCTCTTCTTTTTCCATGCAGAGAGCAAAAGGAGGAGGGGAGGGGCATCAGCTCGTGCAGGGCCAAGTAAAGGTGGGGATCGGTGACCTTTGGCACCTGGAGGTCTTGAGGCAGCCTCGCCCACCTCCAATTTCATCTTTGTTTACAACCACTGTTTTAAGTAGGACAAATTGATGGGTGAAAGGTAGCTGAGAGAGAGTGTACTTCTTGCAACTCTTCCTTGTGAAATCCACACGGCTCACCATTTTAGACGGAGCTCCCTGCACCTGCTTGAACACTGTTAGAACACCAGAGGTGCTGCTGCTGGTTAGACGAAGAAGAAGAGCGTCTTTCGTAGATGCAAGAAACGATCCAAGGTCCCTGTGAGCCACAAGGGCTCGTCCACTAAAGAGGCTGCCCACTGTTTCTCTGCTTGACTCACTGCTCTGGCCTCTCTGCCCACCAAGCTGCCTCTGCTGTAATACTGCTGGGCGTGACTGGATTATTCAAATGCTTCATGTGCAGAGGTTCAGTGGAGAGACTGGCCCTCAGAGAAAGTTGAGCATCCTGACTCTGTGGAAGTGATCTCCCCACTCTGCAGACTCTGAATCAAACAGTCACTTTCAGTGCAGAGATACAAGACAGGTGACTTGCCCTCAAAAGAGACTGCATGAACCACTGTTCTGGACTCCTTTGGACACACCTTGAATAGTGACTCAAACAGAACTGTAAGGGAGTGGGGGGGGGGAAGAGTGACATGTGGATCAGAAGCCTGGAAAAACACAGATCAATTTCCCTGCCACACTGGCAAGCCTGAAGAATCCCACCAGCCAAAGACAACTTTGAGAGAGAAAACCAACACAGGCTGTCGGACGTACCTTCCATGGGTGTGTTAGGATCTGGCCGATTCGCGAAAACCACGTCCACGTACTCCAACTGCAGCCGCTCTAATGATGCTTTCAGACCTAGGGCAGAGAGCAAAAAAAAAGTCAGGGATGCCCCTGCCTTGAGGAGTGGATTCCTGCTCCCAAAGTGCCTGTGGGGGTCACCAAACTCACCAAGGCTCTGCCTCCCCGCCCCATACAACTCCCCTCTGTGGCTCCCTTTCTGACAGGCCCAGTGCTGGCTATGGCACAGGGTGAGAGTTCCAGAAGAGCTGGGGTGTGTACGCATGGAAAATTCTTCTTGAGGGACTTGTACTGATGTCCGGGGGGGTGGGGGAGTCTTGCACTAGGTCCCCTTCTGACATCGCTTATAAACCTACATTTCAGTAACTTCTATAATCCATCAGTCAATGACAGACAACATTGTTTGGGTTCAAACCCAAAACTGACATCATTTGAGGTTCTATTTAATCTCAGGTCTTCCACATCAAATCCTGACTATCATGTTTCGATCAGCCCTGATGGGATAAGCATGCTTAATTTAGATTAAAGGGATTAATTTCTCCCTCTCATTGCAGAGCCTCTTAAAAATCATATGTGCTCAGAGTGGCATCAGTGGCTGGCCACGCTGGGCACTGCCCAAAGGCTCACACCCTCCAGGGGCCCACATGGTCAGGCCCTCATAGTAACAGTGGCAGATGTGGGCCCCTGCTCGGGGGTGCATGTGCACATCTTCCTGTACACATCTGGGACCTCTTCTCAGGCAGAGACTCAAATGGGAAGTGAGGGAGGCAAACACCAGTACTGAGGGCTGATCCATGCTTCAATCTGTGCTTGAGACCACTTCAGCTGTCACGGCTTCCCTTTGGAGAGCCCTGGGAATTGTAGTTTGTCCAGATTCCTGAAGTTGAACTACAATTCCCACTGTGTGCTGAAGAGAGGACTTCTGCTGGTGGCACAGAGGTTGTAACAAACCAATTTCCAACTCCCTTAAATGGAAGACATGGTAGTTCAAGTTGGGGTCATGTTTTGTGGTATGTGTCTGCCCTAGCTGATGAACGACCAGCAAGAGTAAGCCTGGTTGGGCCAACCTTATTGCTTCAGTCTTGTCATTTATTTCGAGGGTGGGTGGGTGGGGTGTGTGTCTGCCAATTGTAACTTGAGGGTGACAGTTGCCCTAAGAGGCAAATCCGATAACCATCCTAACAGTGCAATTCCCCATGTGCTTATTCAGAAGGAAGTCCCAGTGAGTTCAATGGATGGGGCTTACTTCCTAGTAAATATGAATGGAACTGCAGCCTAAGGCATCCATCCAGAAGATGGACTGGCAGGGAGTAGGAAGATGAGACCCCTTGGTTGCCCCCAGGTAAGAAAGGCAGGCAACAGGCCTAGATTTTCCTGGCATTTCCCCTTCCTCCTTACCTTCTATAATGTGCTTTCTCGAGAGTCCTCTTTCTGTTTCAGCTCTGAAAACAAGAGAGACTCAAAATTAACATATTGAGCATAAACTATTATTCCTGATGCACAGAGGTGGGTATGAAACAAAAGAGATAGTAGAGCTCTTTCTGGGTCACCCAGCAAATGTGGCTCTCTCATCCCAGCACACAGGCTGGCTGAGTAAGGGTGGGGAGGGAACTACACTCGGTACATGTTCAGTGGCTCTCTTCCTGCCAGCAAACCCCCAAGGACATTGCACATAGTTGGTTAATGGATGGGGAAGACCCAGTTTCAGTTGCCAGTGTTCCTTTTCTGAAAGGGAAGCCTGGCTGGCTACCCCGGCTCAAACGGCACATAGGTTGCCAAGTGGTACGTACTTTCCTCCCCAGAAGATTTTGGTTGTTATCACCAGGCTGGAGCGTCTGCAAGGAGAGAGAGAGAGAGAGAAGACAAAACACACATGCTGGGATGCGATAAAGGCCAACCCTTTTGGCACCCTCTCTGCACCTGTCAATTCCATTTTAATTTGGGGGGGATGAGAACTTATTCCAACATCACTGGTGAGGTCCATCTTTGCAAAAACCACAGCATCCAGGGATGGCTCAATAAGCATGTCTGTTGCCTCTTGGCCTCTCCTCAACTCCCCAACTGCAGGTCTATCGGGGGATACAGTGTACATGGGAGTGCGCTGGCAAGCCCCACTCTTGCCACCAATGGCAAGCTCCATCCCTTGCTCTCTCCACAGAGATGCTGACCCTTTAATGGGCTGGTGCCCCAGCGATCTATGGCAGTGATCATCTCTCCTTGGGGAGAGCATTCATCTCTTTAGGCAGACACTCTCCTCACAGATAGCAGGGGCAGAGCTAAGCAGCATGGAGGCAGGAGGGCTTGATGGCACATTCCCAGATGCACTGTAACCTTGCTAAGATTCACGTCCAACAAAGAGCCCAAGAAAGGCTCAATTCTGAAATCTGTACAGGTAAAATAAACATCCATGTTTCCCCCCCCCCTCCCATTTGCAGGATATTAGTTATTTACTCAATGAATTTCCACCTAGCTTTTTATTAAAACTCAGAGTGGCTTTGCAACCAAAGCGCAGAAACAGCATTCACAACAAAAGACTGTCATAAAATCTGATCTTTAAAAACTTAGATAAGATCACAGTAGCTAATAAATACAGAAACCAGCAGCTCAAAAACACAATTCAACAGGGAGAAGACTCTTTTAAAAACAGTGAGTGAAAGAGCCAATTGGATCACCTGGGGGGTTCCATAGACATGGGACTTCTGCCAAGAAGACCCCAGCCCTTGTTTCCTCCAAATGGATCTCTACTAATGGTAGGTCAGAAAGCAGGGCCTTGGGGATGGATCTCAATGGCTGCAATTCTGCAACGACTAAGGGCCCAGTCCTATCCAAATTTCCTGCACCAGTGTAGCCGCAATGCAGTCCCAAGGTAAGGAAACAAATGTTCCCTTACCTTGAGGAGGCCTCTGTGATTGCTTTCCCACCACAGGATGCAGCAAATGCCCCATTGGCACAGCAGCACCGGCACTGGGAAATTGGATAGGATTTGGCCCTAATTTGTTTCATTTATTTGGCTCCTGAAAGTCATGAGATGGGGAGATGGGCTCTATGGGGGCAAAATGTCACACCCCTAACAGCTGGAAACCTGATTTGGTCATTGCTCTGGCTTCTGAGATATTACCAGCAACTTCTGCCCCAATGAAAGCTAGAAACTTGCTCTTTCCCCCTTCAAATTAACAAAAGCTAAAATGCTTCAGTAGCTGAATTCTGCACCTAATAATGAATTCTGGGGCTTTGGCAGAACCGTGGTGCCCACATAGCAGGTGAGAAACCAAAAGGAGCATGAGGATTATTGCGACATTGCAGACCACGTACACAGACACCCCCCTCCAATGACGGGTATCCTGGAACAAATCTGCCATTGCAGGAACAAGCCTTTGCATTGTTCTATTGCAAGAACAAGTCTTCCACGCCTATTGCTGTGGCTGGCTATGGCTGCTTATTTAAAATGCAAACAACTGATTTACCACCAGGGTGCCAGCAATCACAATCCTGTGGGGCACACGGGATTAGGTAACAAGTCAATTAATTGCCAAGCCCTGTTCCAAACGAGGCACAAGCTTCATTAATGCAATGATGCCATCTCAGCAACGTAAGGGCGACAAAAATCAACTTCATGGCAAGTCTGCTTGAGTGCTTGGAGATGCTCAATGAGTGCCTGCTAAGTTGCTAATGAACGTGGGTGATTATTTTTTGGAGGGGGAGGTCAGGGTGGAAACAATGTGTTTTTTGGGGTGCTATGAATGAGCCCCACAGAGTTGAGGTGCTCTGAGGTGCAGAGTTGAGGTTCCTTCTTGCAATGCCCGAGGAGGGTGAATGGGGGTAGATGGCCGAGAAGGGTGATGCCACTCCTACTAATATCCAGCTCTTTGGTGGAAATCCAGATTCGTTGGCCAGAGTCAGGTCTCCAAAGAGCGCTGGCCCAAGATCTCCCAGTGCCTGAGGTGGAGCATCACCACTGCTCTTCTTCATGCTCCCTGAATTCAAAAACCAAGGGGGAGCAGAAAAAAGCATGAAGGAGAGAAGAGTAATGGGCTAGTGTACCTTGTATTTTCCTCCACACTTCCTGTTCTGCTCATTCCCTTCTTCCTTTTTAATCCCGGGAGATGGGGGTGCCCCTAACAATTCACCTGAGGCAACCACCTCATTCAGCCTCACTGATGGGCCGGTTCTGTCTCCTCATTTCTAGCTGTGCCTTCCTGTCCTTCTAGTGCAGTGTTTTGTGTTCAGCAGAGCAGCATTGTGGGTAAGCACTTCCCCAACGGCCAAGAAGAATGATTACCTCCATCCTTTCTTCTTGATGATGTTTCCTACCACAACTTCAGCCCTGTGAGACAAAAAAAGTCAGAGAAATGAGGGGGGAAAAAACCTGGTCATTGTTCACGTGCTGAAACAAAGCCAACCTTGTTATCATTGGTACAGTGGGGCGGGGGTGAGGGAATGGAATTTCGCCCCATACCTCCTGCACAAGTCATTGTTCTGAGTGTGCGAGATGCACCAACATAGTGACTCATGCACCAACATAGGAGGCAGCCTCTTTCTAGAAGGAGGGTGACTCTGCTGTATCAGCGTCAGATGCAATCCTAATGGATGCGGAGAACCAGAAAAAACAAACCACCCCCATGATGGGAAAGAGGCTGAGACAGACCAGGAAACCATGCAGAGATGCAATGGGCAAACTCCTCTGCAGCTGGTTATTTGGGCTTCTGACAAGCTTTTGCTCTTGAATTAATTTCCTGGCGGTACCCACTCTGCGTATGACCGGAGCAGAAAAGCCTTCAGACTTCACTAGCTCAAGATACCCAGTTCCCTCTGGGCAGCCGGCATAATCTATCACAAGGGTCCCCAATCCCCAGACCGTGGACCGGCACTGGTCCGTGGCCTGTTAGGAACTAGGCTGTATATCAGGTGAGCAGTGAGCAAGCGAGAGAAGCTGCTGGGGTCCAGGTGAAGCTCTGGACCCTAACTTACCCCTGAGACTGGCCTCAGCAGAGGAGACACAGTAGGAGGAGGGTTAGAGAGCACAGGGGGTGGCTGCTGGGGAGTGAGTATCTGGCCTCCCCACAACTTGTCCAGCCCCACCGCTCTGGCGGGGAAGTGCTGGGGAACCCTGGGGCCTTCTGGGCTGTCTCTAGCTGACGACGCCGGAGGTGGGCAACCTGGTGGGCTGGTGCTGGGCACAGAAGCACAGCCGCCGGCTGCTCCCACCAGGGGGACCACTGACCTATCACATTAAGGACTTCCAGGCAGAAACGATGTCCTGTTTTGGACACCCTGAACTCCCACCAAAAAGAGAAGAGGGTGGGTGTTTCTGCACATAGAATACCCCCACCACCATATGCTAAGGTGAAAATTATTGGAGTCAAGAAGACACCGAGGAATATCTGCCACAATGAGAATGATTAGAAGAGTTCAAAGTCTAACATCTGCTGGTAAGTTCTGAGAGATGCCAGAGGTACGTCCTAGCGCATGGTTTCCGAAGAGTTTATCTAAGCAACACATACGCCAAGGTCGTCCAGCCAGCAAACACAGCGTTAAAGGGAAGAAGCTTGGCCTGTTTTTAAGGAGCTGGAAACACCATGGCCGGAGGTGTTTCCTGACCGCTCCCCAAGACTGCTCCCCAAGACAAAAAAGTGGATGCAGACATTTACTTGGGTCACAAAGACAACATAAAGACTGCAAGGAATACAGAGACAATGTAAGGATTGTAAGGATTACAGAGGCAATGCATGTGATGCATTTGGAAACACATGATAAGGATAGGTAGGCATGGAGATGCAGCCCCCTATGTGTGGAAATGTCAGAGGGCACCTACTTTCCCGCTGCATAGACCTCGGCCGTGTCGAAGAGGTTAATCCCATTGTCATAGGCCAGAGTCATCAGCTGCTCCGCCATCTGGAAGACAAGCATGGCCAAGGTCACCATTGGAAGCCTTCAGTTGCCAAAATTCTTTCCCCTCACATTACTGTAACTCAGACCCCTGGAGGCCTGCAAACTCTCGCCTTTTGGTTGCTGGCCATGGTGCTGAAGAAGCATATCCATTCATTCCTCCTCTAGCTTTCTCATGTAGTGGGGTGGGAGTCCATAACAGTCCCTGTTCTTCCCTTGCCTCTCTATTCTGGCTGGGCTATCCTGCTGTGTTTGGGGGTCAGGGCATACAGGGGCCTCTGCTTGGTGCGGCTACAACTTTGTCACGGCCCTCGCCAGAGGAAGCCAGCCCACATGCTTGTGAGGAGGATACCATGGATATCTTGAGGTGGATTCCCAAGGTGAGACATCAACCCAAACTACAGGCGGTGATGCAATGAGGCAGTCAAAAGCCTCACGTGAGTGATGACCTAATTGGGAAGCGCATACATTTTTTAGACCACTTCGATGGAGCACAAAAATGAGGTGGATTATAAAGGATGGTAAATTCAATTGCTTAAACTGAGATTACAAATTTGGCCAGTGCTGCAATTCACGCTGAAGGTTAGGTTGCTAACAATACACAATTACGCACCTTGACTGAGTGTGGTCTCAGCAGGCTCCTGGCCTGGGAAAACTACATTTCCCATGTTTCCTGGTGCCTAGGGCACTAACATTCTGGGTGCCAGGAAGGCCAGTGAGAAGGGAACAGGGCTCCCTTTGGGTCATGATCCAAACTGGAGAACGATTTTGAGAAATGCACACTCAGATTGTGATATAGCTGAGCATTATGGGCTGGTGAATTTGGGCAGGATCTCTGGTTAGCAGTTTTCCTTGCCTGCACCTCAGAGCTAATGCTCAGTTCAGGGACAGAAATGGATGACCTCTTGACACACAAGTGCACTCTCTCTCTCTCTCTCTCTCTCAAAGTGGGCAGGAAAATGAGGAAAGGAAATAATTTTTACCTCGTCTGTGATCTGCCCTCCAAACGTCACCCATGTTCCTATAAGATAGAAGGGAAGACAAGTGGATGAGAGGTGGGGAAATGTAGATTATTGAAATGGGACAAACAATAAAATGGCAGAGAAACAAATTGAACCTCTAGGAATATGCAGAAGAACTAGGAAGGCCCATGCTAGCTCACACCAAAATGCACCAGCCTCTTAGTCAACCAAAAGCCTCTGGCAAGCACCCAAGCAAAGCACGAAGGTAGTAGCCCTTCCCAGTTGACTCTCCAGCAACTGATACTCGGAGGTAGGCCACTTCCATAGCGATGTCGTGACTACTAGCTATTGTCGTGACTACTAGCTATCGACAGCTCCTCTTCCTCCTCCTTAATCCATTTGGCTCCATGTTCCAGAGCAGTATATCTTTGAGCATCAGACTGCAGGGCAAACAGCAAGGGAGGAACAGGCTTGTGGGTTTTCCAGGGTTGCCTGCTTGCCTATTATGGATCCAGCAGGGTTACTTCAAGGGTCCCTTAGTAGCTATGACAATGAGGTACATAACCTCCACATTCCATGGCAGTCTACCATGGAGTGCCAGATGCCAGGGACATAAAATTGGGGAAATATATTGCCCTTCTTATGTTCTGAATAATGAAAAATAGAGTAAACCCTCTCCCTGCATCTGTAATGTCTTGGAAGCCCTTTCATTTATTTATTTAAAATATGTTGCCCAACCCTTTCAAATTGTGCAAAGTCGCTTACAAAGATATAACAACACGAGACCCAACACGTTTGTTTTTCTCTTGGAAATCCATACTGACAACAATAAAACTGGGAAGGTCAGAAAACAAATGGATCTAAAAGAACCTCCTTCTTTTAGGAATCAATGAGAATGGCAAAGAAAGGTTTTGCTGGAAGCTGCTATCACATCCCTCCAGAGCAGTCTAACATCCATCACAAGAAAACACACTACAGGTCATTGAACAGCGTTGAGGTGCATTGAAAGGCAATGCATGCAGACTCATTGCGAGCCACCAGGGGGTGTTTTATGCAACACAGATGTTCTGGCAACACAGATAGTCTTGTCTGGTGGACACAATGGGTGTGGGAATCTTGTAAAGGGGAAAACAAGGCAACCAAAGACACGGGAACAGAATGTGGATGCTCTCAGTTCTTGATTTTGCTCTAGATTCTTTATCACATTCTGGGGGGGGGGGCACAGGCTACTCGTACCCCAGACCAAGGCTGCTACTCCTGCGATTGGACTGGAAAGGCAAGTGTTTACTCACCTAAGCCAAGGCAGGAAACCCGCAATCCCGACTTCCCGAGGTTTCTGGGGGGGAAAAAAAGGACACAGAACTCTTTAAACAGGCAGCTGCAAATGTCAGAAACAGATGCTGGCCTGTGGCGTGTTTGCACTGAAGCTTTACGGGAAGCAGATGTCATCTCAGCTTCTATCAGCGTTCATCACCCCCCCCCCCAAAAAAAAAAAAAATTACATAAAGGGAGGCAAGGAGAGGAAGTGCTTGGTGCTTCTCATCACCTTGCAGAATGAGATATGGGGAATGAACCTCTCCCAGTTGATCTCTGGTATTCAGGGGAACTCTGCATATGTGCTCATGCATTTGGGCCTTATTTTGCCTTTGGGGGAGCACCTCTGCTTGCACAAGGGGGCACAAGCATTCTGCTGGTCAACACTGAACAAGGCGGACCAATGCAGGACTCAGCAGGTAGCAACTTCTGCATCCCATGCCTGTAGAAGTTAAACTTCTGAGTGGGGAGCAGATGAGACCCAACTCTGGACATTAAACGTTAGCAAATTCCCTGTTCTGTAAAGAGCACATCCAAGATCCAGTGTGAAGATTACATATTCTAATGAAAGGTCTTAGGGTGCAATCTTACACTTCTGGGGGAGCAAGCCCCACTGAATTTGGTGGGGTGCAATCTTACACTTTTGTGGGAGCAAGCCCCACTGAATTTGGTGGGGCTTACTTCTGAGTTTGGGAACCACTACAGTCATTTTTTCAAACAAACCTCATTTCAAAAGCCTGCACAGGCAGTCTGACGTCAAAGAAATACAGTGTATACCCAGGAGAGCAGACAAGAGCTTCTCGCAATTTTAGAATTTCAGTATCAGTTCTCTGGGGCGTCGAATAAGGATTAGGGTGCAACGACATGCAGGAGACACACATCCCCACGGTCAACAGAATTGTTTTAAAAATGGCTGGGAAAAGTTTGATCCTTTGGGTTAAAAAAAACAACTAAGAAAACCTCTACAATCTCTAAAAAAAGATATACAATTCAGTGATGCTTTTACTGAAAAGGACACAAACATTTATGCAGTTTTCAAGTTCTCCAGAACGCTTCCCCTGACTGAGTGTCAAGCAAAGTGAGGAGGAAGGAAGGGGGGAGCGGCTGGACACAGCCTCCCTCCAATGTCTGCAATTTATGGTTAAATATGGGGTACAGAGTTTTAAAGTGTGGATCATCCTCACTCATCTCTGGCTGTGCCCCAGTGCTTCTGGGATAATTCAGAGACAATCATGGTTGTTCCCCCACCTTTACAGAATCCAAAATTCAGTGGTTTCTCTGTTCCCTCCCCCAGAGCTAGCAAAAGCACAAGGGTTCCTTACCGGGCAGAAAACAGAAATAAAAGGGAAAAAATGCACAATTGTGCAATCAAAAATTATAGCACAATCCTATCCATGTGTATTTGGAAGTAAGCCTCATTGAGTTCCATGGACTTGAACCCCGGTAAGTGGGTAAAGGATGACAGCTTTATATGAGCAAAGTTGAAGATCTATGTCAGGCTACATGCCAGACGGGAGTCAAGTCAAAGCAAATCCACAGAAAACTGTGTGTTCCCTCTTTCAGCTAAACAGTGGCTGGATTGCGCCACCTGTATAGATTAGGACGACGGCGTGAGGGGAGGGGGGCTTTAATCCTCTGCTCACCATAAGCTTGATCTGGAACCTTTTATCCTAGGGAAAATATCAACTGCTGGGGTGGAGTAGGGAAGATGTATCTCTATCAATGGGAGACCCCCCCCCCCAATGTTTCCATTAAAACATTTGCTTAACTTAAGGTGCGCTTGTCCTCCTGCGCTGTTTACAAGCACAGAAGAGAGTGTTCCCATTTTTTCACCTGTGAAACATTGGGTGTGTGTGTATGTGTGTGTGTGCCTGAAACTGCTGTGAACTGCAGGGATGGCAAGAGTTAATTCATTGTGCAGAGACCACCTGATAAGGACTCCAAGGGCTTCCAAGCTACAGCTATAAGGAAAACAGTTTTCCTTGTATCTGTGGAGATGAATGGGTGCAGGCATACATGCTCATGACCGGATGCGTCAGACCAAAGAAACTCACTCAAGCTGCAACAAGGCCCGAGAGGAGATTCCCTGCCTGGGTCTCCTGAAGCAGCCGTGAAAGCCTCAAATCAGATTGAGGGTGAGACTGAACGAGGGTTTGCTAAAATAAAATAGGATCTTGAAGCAATTTTGCATTTCCTGATGATGTGTCTAGTTTGATGCTTGGTCTATCTGTCATTGATAGAGCAGCTGGTTACAAACATGAGCTGTGAGCCAGGAAGCACCCGGTTCCAAATGCTGCCACAGTCAAGATCCTGGTGTGTGTGTGTGTGTGTGTGTGTGTGTGTGTGGGGGGGGGGAATCTCAGCACTGTCCTTCACCCCAACCCAGGTGCTATGGAGATAATAATCAGAACACATCTTACAACACCAGCCCAAGACCAATCAGTGTCGGAGGCACCAAATTCCACTGCCCCCTTTGCTGCATCCTGTGTTGCCCCATTTACTCAACAGGGCACCAGTCACTGTTCCTTCGCCTCCTCTTGGAATGCAGAAAGGAAGAGAGGAACAAAGTGGAAAAGGAGAAGAGACATGGGTCTAGGGTATCCTCTACTCCACGCTTCCCTTCGGCTCTGTTCCCCTCTACTCTTCAAACTGAGGGAGTGGGACAGGCTAGATGGGATAGATGAAAGTGGGATAGATGAAAGTTGGTAACAAGCACCCCATCTGCCACCTCAGCAATTTTCTCAGTTGGCCTGACGGGTGGGCCGGCCCTGTACATGGTAGTCAATCAATCAATCAATCAAACCTTTATTAGGCATAAATACATGGTAGTCTAAAGGATGACTGAGGTCGTGCACAGAACATCTGGAAAAAAAATTCTATTGAAATATAAAGAATTCTTATGGGATTTCTCCCAGTTTCAAAAACTGAAACCGAAGCTTGACAGGCAAAGAAAGGCTCCACGCCGGTGACGGGGGTGGTGGTGGTGGTGTCACATCCCCCTGAACCATGTGAAATCCAAACGTGCTTGTCACTCTTTTTTTTGCACTCGGCGGGCTAAATCCGTCCTGGCGTCTCCTTCACCTCCCGGCACTTTCTGGCCTTCCGCGTGAAGAGGCAAAAGGTCTCCTGCTCGGGGCAGGCAGAGGGAAAGAAGCTCTCCTTCCATGTCAGCTACTCATCCACCCACGGGTTGCCCAAAGGTCAACTTCCAAAAATCCCCTGCCCAGAATCCTCCACATTCTGCTCCAGAATTTTCTTGCAGAAAGGGAGAGGGAAAATGGGAACTTTGGACCCTCTCGCACTTGCACACAGAGCGATGTGCGGCTGTAGAGTCCAGCAGCCACACCACCACCCTGGTGCATATGGGCAGCCCCCTCTCGTGTAAGATCCTGTGCCTGTTCTCTTGCAAAAACCCGTTGCTTTTTATTTATTTGTTGTTCTGAAAAGGATACTCTGTGTTTTCTCCCACTAGGGGACTCAAAGTGGCTTGCAAAACACAATTAAAATGATTGCTAAAAATTATATAACCTAAACACCCCAAAAACCTTAAACTCGGCAAAGATTCTTGAACTAAGATCAAGAAAAGCCTGGGAATGTCTGCAGAAAAAAGCCAGATCTTCAATCTTCAGAGAAACACTGTTAGAGAGGAAAGCACATATCAAGAGACAGGAAGTTCCAGAGTCCAGGGGACACCACTGACAAGTCCTCTTATAGGCTGATGCCAGCCTAGCCTTGAAAGTGCCCTGGGACAAAGGCGCAGAGCGACTGGGGATGCTGCCAGACATTGCCCTGGGTCCACTGCTTCCCTGGTGTACTTACACAAAGCCACTCGCTGGGTTCTGTTGTAGGGCTTTGCAAACCTGGAAGTGTGGGACTTCCAGTTTTGTTTGAAGGGACAGCACAAATGAAGGTGCTCCTTCGTTCGCAGAGTCTTTTAAATAAACACCAGAAGTCTCACACCTCCCGGGTTGCAAAAAAACATGCAACAGAACACAGTAAGGAAGCAGGTGATTAACTTCCTGCTTGCTTTTAGGAAGTGGGAAGTGGATTAATAGGGCTCGCATCCATAGTGGGTTGGAGGGAGACAGTAGCAGTCTTGGGGTGAAAGGCACCTCAAATTTTCTGCACCTACCATCCAATGCTGACACAAGCTACATCAGCCTGCTTCATGGCTGGGCTGGCCCTGGGGGATAGACTTCTTAACGGATCTTAACGGATGGGTTGGTTCATATGGAGCAGTGGTTCCTAAACCTTAGGGGCCAGCGGACCACTGAGGCAAAACCTGGAATCGTTGTCAATCACATGCAACCTCCACACTCCCTGCCCAAAAAAATTCAAATAAATTTGTAACAGAGAAGATTTAGTGGAGATTTATTAGGTGTATTATTTTTATAGAAGATTTGTCAGTTGCTGCTTTCGTTGCCAGCTGTGGCTGTGGGCAGTCTGTTTTTTGCCTTCTCAGGTGGTCCGTGAGGAAGTGCCTCCCGAGAAAGCACTCAGCCACGGACTACCAGAGAGGGTGGAGAATGGACCACCCACAGCTGCAGCCAGCTGCAAGTAGTCCATTCTGCACCCTTTTTGCGGGTCTGTGGGGGGAGCACTCACTCAACGAGACACTGGAAGTGATCAAGAGTGATTTTTTCCCCCTGAGACCTCATGGACCACTTCTCAGGGTATCGCAGATCACCTGTGGTCCACAGACCATAGGTTGGGAACCAGTGATATGGAGGGAGAAAGACCTTCCAATTGGGTCCCCCAGTGATGTTGCCCAGTAGAAGCAGCCTGAGAAATTCATCGAGGCAAGCTTGTGAAGGAAGCCCCTTCCCCACTCACTGCTGCCATAGGTATTGCTGTAGGTGCAGGGGTGGGGGGGGAGAGACATGCAGCTAGAATTCTCCTTTGTGCAGCAAAAGCACCTGGGCTCTTGGGCCAGCCCGGGGGTGGGGCGCAGGAGCAGCACTCAGTGAGATCAAGCCCCTCATCTCTCTCTGGCCAAGCAGCGAGTTCTCCGCTAGCTTTTGCCCAATAAGCACTAGCCACACTAGGGGCTGCTACTATGTCGTCGAATTCACTGCCCCACCGACAAGCCTCCAAGGGCTGAAAGACTCTGGCACCGGCGCATGGTGACCTTTGCTGCCTCTGCATGCAAGAGAATTTGCGCATGCAAATCCTCCAGGAACTTGGACAACGAAGTGGGTGGCTGATGAAGCTGTCCCAGAACGTCTGGAGTTTGGAGCAAGATGGACTGCAGGAGGAAGGAGGCAGATCAGTCTCACTATATTCTGGACTGATTAACCCTAACCACAGCTGAATCTGGGGGTGGGGATAGGAGAGTCTTCAGGACCATTCTGCCCCAACTCCAGTCAGCTAGCCTCACCATTACCAACCAGCAAGATAAGCAAGGAGAAAGGGGGAAGGAGCAACAAGGTTGAACAGGTGATAAGGAATGATCAAAACCCTCTCGCCACAGTAACAGAATTCTGCCCCATAAAAAGTGAAATCCTGCCATCGGCATGCCGTTTGTCCCAAATTTGCACGCATTTGCCCAGCATGGGGGACGACTGGGTAGGAGAGAGACAAGGAGCTACACAGGATTCTCCCGACTCTGGAAAACTCATCAAGCCCCTTCCCCACCCATCCCTGCTTGGGTGACTCAGGGCTTCAGCAGTCATTGAAAACACACGTTCACGCCTCTTTGCAGTCTTAAGGGCTAGAAACTTGGACTTTTTAAACAAAGAATAGGCTGAGATTCTTAAGAAGCTGCACTATTCTCTAATACCATGATCAGCACCCACAGAATGGATTCTTCCCAAAGGCACACACGCTCTTCTCTTTCCATACCTGTACTTCATGCCCGGTTGCTTCACGCTCGATTCGCTGGAGGACGGTGTGTTGTGCATGGAGAGCTGCCCCAGGCTCCGGGCCACCATGGCCACAGCCCTGAAGCGGCCCCGGGTACCAGGGCTGCTGGCATTCTGGCGGTTGAGCCGATCTTCGGCGCTCCGGCTCTTGATATTGTGGTCCGAGCACACGAAAGACACCTGCATGGCAGCGCCTCTGGGGTGATGCTCCCTGTCCTAGCAGCTTCCCCTGTGCACATCCACCCGTGCCAGGCTGTCCCACTTGTCCACACCTGGGGGTGTCAGGAAAGGAGGACAGTCGCCCCACCGAATCCTAGGAAGGCTTGCAAGTTGGAAGCACGAAATAAAAATGGAACCCAGTGGCCAAGTCAGCCCATCTGTGACCTCTTGGCAAGCATTAAGGACCAACAGAGCCAGGCCAGCTGGGAATCCAACTTTCAACCATCCCGTCGCTGCTTTACTGACCGCATCTTGCTCCGACAATTTCTGGGACAGTTTCAGGGTCTTTCTGCAGGAGATGGACCCTCCGTGAAAGATGCCCGTCTATTCCTAGTCCTCAACTCTTCTCTTCTCCAAGGTTGAATGCCAGATGCTCGAGGGCTGCGTCATTCCGACTCAGAGGGACGCGGAAGGAGCAAAATCCTTATCAAGAGTCATACTGATTGCTCTTGGGAGGGAATGGGGGGAGGAAGGAGGGGCTCCCTCTCGCTCTCTTTCAGATTTCCTGGTCAGTTGGCTCCCTTGCCAGTCACAAGGTTGGATTTCGGTAGCGACAGTGCAAAGAGTGCCTCCCCAGCCCTGCTGGGACGCCAGGGACACAGAGCAGCTCACGAGCCGCCCCGGGAGAGCCTGACTGGAGCATTCAGCATCAACAAAGGCAACACCGCGGTTCCCATTCAGAGGCAGCCTTTGGTGCTAATGCCTTTGCCACGCATGGCTGCTCCGGAGTGCTGAGCAGCAGGACAATGAAAGCATCTCTCCCCCACCTCTGCTTCCTTCCCTCCTGCTCCCTCCATCACCTCCCCTCCTGCCCCCCTCCTAAGGCCTGAAAAATGATGATGCAAACTAAATATAGCCGGTGAACTCCGCAGAGGAAGGGATTTCCCTTCATCTCTCAGAGTTGTCCATGGAGCATCCTTTAAATACTGGTGTGCTTAGATTAGATTAGATTGCATCTCCAAGATGAGAAATCAGACAGGAATTGTCACGTGTGCAAACATATCCCCCTGAACGTTTATGTGTTGGTCCAAATCATCTGTCACGGCTAGGAGAGCTCACCCAGTTTTTTCCAGCCCTCTTAGAGGAGAGGTCTCTCCATGCTGTTACGTACAAGAGGTAATGGAGCCTCCCTGTACAGGAGCAGTGTAGCTTTTTAAGTCAGGTGCCAGGGACAAAACAATTAGGGAGGGATCTCTCTTTCATGTCCCTGCTTGGGAGTTTCCTGATGACGTCCTGATGAGTTTCCTGATGGATTATAGGTTAAATGCTGGGTCAAAAGACCTGGATCCACTTGACCTAACCCCAGAGGGCTGTGGTTATTGTCCTTGGTGGTGGCAAGTTCCACAGTCCCAGTGACCACCTCCTACAGGTGCCACTTTTGAGAGTCCCATGGCTGACACCAGAGAAGACAGCTTTCTCCATGGTGGGGGCTGAGCTTTGCACCCTCCTTTCTCAATCGGTGCCTATTCAGAATGTCCAGAAAAGGATAGTCCTAGCGCATGGGTGTGCTCTCACCCTTCCTCCAGCAGAGCTGGGCCAGTTGGGAGAGTGCCACTTGGTCCCCCTGACAGTGGAGACAAGAACTGAGCTCAGGCATGCAGACCGGGAGCCAGGAAGGATTTCCCCACTACTGAGGCTATAACTCAGTGGTACAGCTGCCAAGGGGGTGGGTGGGGAGAGTCTCTGGCTCAATCCTAGGAAGCTTCTGCAGGCAGGGCTAGGAAAAGCCCCTCTCTGAATCTCTGCAGAGTCAGCGAAAGATGTTACTGAACTAGGAGGAACAAAGGTCTGTGTAGTAGCTTCCTATGTTCAGGATACAGGATCTCTCTTTATCAGTGGACTAGAATGCACTGTTACACACACACACAGGGGAGAGAGAGAGAGTGAGAGAGAGAGAGAGAGTCCCTGGAAAGCATTTGATGCCAAAGCAGTGGGGGAGGGTATGGGTTGTGTGTAGACTGTACAGGATGACACCCTAGGTGACATCGCCAGTGGCCAAAATTTTGGAAACCTTTTGGAAAATTTGAATTTATGAATAATACCACCATGCTATATATCATTGGGAACATAATTTCATGCACAATGTACTGAAACAAACAGTTCATTAAGGGCCCAATCCTATCCAACTTTCCAGTGCTGGTGTAGCCATGCCAATGGGGCATGTGCTGCATCCTGGGGGGGGGGGAGCAGTCATGGAGGACTCCTCAAGGTAAGGGCATTTTTTTTCCTTGCCTTAGGGTTGCAGCAGCGGCGCTAGGAGGGTGCGGGCTGCACCGGGTGACGCGCCGGGGGGGGTGACGCGCTAAAATCACGCAGTTAGGAGCTGCCGTGTCATGCCATATACCATTGGATGCAGAATTTCCAGCAGAATACAATGCAAGAAAACCCTGTTGAGATCGCTCCTCTTCTTCAAAAGTTATGGCCAAAAAACCGGAAGGGAAAAATGCATGGAGCCCTATGGAAAGTGAGCCGTATTGTGCATTTACTCATGAGTAGGCGAACATGCCTTAGTGTATCAGAAAGGGCAGGCTGAGAGGAATCCAACGACACCTGAATGGTCCTGATCCATTGAATGCAGCCCTCAAAAACACCAGAGAAGGAAGTCCTTCCCCCCCAGTGGTGAGTGTATGGAGCCCTATGGGAAGCGAAGCAGCCTCACGGTCGCGTTTACCCACGAGTAGGCAGACATGCCTTGGCTGGTGGTCAGGCCAGGCAAAGGGGAATGTGAGGACACCAGAATGGTCCCAATCTGATGGTACTGGAGCACAACAAAAGCCCCAGAAGGCAGCCTCCCCCCCCCCCCCCCCCAGAAAGGACCAACAAAGAGGCTTGAACTGGTAAGGGGAAAGTTTTCTATTTTGCACTTGCAGTTTCCCTCACAGCCCAATCCTACCCACACTTTCCTGGGAGTAAGCCCAACTGACTCTAATGGGACTTACTTCTGAGTAGACATGCATAGAATTGGGCTCTAAGACTGGACTCCTATCCTTGCTTTCCTCGGAGTAAGCCCCATTGACTTACTCCATTGACTAATGGCCCTTACTTCTGAGTAGACAGGCATAGGATTGTGCTCTCAGACTTGTAAAGCCAGGTGGGTCTTTGTACTGATGTGCTTGAAATAGAAGGACTTTAAACTGGGCACTGGGGAGGGCTGGAAATCTCACTGATTCTTTTGGGGGGGGGGGTGTTATTGTTGGTTCAGGCAAAAACTCTTAAAATCTTCTACCCAGGCTGCTTGCAAGCTAAGGCACAAAAACTCAGATCCAAAGGTTAAGAACAAAGGCAGTTTACTTACAATCTGATGCAGAGTTATACAAACATTTCTCACATCAAGGTTCTTAAAACTAGAAGACCAGGAGCCCTAAAAAGCTGCCCCTGGATGCATGCAAGTATAATAAAACAATAGTTAAAACAGAGATTTAAATAGTTAAAACATAACACAGTCCTGGAATGTGCCGGAATTCCTAGCATGTATTCACTGCTGAAACAGAGACGCCTGCGTTGGCTCGGTCATGTCGTGAGAATGGATGATGGCCGGATCCCAAAGGATCTCCTCTATGGAGAACTCGTGCAAGGAAAGCGTCCTACAGGTAGACCACAGCTGCGATACAAGGACATCTGCAAGAGGGATCTGAAGGCCTTAGGGATGGACCTCAACAAGTGGGAAACCCTGGCCTCTGAGCGGCCCGCTTGGAGGCAGGCTGTGCAGCATGGCCTTTCCCAGTTTGAAGAGACACTTTGCCAACAGTCTGAGGCTAAGAGGCAAAGAAGGAAGGCCCATAGCCAGGGAGACAGACCAGGGACAGACTGCACTTGCTCCCGGTGTGGAAGGGATTGTCACTCCCAGATTGGCCTTTTCAGCCATACTAGACGCTGTGCCAGAACCACCTTTCAGAGTGCAATACCATAGTCTTTCGAGACTGAAGGTTGCCAATACAAAACAGAGATTAAAATACACTCTCCTGTTCTACTAAAGTCAGCAAACAAGAAGCTATATATACATAAGGAGGAATCAGCAAGGGGACACACCCTTTAAAAAGACCATTAAAGGGACCACATAGAATTTCAACATTAAAGAACCAGATACTCAACTAATAACCACTACTCAGTGTTGTTATTCCCCAACACCCCTTTTCAACACTGAGTAAGTGAATCTAAAAGATTCATTTCTGCTCGTAATTTCTGAAACCTATCTCTTGGTAATGGTTTTGTTAATAAATCAGCTATCATCATTTGTGTAGGACAATAATTGATCTTAATAATACCCTGCATAACCAAATCATGTACATGATAATAGTTTACATCTATATGCTTTGTTCTCGCATTATATCCTTCTGATTGCATCAGTTTTATACAGCCTTGATTATCTTCTTTAACTTGCACTGGAAGTATTTCTTGCATTCCCATATCATTCAGTAATTTACAAAACCATGTTGCCTCCCTACATGCTTCAGATGCTGAAACCAATTCAGCTTCTGTAGTAGATAAGGCAACAATAGTTTGTTTTTTACTTCCCCAACTCACTGCTCCATCACCATACATAAACAAGTGTCCACTAGTTGACTTGCGATCTGAAGGATCTTCTGCCCAATCAGAGTCTGTATATACTACCAACTTTGGGCTCTCTCTAGCTGGAAGCTTTAACTTAAAATCCAATGTTCCTTTCAAATATTTCACAACCCTTTGAATGCCAATCCAATCTAACTGTGTGGGAGAGTGCGTTCTTCTACTCAAAATTCCCACTGCATTAGCAATGTCTGGTCTAGTTGTGGTTGATAAATAAAGTAATTTTCCCACAGCTTCTCTATACTTATCATTACTAGACAAAGGTTCAGTCTTTCCTTGCTTAAAGAAATCACTTTCCATAGGTGTAACAACAGAATAAGCATCTTCAAGTCCCAAAGATTCTATTAAATCTAGAATCTTTGGTTTTTGACTAAGAAAGTAACTTCCCTCCACATCCTTCTCAATCTGGATGCCAAGATAAAAGGCTGCATCCCCCAATTCTTTAATTTCCACTTCCCTATTCAGTTGAGATACAATATCTTTATAATCCTTTTCATCCTCTTAAATTAATAGTAAATCATCAACATAGACCAAAAGATACATCCATTTACCATTGCTATATCTTGTATACAAAGATGGATCTGCCTGTCCCTGCTTAAAATCCTGTTGTGTCAGCATTTGGTGAAGTTTTTCATACCAAGCTTTTGCAGCTTGTTTCAATCCATACAACCCTTTATGGAGCTTACACACTAAATCTGGTCTCTTTTGATCTATAAAACCAGGTGGCTGTTTCATAAATATTTGCTCTGTTATTTCTCCATGCAAAAAGGCAGTTTTTACATCCAAATGCCTAACACACACTCCTTTAGATGCAGCGACACTCAACAGCATCTGGATAGTTGTATATTTCACAACAGGTGCAAAAGTTTGATCATAATCCTCACCATATTTCTGTGAGTAGCCTTTAGCAACTAACCTAGCCTTGTAGCGTTGCACCTCCCCTTTTACACCCTGTTTAAGCTTAAAAACCCATTTGCAACCTATTACCCTCTTGCCAGGAGGCAAGTGAGTTAAAGCATGTTCCATTCTTATGCAACACCATTCTTATGCAATGTTCCATTCTTATGCAATTTCAACATTAAAGAACCAGATACTCAACTATTAACCACTACTCAGTGTTGTTATTCCCCAACAGTTATTGCAGGCAGACTACAGAGAAAACTCACTTGGCGGAACAGGGCTGGCTCCCCCTTATTTAATTATTTCTTTCAATTTAATTTAACTATAATTATTTATTTTAATTTGCTTGATGATGTCACTTCTGGCCATGACATCACTTCCAGTGGGTCCTGGACAGACTGTCATTCTAAAAGGTGGGTCCAGGTGCTAAAAGTATGAGAACTGCTGCAAAGATGTTAGTAAGTTGACACGGGTGTGTGTGTGTGTGTGTGTGTGTGTGTGTGTGTGTGTGTGTGTGTGAGAGAGAGAGAGAGAGAGAGAGAGAGAGACCCTACAAGTTTTCAAAATCACTAAAATCAGAGTCTGGAGGAATAATACCATCATGTTATATATCAATCAATGCGTAATTTCATGCAGAATGCAATGAAACAAACCACATTGAAATATCTGTGGTCTATCAAAAGGTACTGCCAAAAAACCAGTGGGGGCGGGGCAATGGTACATCACCACGCCCATCACCTGGGGTGTTGCCCCGCCCACTGCATGGGGTGACACGTAGGCCTTCCGCACCGGGTGACATGAATCTGAGTGATGCCACTGGGCTGCATCAGTGCTGGAAAGTTGGATAGGATTGGGCCCTAAGTTGGCCACTGGTTTTTTTTGTTGGGTGACCTGTACTGTTATATATTTAAGTAAGTAATTAAGTAAATAAATGGAGGTGACACCAACCCTAATGATGCCACTGCATTTAGGCTTTGCATATGATATTGTAATTATTCAGTATGGTCTGGTATAGGAGGAGGTCCATCATGAGGGGTGACGCAATGAGCTCTCGCGCTGGGTGATGCAAAGCCTAGTGTCGCCTCTGCCCCAATTTTCTGGCACAATCTGTAACACACTGTCCTCACTGGTCCTTAAAGGAAGCTGCTGCCTGAAGAATCAGACTCTTGATCCACAGACCCCAGTATCACCTGCTCTGACTGACAGCGGCTCCCCAAATTTCCAGGAAGTGGTCTTTGTAGGGATCATCCACCTGCTCCCCCCAACATTTGGCTGCCTGAGGCCAAGACCAGGATGCTACTTTCCCCTCCCCGCCCATGAGACAGGCGCCCATGCTTGCTTGTACGAATACTGAAGCACAAACAAAGCTGCAATGTCCTCATCCGAACACTGAACTGAGCATTCCCCCCCACTGACAGCGCTAAGGAAGGGAGGGGCTGTCATGTCTTTGCCTTCATGACAGGGCTTGTGCAGGATCCTGCCAATTTTAGGGGCAGAGAGAGGGAAAGCTGGATTCTGCTGACTCATGATTCTGCTGATCATGGGGGGACGACGACGAAAGAGAGACACTCCACTTAGGGAAGGTTTGGCAAAAAGGTTCTGCAAAAAAAGCCAGCAGCGAGGATCGGGGAGGCTGTTGGAGGTCAGCAAAAGAAGGGGGGAAGGGGAGTTACGTAAGGCAGGGAAGATGAGTGGTGGAGTGGACAAGCCCCTTTTTGCATGAACAAGAGCCCAGGTTCGAATCCTGGTAGCATCTTCAGGTAGGGCAGAGAAAAAGTCCTCCCTTAAACTCTGAAAAATGACGAGCATGCAGTGGCATACCTAAGGGGGATCAATAGAATACATTGCCCTGGGTACCATGCCTTTGATGGGGGGTTCTTAGAGGCCTCCAAAAGACACTTTGGAAGTGCCAAGGTATGGGTGTTAAAATTTTTATGAGGGATGTGTTACTGGGGGGGGGGGGGGAGTCCTTTGTGTCCCAGGATGTCAGATGTTTTAGCTATACTGCTACTAGCATGATGTTCTGCCCTTCACCTAGCTGCAGGATCAAAAGCCTGACTCGGGCCGCTTTCTCACGCTTGCCTGTCTGTTGCTGGCAGGAGCAGCTGAAGCAATAGCTCAGTTGCTTGCCTGCCCTGCTCCTGGGTGTCCAGCCACTGCCTGGCAGGCTTCTGGACACTGAACGCAGCAGCTCTGCAGGGTTTCAGGCACAGATTGGCTGGAATTTTTCCTCTGCCTAGCTGGAGATGTTCCTGCAGGGAATTTTCCACAGAAGCTCTACACCCAAGCTACAACCCCGCCCCCCCAAAAAAGTTTCTTTCCAGTTGATGTGTTCCCTCATAGGAATTCGAACCCTCAGCCTGGGAAGGCTCAGGGGTTTGTTCTACGCTCTTGCCCTGTCTCAAGGGAGCTGCCTTAATTCCCTGTGCTACTCACACCAGTGTGGCTCTTTGTCTGCCCCTAGTCCTCTCCTTCCGGGGCAGCTGAAAGGAAAAGAAGGGCAGAACATTGCGCTAGCAGCCAGAAAAGGAAGGGAAAAGGCAGGGTTGAGGCGGTGGCAGAGGTAGCCACACTCTGTGGCAGAATATCCCGTCTGGGCACAGATAGAGCTTACTTAAGTGTGGCAACATGGGTCAGGCCAGGATAGCAAAGCAAGGTGAGGCCATTGCAGTTGCGATGGTTGGCCAGGAAGCATCACCCCTCGCACTTTACATCATGAGTGGGCCAGCCCAGGGCTTCTGTCCTGATCTCTCCCTTGGAAATTCTGCCAGGGACTGACCCGGGGCCGGCCCCCACACGGCATCAAAACCCTCCCTGATGGCCTTTAAGTTCCCTTTTGGGGACTTTGCTCTGACTTCTCTTTGCTGCTGCCCTGGAGGAAAAAGAGTGGGTGGCAGAAGGCAATGGCTGAGGGGAAATGTAGCGTTTATGCAAGACAAGGGGGAGCGGGGGAGGTACACACACACACAAAAGATCACGGGTTAGTAAAATGAGCTCTTGTGCACTGGGGCGAGTGAGGCAGCTCTCCTCTGGCCCCCTTCCCGTTCATGGCTGCATTCCCCAGCCATGCGCAACGCCCACGCAAGGGTGAATTAGCACACGGCAACTTGTTCCAGCAAGCGGCCGGCCGCAGTCTCTCCCCCCCCCCCGCCATGAGCCGTCACACAGTGTTTATTCTGGCGCTGCAATTCTTCTCTTGGAAGGGCTGACATGGTGCGGGGGGGGGGGGAGAAGGAAAGCAAAAGCAATTTGGAAAGCCAGCCAAATGGAATCCCCCCCCCCAACTAAATCAGCATCTCCCCATTTAAAGACCACGCTTGTGATGGATATTTTTTTAATTCACGGATGTTGCCTGTAAATCCAGTGATGATCCCAACACTGACATGCTCCCTGTTTACCCAAGCATGCGCAGGCACCGAAAGGATGATCCCCCTCCAAGATTCTCAGCATACATTATGGAGACTGCTGCTGGAGTCCTTCCTGACGGCAGCAAAGCCCCCTCTTTTGAAACATCCCTTTCCCAGAAGCAAGTCAGGTATCTCTAGGAAACCCACAAGCATGTCCTGTCAGTTATCCCCAGGGTCTGGACATCAGACATAGAGCCTCCACACTCAGGGGCAGTCTATGGTTCACAGAGGAACATCACCACTCCACCCAAGTCCCATACTGTTTTACCAGCAGTGTTTAGCCACAAGCAAGGCTGGGCCTGCTCACAACAGGCACCCCATCACCTCTGGTGTGCTGAGGTATACTGCTGCTGAACATGGATGTACCATTTAACTGGCACCTTTTATGTGGTGGTTCTCTGATATTTACCAACTGTCCCTCTTCACCCCAGCAGAGTCACCTTCCCTGTGAACATAAGAAAAGCCCCGCTGGATCAGGCCAAAGGCCCATCTAGTCCAGCTTCCTGTATCTGACAGTGGCCCACCAGATGCCTCAGGGAGCAACAAGACAAGAGACCTGCACCCTGGTGCCCTCCCTTGCACCTGGTATTATGAGGTGGCTACTTCTAAAATCAGAAGGTTGTACATACCCATCGTGGCTTGTAACCTGTGAAGGACTTTTCCTCCAGAAATTTGTCTAATCCCCTTTTTAAAGGCATCCAGGCCAGAGGCCATCACCACATCCTGTGGCAAGGAGTTCCACAAACTAGTTGCACGCTGGGTAAATAAATATTTCCTTTCATCTGTCCGAACTCTCCCAACACTCAATGTTCGTGGATGTCCCCTGGTTCTGGAGTTATGTGAGAGGGAAAAGGGAATCTCTTTATTCACTCTATCCATCCCCTGCATAATTTTGTATGTGTCAATCATGTCCCCCCCCACACCCTTTCTGCAGACTAAGGAGCCCCAAACACTGCAGCAGCCTTTCCTTACAAGGGAGGTGCTCCATGCCAAAGGTGCCCCTGTGGCTGTTTACTGATGCCTTCCTCATTCATAAGTTGGGGGCTACTTCTATAAGAGTGCTCTATCAGAGAGTCCTCTTAGGGAGGTGCTGCACACACTGCCTGCCAGAGCTCACGCCCCATTTTCTCGGTCCCGTCAGTGGCAGAAACAGCATGGGTTCTCTGCATTAGTCTGCTTGCTTATCAATCCAGCTTGCGTCTTAATTAGATGGTTTAGCAAATCCAGTTGCCACTGGTGAGCGCATTGGCCCCGGGTCCAAAAGGAACCACTGCCTCCAGCAAGTCAGAGGAGGGGCGACAGAAGCAGGGGCTTCCAAAGAGTTCAGAGCCTGGAAAGGGGGGCTGCCCACCCCACTGCAGGCTCCCCGACCAAGTCACTCATTGATAAGTCTTGAAAAATCCCCCACTGCGTCTGACTAAAACCAGGACAGCAAACATCAGGGATTTTCAAGGCAAAACATGGGGCTTTTGAGGAAGCCGGCACGCGGCAAGGCCAGAGGGCTAACAGATGTGCGGCCAAGGAACACAGGGACCCCCCACCGCCCATGACAGTCTTTCCGCCTCTCCATCTGGAGGCCAAGACCAACTGGCAAGTGCTTCTGGGCACTGACACGGAGGGATTCCTCGGAACAAAATGTACATGCATTCTCTCCCTCCCGCTGGGCACTTCTGGTTCAGCACGACTGTGAGTAGGCGTGGAGTCAAGGGAATCCCCGCTGCGCTGTTTTCCCAGAGTCTGTTGGTGCTTCCTGCATTCCCGAACTGTTGGTGTCAGGAGCAGGGCTGCAGCAGTTCGTCTGACCGCTTCCCACGTTTTCACGGTGCATGATGAGATTCCGCTGAATGCACGGACGGTCTCTGCCAAGTCCGCCAGAGGTTCAGGTCATGTGCAGTGTTACAGGGGGAGAGGAAGCACCATAGCCCAGTAAACTATGCACCTTGCATAAGGCAGGTCCCAGGTTTAAACCCTGGCCTCTCTGGCTAGGACTGTATCACCTTTTCTCCTAGTCAAATACATCATTAAAAAAAAAATTCAAAGAAATGTTTCATAAGTCCAGGCGTGGGCTAGATGTTTTCTCCTTGTGCCTGCAATCCCCTTAATCTGTACAGTCAAGCCCTGGCAATCCTGTTTAATTCAGCTCTTGATCATGCCGTTTGATACAAACTGGGGAATCCCCTTGCTGCCTGGGGCAGAAAGGAGGCAACCCCAGGGCACCTGCTAGGGGAGTTTTTGAAATGCAAGGGCTTACCACCAGAGAGACCAATCTTGTACTGTGGAGCAAGGGGTAACACAGGTACCAAGGCAAATGGGCCTGTTCCACCACAGTATGTGGTAATGGCATTGGGCCTAGGTGCATTTAAAAGGGGGTTGGACACATTTCTGGAGGAAAAAGCTATCATGGGTTACAAGCCATGATGGGAATGTGCAACCTCCTGATTTTAGAAATGGGCTATGTGAGAATGCCAGATGCAAGGGAAGGCACCAGGATGCAGGTCTCTTGTCTTGTGTGCTCCCTGAGGCATTTGGGGGGCCACTGTGAGATACAGGAAGCTGGACTAGATGCACCTTTGGCCTGACCCAGCGGGGCTATTTTTATGTTCTAACTAGGGGCGCAGAGTTCAGAAGATCTCACATGACCATGCATAACCCATGATCTCATTGACTAGAGCAGGGGTATCCACACTTTTTGGCAGGAGGGCCACATCATCTCTCTGACACTGTGTTGGGAGGCCAGGAATATATATGAATTAATTTACATTTCAAATTTGAATAAATATACATACATTTACATAAACGAAGGTATTAGAGAAGGAATTTATATGAATGAATGAAGGTCTTGCAATAGCTCAAGGCCTATAAAAGGCCTTACACAAAGCAAGACTGACATTTCCTTTGCTGCTGCATCACAGATGTGAAACAGTAAGCAGTGGAGGAAGCCCTTGTCCCACAGCTCATGTAGGACGTTATACAGTCCCCTTTACACTGATAGTGGTTGTATTGGGCTAGCATGGGCTCCAGCAAGTCTCCGGAGGGCCAGAGTCTCATTGGAGGCTGGGGGCTAACCGCAGGCCGGATTGGGAGTCCTTGAGGGCCGCAAGTGGCCCGTGGAACAGGGTTTGGGCACCCCTGGACTAGAGTTACACTTTCCTGGATGGGATTATGAAAAAGCGTGTTGGGCCCCATGAGGTGAAGAAAAAGCACATCCCCCGTTTCTCATGGTTCCAGGTTTGGAGGCATCTCCAGGCATGCCCAGAAAAAAGCCCCGTCTGAAACACCAGAGAGCCACTGCCAGTCTGTGTCGACAACACTGGGCTAGATGGGTCACTGGTCCGACTCAGTAGGAAGCACCTTTCTGAGATAAGAACTGGCAACCACAAAAGCCGTACAAGGTTTTCTCACTCACGCTCAAGAGCTTTGTGGCCAGCTCTTCCACTCCAAAAATCACTTCTCCGAAGATGGGAGTCAATTTGAGTAACTGAGGGTGCAATCCTAACCCACTTTCCAGCATCGACATAAGGGCAATGCAGTGCCAAGGTAAGGGAACAAACATTCCCCTACTTTGAGGAAACCCCCATGAGTGCCCCACAACTGCAGGATGCAGTACCTGTCCCCTTGGCACAGCTATGCCAGTGCTGAAATGTTGGTTAGGATTTGGGCCTGAGCGTTACTCCGCCACTGCTCCTCCTGCTGTTTACAAAAGGCAGAAGGGAGTTGAAGAGGATCGAGAGGAGGAGAGTGGGGGGGGGGGGGGCTAGAGTGGCTTTCAGGAGACAATCTAGGCCACACCACTCTCTTTTCCTCTACTGCCTTTTAACAGAAGCTGTAGGAAGCAATGGTGATAGTGGCACTAACCCAACACCAGGGAAATAAGAGAGGGGAGGGCGCATGCAGGACTAAGCAAGGAGGGGAAGCATGTGGGGATGGTGGCTCTGTTCACTGGAGTTTCCAGGGACTGAATTTGGAACCCCCTTTGTGCGCATCAGACTCCAGACTCTCCTTTCTAAAAGTCTTGTATTCCAAAACTTTTTTGGTATGTTTAAATCTGAAAGCTGCTGTAGCATTGTGACTAGTAAACTGAGCTGAAAGTCAGGACTTGTCCAGCTCGACTCTTGCCTCTGCTGTGAGCCCATGAAGGTGGCCTTAGCCTAGCCCCTCCCCTCTCAGCCTCAGTCTTCTCCATCTGCAGAATGGGGACAAGAATGTTACCAATGAGAACGACAGCAGCATAATGCGCATGAAACACTCCATGAATGCAGAAAGAACTTAAACGGATATGAAGGATGATCATCTTCTGCGTCATCTGACTTGGAAGACGGATGAGCCTCCTTAATCCATGAGGATTAAGGAATGTAAAAGGAAGATAAAAAAGAAGCTGCGGATCACTTGATGAATCAGAGCCCCAGAACACTTTTCCTCACCCATCTCCTCTTGGAACCAGACCCTTTTGTGCCGTGCCCCCCCCCCCCCAGTGGCAAATGTGAGATGACATCCGAGGAAAGGGCATCGCTAGTGTCTACATTCTCCATTGGCACTTTGGCTGCTCCTTGTGGACTTCCAGTTCCCCGCCTAGCATCCCAAGCCCCCCCCCCCCCAAGAGAAATGAATAATGCATCCATCCTTATTAGGCTCCTGTAACCCAACACCGCTCTAAACATCCTTCAGTCCGTCAAAACCGATCAACAGAGACCGCTTGAAATATTCATGGGCCCCTCCGCATCAGGCTGGGGAAGGCAATCCAATATTCATGGAGCGCCAGGTGCTTTTGTCCTCTGAGTCCACGCGGGGTGGCTTGGTGGGGTGTCTTCTATGCCGGAAGCCGCGCTCAACAGGAAGACAAAATTAAATCACTGGGACTAATGTACAGGATGCTTGCCCAGCTGAACCAGCCCTCCCCGATGCGAGCATCCGAGGGTGGGAACAAGGCTTTGAAAGGCTGCAAGAGGCTGTCGAGAGGCTTGGTATCTGGGGTTCCGGACACTGGGGAGAAGAGGAGGCAGGCAGGGTGGAGGGGAGAGAGAAGTAAGAAAAAGGTTCAAAAGAGAGGCTGGGAAATGGCCCATTCTGAGAAAGGACAAGGCAGGAATTAGCCCTCTCATTCCACATACACGGACTTAAGAAATGCGTTTTCATTTATTTAGCACACTGATCTAAGAGGTCAGACTAGTATACATGCTTCCTTCCCCACCTTATGCCTTCACAACAGCCCTGTGAGGTAGACAAGGGCTGAGAGGTAACAACTAGGCCAAGGTAAGCTTCACAGCTGAGTGGGGATTTATTTATTTTATTTTTAATGTATATGCTGCCTTTCCCTTTTCTTTTACAAAGGCCTTCCTCTGGTCCAGATCCAATGCTCTCATCACTCCACCATGCTGTCCCACTAAATGATAATGTGAGAGGCAAGAACAGGAGTGCCACAAGGCCAATTATTTGACAAATTATCATCATCACTAAGCATTCTGCCCCATCAACACTTGGGGGTGCCTTACAGAGTAACAACAGAAAGGCAGATCCCTGCCTCAAGGAGTTTCCAATCTAAAGGTCAAAGCATGGGAGGTGCCAGAGGGAAGGTGATCAGAAACAGTGGAAGGGTCTGCAGTAAGCTCAGTTACTTTGACTTAGAGCAGGGGTGTCCAAAGTTTTTGGCAGGAGGGCCACATCATCTCTCTGACACTGCGTCGGGGGCCGGGGAAAGAAAGAATTTACATTTAAAATTTGAATATATTTACATAAGTTTACATAAATTAATATATTAAAGATGAACTTATATGAATGAATGAAGGTCTTGCAATAGCTCGAGGCCTATAAAAGGCTTTGCACAAAGCAAGGCTAGCCTTTCCTTTGCTGCCACTACTGCATCACAGACATGAAGCAGCAAGCAGTGGAGGAAGCCCTCATTCCACAGCTCACGCAAAAAGGTCAAACAGTTGCCTTCACGCTGAGAGCAGTTGTGTCGGGCCAGTGCAGGCTGCAACAAATCTCTGGAGGGCCAGAGGTTCATTGGCGACTGGGGGCTCCCTGAGGGCAACACTGAGAGGCCTCGAGGGCCGCAAGTGGCCCCAGGGCTGGGGTTTGGGCACCCCTGACTTAGAGCCTCAGCAACGCACCAAACTGGAACAGAGTTTACATCACTGTGGTGCAGAAATGAAGTCGAGAAGGCTATGGAAATTGGAGGAAGGTCCGGGACAGGAACATGGCCACAGACAAAGTCAGAGGCACAGTCTCTGCTTCCATATTGCATGAAGAAAGGTAGCTTCATGTCATAAGATAATTGCTAATAAGAATTTTAGAAAAAAGCTCCAAAGCCCCAAACTGCAGGCCAAAGAAACAACCAAGCATCGGGAGTCCTGCCTAATTTTCAGTACTGGCTTTGCAGAGTCCACTGGAAACATGTGGCCCACATGAACCACCACACTTTGAGGACTAGACCCTTGTGAAGATCATAAAGCACTGAAACCCAGCTAGAATGTAGGACGTACACACACTGGCCTGATGAAAACTACATCACATACCTGGATGGCTCAGGTGCCCTCTTTTGGCAGGGCATATCAATCTCCCAAGACAGGAATGGAAGAGCTCGTTTGCCCAGAAGGTCTTGACCCACTCTAGGTCTCAAGTGATATTCCACCTCTCCCCTTCCAGTTCATAATGAAAAGCCACATTTAAAAGGTCTCTAACCTAGACCGGGTTGGGGGGGGGGGGGAGAAAGCAGAGCTTTCTCAACAAGAAACAAATCTTCATCTCAGATCTTTAATAACCAAGGCAGTGGCACTTGGATCTTTCTATTTAAAGATGTTATTGTGTAGCCCATGAAAAGCTCAATGGGGTGGGCTTGGCAGAGGTAAGTGTAGTGCTAGCTCTGAACTCCTGGTTTCACCTCCACTCTCTCTCAGACACACAAGCAAAGTCTTTTTTTTTTTACCGCAACTGTTCAAAGCTGTTTACCGCAACTGTCCACCACGGAACACAAAGGCTCGAAAGACCCTAAGCTTCCCACAACTGTGTTAAGGGCATTGAACCGAAGCGCCCTATTATGGACTCCATTTAGTTTACACCTCCCTTTATGGAACCTCCTGTCCTGCACCATGCGGGCTTAACTTGCACCAACCAGCACATTTTGGGGGATCTGTTTGCAAGAGGGGACAACCAAAGAGGTGGGGAGAGAAGCCGCTTGCCTCCGGTTAGTTCCACAAGTTCACTCCCCATTTGCGAGAAGAAGAGTTGTTTGACACACTGCACCTTTTTAAAGAAAACATAAATTTGGACGTGTAAAGGGCTTCTGCTCTTGCTTTGTCAGTTTGCAGACAGGAGCTAATGTAAGGCGCCAAAATAGAACAAAAAGCAGGCATGGAGGGGAGGGATACAAATTGGATCTGGGCCACAGCACTGGGGGAAGGCAAACCTTTTGCCTCAGCACTGTCTCCTGATCTTGGATCCCTCCCCTTCAAATGTCTGCTCCTTTCCCTAGTGCCACAGCCAGGGCTGATTTAGCCATGAACCCAACTGAAGAGGTTGCTTTGCAGACAGATTAGTGAGGGGGAACCCACTGCCCAATCTCTGCCTCTTCTCCTCTCATTCGTTATATTGAACAGTGTGGAAGAGAGCAGTGGGCTAGAGCAGGGGTGTCAAACATAAGGCCCGGGGGGCCTGATGTGGCCCGCAGAAACTTTTTATACGGCCCTCAGGCTTTCAGCTGCTGTGTAGTGCTAAGGAGTTACTGCTGAAAGGGCAGCCCACATGAAAATTGTGTTCTCCCGTATCTTGAAATATGATCAAGATTTGTATATTTTCTCTTTTGTCATTTGCAGCTAACAAGTTCCTAAGTGAGCAAAAAGTGATTATTGTTGGTTATGACCTGTTTAATGACATCACTTCTTGCCTAATGACATCACTTCCGGCCCTCAGCAGCCATCATGAATGTTATGTGGCCCTCTGTATGAAATGAGTTTGACACCCCTGGGCTACAGCGTCTCTATTTGTCCCCAGGTAACACCACTGCAAGCGTTCATGCCTTCCTAGGAAACTTTCCATCCCTCCTGGATGCAGGGGAAGCTTCTGAGATAACGCAATGCTTAGACAACCCATTGGCAAAAGACTTATTTGTGCAAGTCTCCCCTCCCTCACCCCCCCCCCATCAGTAAAGATTTATTGGAACAGACCCATGCCATCACCACTGGTGGGAGTACCAAGCAAACAGCTTCCCTGGTGGCCAGAGTGGGGGGGGGGGAAGGGGAGAAAAGTAGTGTGAATCCCTAGTGGGCTTTTCCGTAAGTATGAAGCTGCCATCTAGTGGTGCATGGCTGGAAGTGCAACTCGAGCATGCTGGAGAATGGGACAAAAATATATCCTGCATTTGAAATGTTTTAATTGCTGTTGCTGCCAAATTGCTTTCCAAGGGAGAAAACAAAGCCTGGGATAAGGTTTGTTTCGCAGTCCAAAGCTGCTTCCTTTCTCACACTTCTGTTTTATCACAAACTGAACTGCTGCATAAACTCATATTAAAATGGGCAGGAGGTCTGGTCTAGAGGGTAGAGCCTCCGTCGGCCTGAAGATAACATCCACAAGGTCGCCAGTTCGAGGCCACCGGCACCGTGCAACCTTGGAGCAGCTGACAAGCTGAAGCCGAGCTATTCCATCTGTTTTGAGCGTGGGAGGATGGAGGCCAGAATGCGAAGCCAGATCGGAATGAAACACCTTGAATGTAGTGGTTCTTGAAAGAAAGAACCTTCTTTGAAATTGTAAAAATCCCTATTTAAATAGGGATTTAGATAAAGCCTGCCTATGTAAACCGCCTTGAATAAAGTCTTGAATAAAGACCAAGAAAGGCGGTATATAAATACCTGTTATTATTATTATTATTATTATTATTATTATGATCCAATGAGGACCATAAGTTTTTTTTTTTCTTAATTTCAACATCTACAGTATTACTTTAGCAAACACGTGCCCTGCCCCCCCCCCCATCCAGGTTCTGGGCTACCACTGCTAAAGAGACTACATTTTGCATTGAAGCATAGACTACTACCAGGGAAGCCAAGGTGAGCCCTATGGGAAAGAATCCCAGCCTATAACCTGCTTCCAGAGGCCAACGGGGGGGAGGGGGATGAAGTCCTTGCCCCCAGGAGCTTACAAACTAGGCATTGACGCAAATGAGGCGGGGGGGGGGGGAATGGGCTGGAGGCAGGAGTAAACTGGCAAAACAGATGCAATTGTTTCAGTTGCACCTACTCAAAAATTGCTTACCGGAACTAAAGTTAAGTAGACAAGGTATTGCTGGAGAAGAGGCACAGGAAAGGGTCAGGCAACTCAACTCTGTCTCCTCCGCCCCAGCCCACTTGCCCACTGCTTGAAGTAGCTACAGACAAGAGTTTTCCAGGACCTTTTGACTCAGAAGAGACAGGAGAACTGATCTAAGTAAGGGACAGACTGTACAGAGAAAAGAGGTGAGAGGAAGTCGAGAGTCCCCTAAAGAATAGACACAAAAGCCAGTGGCATCACTAGGGTTTTGTGTCACCTGGTGCGGGAGGCCAGCGCATCATCCCCATGTTGGATCTCCTCCCACGCAGTGGGTGGGGCAACATCAGAGGTAGTGGGTGTGGTGATGTATCCTTGCCCCACCCCCCACTGGTTTTTTGGCCTATGGCTTTTGACAGAACACAGGTATTTCAACGGGTTTTGTTTCATTGCATTCTACATCCAATCACACATCAGAAGGTATATAACATTATAGTATTATTCTCACAAACCGCAATTTTAGCCATATCAGTCACTAGTGGTGTCCCCCCCAAGGCATAGCCCCCTGCTAGCTATGCCACTGATCTTAAGCAATACATTTGTAAATAAACCAAATTTTAGAAAAATATTGGAAGCCCCCAGTGATCTCTCCTCCTAAAGAAAGTCAGAATTTGGTCACTGCCACCTCTCCCCAAGACATTCCATTGCTCACAAGAACATGTGAACAGCCTCGCTGGATCAGGCCCCGGGCCCATCTAGTCCAGCTTCCAGTATCTCACAGAGGCCCACCAGATGCCTCAGGAAGCACACAAGACAACAAGATACTTGCATCCTGTTGCCACTCTCTTGCACCCGGCATTAAGAGACAGCTTACTTCTAAAACCAGGAAGTTGCACAGACCCATCACAGCTTGTAACCTGTGATGGATTTTTCTTCTAGAAATCTGTCCAATCCCCTTTCAAAGGCATCTAGGTCAGACTGTCACTACATCCTGTGGGAAGGAGTTCCACAGATGAATTACATGCTGGATAAAGATGGGATGAAAAGACAAATTTACCTACCTATATTTCATGCCGGTCACTCGGGCCGTGCACTCCTCCAGGGACAGCCCGTGCATCCGGAGGAACTCTTCCCGGATCCTGGCCTGGGCAGCCACCCGGACATCCCGGAGCCGCCTCAGCTCCACCACATCAGTTTGCTGGATCTGATGCAGCCCCCATTCGGAATGGCACCGGCTGGCAACACTCCGGAGGCTCCCGCTGTATGTCATAGACAGCATGATGCTGCCCGACGGGGGGATCTGTGGATTTCCCAGACATTAGAGGAATCGGCCCCAAGACTTGCTTCCACTCAAAAGGGCTAACCAGGAGAGTACAACTGGCCGCTGCAAACAACATCACACACCCAGACTACTTCTCTCCTCTACAGATGACAAATTTAATACCGTGTGGGAGGCGGAGAACATTGCTAAGATACCACCCAGGACTGGATCAATTTCCGCTGGCAATAGAATATGCAAGCTTGAGAGTCACACAGAGCTCATGATCATGTAAGATGCAGTCACTCTGGCTCGGCAGGGTTGCAGTTACGGAGTTAAAGGGAGGTCTTCTGGACCCAATCCAGACAAACCTCGACAAAAGGTGCAGTCCCTGTAAAGCATCCTTGCATCACACAGAGCAGCCTCATAACCGACAATGGTTTAAAATACATCCTGTGCCCAAAGGGGCAAGCGCGGAAAGGGGTGGAGGTGCTGCGATGTGTGGCTTGGGGGTCAAGGGGTGGAACAACCATGGGAATCCCTGCAATGAAGAGGCCTGATAGGATAGATTTTTTTTTTTTGGGGGGGGGGGGAGACTCACATCCCCTTATAAGTATGTGGGGAGGGCACCTGGACTTGAGGTGGGCTGCAGGAAGGCAACATTTGTGACTCTTAAAAAGGAGGGCTGGTATGGGGGAGAGAGGCTGAAAAAGTGGGTGGGGGTCACAGGGGCTAGGGAGAACATCGTGTAGGTCTCGGGAGAGAGCTAGAGAAATATGGAAGTGGGGGAGACAGGCTTTTCCCCTAGGTAGTTGCCCATTTTCATTCCAGCACCCCATACCCCAACCATTTGGGGGGCTAGGGAGAACATCGTGTAGGTCTCGGTAAAAAAATGGGTTTGACTTGGGGTACAGGGTGCTGGAATGAAATTGTGCAACTACCTAGGGAAAAAATCCTGTCTTCCCCACTTCAGTATTTCTCTAGCTCTCCCTCCATCATCCAACGCCAAGAACATTCTTGAACGTTCTTAATCTTCCTCACAAGAATGAATCAAATCACTCCCTTATACATGTATTGGGGGGGGGGGGAGAATAAAGTGAGGGAACACTGAAGTGCACAGTAGGATGGGCTGCAATCTACTTCTTCCCTTCCACCAGGCATTAAAACTGCCCAGCCCCACCCTGTAATCTGTTTCTTGGTCACTCTAAAGTGCGATTATTAGAATGTTGGGAGTTAGCATAGTTGAATTGGAGGAGAGATAATTGTTATGGGGATTGCCAGCTGACCAGGAAAATCCCCACTGAGCACTGTTCCTGTGCATCTCAAGGCAGCTTGATATATAGGACTCTGGAGAAGTTTTTTCACTGCACAGAGATAAAACATTTGCCTGCTAACACCTGCAAACCACACAACTGTGAAAGGCACAGGAAAGACGTTGGCGGACCTTATTGCCAGAGATGGATCTGGGGTCAGAAACAGGCCTTTCTGAAGCCCTGCCCTTCCCACCCTTCCAGGATGCGTACACACAGCCAGCAATACGCTGCAATGGACAGACTCCAGATCATCTCGAATTCCGAACAGCTCAACAGTTTCACTGCTTAAATCTCCCCAATTATAAGTGAGTTTTTATGGAGAATTTTAAATTGCATCTTGCATAATGCATATCTAACTACTTCCACTTGGGGGAGAAAATGCATAAATAAATGATTGCCATTATTACATTTTTGTGTGCGAAATTGTGTGTAATTTCCTGCTATTACTTCAATTCCAATCTACAATTGGAACCGACGATTTGTGAGCTCTTGTGCAACGCTTTGCCAAAAAAAAAAACCCAAACTCAATTTGTTCTTGATCCAAATGATGATCAGAGGACCAGAACCAGAGGCAAAGGAGATCAGCTCGAAATGTGCACCACACACTGCAAGCTGAGTCCACCCACAAACTGAGTCGTCAGACTTTGACAACCTTGCTCAGGACAAGCAGCAAACATTAGTGGCAATTTTGGGGTCTCTGTCACTTGCATATTCTTTTACCAAGAGAAGCTGTGCAGATGAATCAGGATTTCCGCCCGCCGGCTCAGTTGGCACTGCAACCACACATCATCGTTCCAAGCTTGGACAAAGACCAACGGACAAATGTCAAAGCTGACGGCTGATGACCAACTCAAGGCTTCGGAGTCGCTCAATAATGTACCAGACAGCAAAAAAAAAAAAAAAATCACTGGTAGCAAACAAAAGCAAACTGTATTTTTTTAAAGCACAAGAAAGGGAAGCTAAAGGATACCGAAGGGAGATGACAACAAAACAGTCAGGTTAAGAAGAGCAATAAAAGTGTAAAAGGACAGAGGAATGAACCACACATACACACAGCAAGGCAGACTGATCACCGTGGGTCTGCGTGGCTGAATTTTCTACCAAAAGGAAAATGCAGGGCAATGACAAAATCTTCATGGGTCCTGGTTTTATGTGAATCGCAAGAAGTTGGGATGGATAATAGTTTGGATGGTTTGAAAAGGGGATTCACAGAGGGGGTTGAGAGATCTGTGGGTGGCTACCAGGCATGAGATAAATGCAGCCTCCACATTCAGCAGCACTGTACCCTACGGGCTAGGGATGTACAACTGGGGCAGGATTTGCATCAACCCCCCCCCCCATGCAGAAATATTTTAGTCCTTTTATAGCCCAATTCCATGCATAAGAACATAAGAAGAGCCCTTCTAGATCAGGCCAAAGGCCCATCTAGTCCAGCTTCCTGTATCTCACAGAGGCCCACCAAATGCCCCAGGGAGCACCCAAGAGAACAGGTACAACCTGCGTCCTGGTGCCCTCCCCTGCATCTGGCAATCAGAGGTAGCTTACCTCTAAAACCAAGAGCTTGCACATACCTGCTTGTAACCCGTAATGAACTTCTCCTCCAGAAATTTGTCCAAACCCCTCTTAGGCATCCAGGCAAGATGCTGTAACTACTTCTTGTGGCAAAGAGTTCCACAAACTAATTACATGTCTTATTACATTACATGCCTTATTATAATTATGTCTTACTAATTACTAATTGCATGTCTGCTCAGAAGTAAGTCTCACTGAATTTAATGGGACTTGCTCCCAGATAAGCATTCTAACACTACAGTCTTAGCCTCTGATACTTCAGCTTCTGCTCATGTCACTTCATTCAAAACGCCTTCCAGACAAGACTCAATCATCAGCCCTGGCTGAGGGGCACTTAAGAATAAGGTATGCACAATTCGGCTGAGACACCCCCTGTTTCTGAGCTGGAAGCTCATCCCAAGTGCAGATCACCCACTTGCCAGGCGACTCAGCAGGAACTGCACTCCACATATGCTCAGAAGCACTGCACGACAAAAATGACCCAAGCAACTCATTTGGAAAGCCTAAAGGCACTGCTCAGCCTTTGTCCCCCCCTCCCCCCTGCAACATGGGGAAAATAATATTCACCTCTCAGTTTATTGCGTTAATCTTGCTGCTATCTTGAAGGACCTCTTGAAGGAAAGAGGTCTTGGAAATGTTGAAGGGGTGAGGCCCAGACAGGGAGCAACCTTGGAGCGGGAACGGAGGTGACACAGGGAGATACAGCAGTGCAGTGTTGTGATGGGCCTGCAGGAGTTTGTCCAAGGCTAAGAGAGGGCAGCTGGTGTGCGCCCTTCTCTCCCTCCCAAGGAAACATGTTTGTCGTCACTCTTTGGCAGGCTTCGCTCCCCAGAAAGAGGAAAAAAAATGCTGCCTTCTCTCTTTTTGCAGAGGCTTGCCGCATTCCCACTCCTGAGCCAATACTCAAAGATGCAGCAGCAGGCTTGTGGCCATGGATTTTCCAACTGATGCAGGTTGCATGAATAGAATAACCCTCCCTGACAAGGTCAGGGTGTGTGGCTGGGACTCCCTGCCGGCTATTCCTGGACTGCCCGTGGAAGCAGCAGTGGGGAGGATGCACAACGCAGCTCTCTGAGTCACTGGATGCTTTCTGGAGCTTTCGAAACAAGGAGATTAAGGGCCCGATGCTCACCAACTTTCCAGTACTGATGCAGCCGCAATGCAGCCCCAAGGTAAGGAAACAAGTGTTCAAAGTTGTATTGGTGCTGGAAAGTTGGATAGGATTAGGCCCTAAGAGGGCTGAAGCGGACCCAGTGTTTCTCGCACGTATGGCGACTATCCCCATGCCGGCAAAACTATGCGTGCTGTCACACACGAGGTGCAATGCAAGTGCTCCATTGTACCACAGCAACATGGGTTGGGGAGTTGGCACATGCTGGACAAAATCCTCCAACAGCTTGAAGAAAGTGGCCCACAGGGGGGCCGATTCTGGGGGGTGACATCCTTGACATCAGCAGATCCCAGAAGTAAGATGCACTGCACTGACTGGGACTTACTCCCAGGAAAGCATGTCTAGGTTTGCAGCCTGATGAGTTGGAAAGAATACACCAGACCCCTGTATCAGCTTGGCAAAGTGCTTTAAAAAATATAAAAGGGTTAAGTCCACCTCCATTCCCCCTTAACTAAACATGGCCCCACCCCTGCTATCAGTGTCCTGCCCTGTCCCTTGGCTCCTGCCCTAATCTTGCCCCAGGTATCTGCATGCCAGTTCTGTGGTGTGTGATTTTTGAAGAGATACCACTTGGCATATCTGGCATTGCCTCCCTTTTGCCCAACGCTGAGATGCAAAGCTCAGGGCTGAATCAATAGCCATTAGGCTGCAAGAGGAATGGAGAATCCCCTGAAGGTTTGGTTTCAATAAACTGCCCTGAAATCTTAGCATTTAGGGTCATAAAGGCCCCAACTGCAGCTTTTACAGGGGTCATTGATACCAGCGATGGAGCACATTACCACCCATTATCCGCCCCTTGGGCCTAGGAGCCAAGCGGCATGGAAACCACTCAGTCCTAAGTTCTGTAACACAATCCTGGGGATGGGACGGGACACAACAACACCTTCTACCTCCCCCATGAGCCATGCCAGAGACACATGGGGCCATTCATGGCTTCCACTCTGGGTCTGTGATCCAAAAAGCCCCATGTGCAGCCTGGGCAGGTGTTTTCCCAATGTCTGAAAAACACACTGCCCCCGACCCCAAATGAAAAATGGAGGTAAACATTCACATCAAAACCTCCCAAAGGTTTACATTTTGGAGCTTGACAGAGAGGCCCACCTGCTGCATGATTCAATGTCCTGGGTTTGCCCCCTGCTTGGAAAGAGGCACTGCCAAGAAATAAGTTATGCAGAGATGCCACAGACAGCCTCCTCAGAGCTCATGCTGTTTCGCTACCTTCCTCCGGCAGGTGTCACTGAACCATCAACGAATAACCAGTGCAACGCTGCAGTGGCAGTGTTGATCAGTGCTGTCTGCCTGCTTTGAACGCAGTATGGAAGCAGCCAAGGCTACAGCAGTAACTCATGCAGGGGAACGACAGGCAATCTCCACTGAGAATTAATTTTGTGCCACAGCTCTGCATTAATTGTGATTGAATCAACCAGTGCCGCCCAATGCAGAAGCAGGGTAGGGCACTCTCAGGAAAGTGTGGATAGGATTGGGCTGTCAGTCTCATTGGACTTAATGAGAGTTACTTCTGAGTAGACACAAAACACAATTGTGCTGTTCATTTCACATGGCAGACCAGAGTGCCTCAACCAACAGTGTAGGCATTTATGCTCCTCTAGGCTTTTTTACAGTGCAAGTTTATGTCCACTTAGCTGGGGGTAAGCTTCCTTGAAGAAAGAGGGGCTTACTTCTGAGCAGGCCTGACAGAATTGCACTGCAAGTTGACTACATGACCGACTCATGTGGGCTTGTTGAGGGCTGGTTCTTTGTGTGTGTTTTCATTGCCCACCGACTGCAATGTGGTTCAGTGGCCCTTGTGTGTACCGATAACCTTTACTGGGGATGGAGTGACAGTTCAGTGGAAGAGCCCCTCTTTGCATGCAGAATGACCCCCATTCAGTGCCCGACACCCCCAGGCAGGATGAGAAAATTCCTCTGCCCTGGAGAGCCCCTGCCATCCTGTGTCTGGCAACAGTGAATCCAACCGATCGAGGGCCAGGCTCAGGCAGCTTCCTACTCTTCTATGTGCCTCGACAGCTTAAAAAACCGGGGAGGGAAATTTTGCCCCGCTGGTATTGACTCAAAGCACAGCACTTCTCAGTGGCCCTCTTGTGAAATGAGTGCTTTGAATCTCGGAATTGGGCTTCCTCACCGAGAAGCACAGCACTTATGTGGCTTCAGGGCTGCCAAGTGATTAGCAGAAAATATTTATAGAGAGAGCAGCTTGCTTACTCAGCAGAAAAGTTGGCCACCTCCTTACTTACAGAAGAAAATACACGATTTAGGGAATTAGAGACAGGATGCGTTCAGCCTACATAGTTTTGAAAAGGATAACCCAGGACGACGCAAAGGAACACAGAAGACTGCCTCTGGCAAAGTCAGATCCTTGGGTGAACTGTTAGCACAGCCAGCACTGACCGGCAGCATCTCTCCAGCCTTCCAGGGAGGGATTTTTTTTTCTGCCTTACCAGGAAGTGCTGGCAAGGATTGAACCTGGAACCTTCTGAATGTAAACAGGGGCTTGATCACTGAGACTCTTCCTAAAGTCACAAGGCCCTGGGGCTGTGGGGATTCTCCATCCCTAGGAAAAGGTACAACCGCAGTTTGGGATCAGTAAGGTTAAAGAGGATCGCAACTTCCAAGCAGCAAAATTATCCTGGGAGGCAACGCAGGAGGGGGTGCATTAAAAGGACCTGCAGAAGACAATTCTTATACAGGGAATCGGCTAAACTAGAACAACAAAGAGTCCTGTGGCACCTTAAGGACTAAACAATTTTATCGCAGCAAAAATGGCCACAGATGGGAGTCCAATGAAGTGAGGCATGAAGTGACATCTTCAGAAGGCAGGTCCTATAGGCTACCTCTCTAGAGCCAAACTAAAAGTCATAAGGAGACACGACACTGCCTTGGCGGGACTCAGTTGAGATAGGGGTGTTTTTTTGTTTAAAAACCACACTACAGGTTTAACTAAGGGCGCAATCCTAACTCTTATGTCAGTGCTTTCCAGCACTGGCATAGCGGTGCCAATGGGGACATGGGCTGCATCCTGCAGTTGGGTGTCACTCACAGAGGCCTCCTGAAAGTAAGGGAATGTTTGTTCCCTTACCTCGGAGTTGCATTGCCCTTATGTCAGTGCCAGAAAGGACTAACATAAGGGGTTAGGATTACACCCTAAATGTGCTCAGCATTAACTCTGCTAGAGTTAACTGTTACAAACAACTGTGGTGATCTTCTGTTGTTTTAGGCTGCAATTCTAACCACACTTATCTGGGAGTAAGCCCCTTTGCCTATAATAGGAATACTTCAGAATAGACATGCATAGGATTGGGCTGTACGGCTTGTTACATAATTTAAAAGTTGGCTTAAAGGTATATTTTCTCTTGTATTTTCAAGTTTTTTTGGCCTCTGTGTGTGGGTGTGCAAACGCATGTAGGTGTGTCTGTGAGATAAAGTAATGACTCAATAGAAATGCTCAGTTGTTTTGCATGGGGCTCCACTTGTGCCTTTCCAGGATACAATATAAGCACCCACACCCTAATGTTCAAAGCACTCCCAACTGTACACAAGGAGGGACACTGAGATCTTGCAGAAACATAGGGGAGGTAATTCCTCTGAGGCCTTCCTTGAAGAAAAGGAGGGGAAAACAGGATTCAATTTGCACAAGCATACTACAAATCAGTTCTCCATGCCTATTTTGCTGCCTCCAGTATGTCAATTTCAGCTGCAACTATATAACATCCCCATACCAGACTTTTTCCTACAAATTTAAACTGATAATGGAATAATGTGTTTGTTTTTTTGTTGGGGGGGGGGGGGAGAGATCTCATAACAAGTATTACAGTTTATTTAAAAAGAAAAATGAACCAAAGGAAAAAGGTTCCTTCTCCCAATTCTGGAAATGTCAAGATGGTCAATAAAACACCTTGCAAAGCAAAGTGAACAGTGCTGCAGAGAAACAGGAGCGTGAGCATGGGAAATGGCTCTCCCCCGAGTTTAGGATTGTCCCAACTCCAGTGTCTCTGCAGAGTTTCAAGAAGTAAAGGGAATCCCGGTCCTACTTGGGATGCTGCCAGAGACTGAGGGCCAAATCCTATCCAACTTTCCAGCACTGGTGCAGCCTTGCCAGTGGGGCATATGCTGCATCCTGCAGTAGGGGGCATTCATAGAGGCCTCCTTTAGGTAAGGGAACATTTACTCCCTTTCCTTAGGGCTGTATTGCAGCTGCACAGGAACTGGAAAACTGGATAGGACTGGGCCCTGAATCTGGTCCTTTGGAGTACAAAGCAGGTGACCAGGCACAGAGAAAGATGCTAGTGGCACAAGCATGGCTGGAGGTCCCTTTGACCCTCCTTTAACGCAGTATACTAACCAAAAAATCCTACGCTGCCTTTCCTCCTGTAGGGGACCTGAGGCAGCTTGTGATATCAATCAAAACACCGTTAACATAAAAACATGCAGCCTACTTTACAAAAGAATTATCATGAGAATTATAACCAGAAACACAAAAATCCAGTGAACTCGGGGAAGAGACCATGTAAACAAGCCAGGCTTTCAACCCCCAGAGGGAACCCAGCAAGGAGGGAAGACAGCTGCCTGGCACGAGACAGGGAACTCCGCATCTGGGGGGCTGCCACTAAGAAGACTCCCTTGGGCATCACAGCCGAAGGCGTCTCGGGGGGCAGTGAGATGCACAAGGGAGGCTGCCTCCCTGATCTTAGCAAATGGGTAGATTCATACAGAGGAAGGCAAGTCCTGCAGGCATCTGGACCCCAAGTTGTGCAACATCCTGAACTGAGCCTGGAGATGTTACACAAACATTTGTTCAACAAAAAGACCTGACTAAAAACATTATGGCTGCTTGTATTTAATTTTACAGGTCCATCTGCAGAACAATTGGCTCTAAAATGCTTAGGAGGATTTTAACACCAATCCAATCCAACCCACCCCCCACCCCCACCCTGACACTTTCCTGGCTTCACCTCCTGATTTTTTTTTTTTTATTTGGGTCTGGGGACTCCTCTCTGCTGGAAAGCCAAGTAGGATTCCTCAACAGGAATTCTCTGATTTAAACATCACTTCAGACTAAATTGAGGGCCGGCCAAAGTCTATAGACAACAGGGACTGACAGCTACCTGGGACAGCAGACTCTCAAAGGCTCCAGGCTAAATCAGGACTATTTGGTGGTGAAACATAATCCTTCCTGGTGTCTCACACCCTTGGGAGAACAGGTTCAGAGCAGGTAGGTGAAGAAAGTGGCCAACCCAGGTTCTCTCATCACAGTTCCTTATGCCCCAAGGTAGTGCACAGAGCAGCTTCTTTCTCAATGTAGCTTTTTTTTTTAAAGTGAAGTTTCCAGAGTTCCCTTTATTCAGATGGAAGACTATATCCCACCCAACTTGAAAGGTGAGGAGTAAAATAGGGAGGGGGAGGAGTAAAATAGAACTGTCAGGTTTTTTTGGGGGGGGGGGCGTTTCCTTTCACTTTAATTGTAATACATGCCTCTCAGTGCAGGTGTGTATTATGATTTGAACTCAGTACTTCCCCCTGTGACCGCTGCAGGGAGATGGAGCGAACCTTGACATGTCAGATCCTGCCCAGGGGAAAACTGCTCAATCCTATTTAACTGCCTGATATGACACCAGGGGACACCTGAAAATAGTTGCTCTCCCCCCCCCCATTTGTTTAAAAAAAAAAAGATTTTGCAGATCATTGCAAAAGAATTATTTCAGCACAAACAGGGCTGGAATCCCAAACCACATGCTTTTGAAAAGCTGGTTTTTCCCTTCCTAGTTACTGGGCAAGGTGGAGAGAATGGTGGGCCACTCGGACAAGCCCACAATTCAATGACTGGAGCAGCCGACAGTGAGCTTCTCATACAGGAGGCAGGAGGTCTGGTCTAGAGGGTAGAGCCTCCATTTGCCTGAAGATTAACATCCACAAGGTCGCCAGTTCGAGGCCACCGGCACCGTGCGACCTTGAAGCAGCTGACAAGCTGCAGCTGAGCTGTTCCATCTACTCGGAGCGTGGGAGGATGGAGGCCAGAATGTCAAACCAGATCGGAGTGTAACACCTTGAATGTAGTGGTTCTTGAAAGAGAGAACCTTCTTTCAATTTGTAAAAATCCCTGCGTGGATTTAATAAGCCTGCCTATGTAAACCGCCTTGAATAAAGTCTTGAATAAAGACCAAGAAAGGCGGTATATAAATACTGTATATTATTATTATTATTATATTACTTCAGTAGCCATAGCTAGAGATGTCTCCCAAGGGGTCATATCCACCACTCCTAAACATAGACCACCCAGGTCCACGCGAGTGTCTCGGGGAAGGGGGTGTGAGTCACAGAGTGGTGGCAAAGCAAAGAAATTTTCTGCTTGTCCAACATCTGAAGAGTTTGGAGCAGTGGTTTCCAAACTTTTTGGCACCAGGACCCACTTTTTAAAACAACATTCTATCGGGACCCACCTAGATTTACCAGGCATTAAAAAAGGCAATCTAGAAAGATTTTATTTGCTTGTTTATAAGTAGTAATAACCAGAAAAAGACCCTCAAACATTTATCCCCCTATATTTACAGGAACTTCAAAACTCAGTTCCTTGCAGGGCAGTTAGCAGCTCTCTTGCAAACTGCAGGAACTGAGGGCTTTGCAGGGTAATTAGCAGGGACAGTATCAGATTTTTCAACAGCCTCAGGGTTTGAGGCATCTGATCTTCCCACCACCCTTTGGCTGACCCACAGTTTAGGAACCAGTGGTTTAGAGACTGGTAAGGGAGTCATTTTCTATCAAGGGAGCACGTTGCCTGTTGGACGCAAGCTGAAAGGCCAGAAATGTGGTCCACAGCAGTTGAGAGGCAGAGAAAGGTCTCATGAACCCTCTCTTCCCCAGCAAGAATAGCAGTGGAGTTGGTCTTATTGCATCTCCTGGTCACTGTTCCCCAGATGGATACCAGGAGTAAAAGGATCATTCTCTTCCGCAGCAATGTGTTCATGGTGGGCTATTTAAATGGGAACATGGAGAGGAAGAATAGCTTGGTGGAGGTTTGCACACAGACAGTTCCAGGGTATGGACAGATTCTTTTTTTGTCTGAAACCCTGGAACGCCACTGCCAGTCAACATTAAGTGAATTCGGAGCTTCATGGACCAAGAACAGATATTCTAGAAGGCCACTTCCTATAAACCAATTGCAAATGGCGCGGTGGGAAAAGGGTCGGCCGTGGTCGGCCCCAACTCTAGATTCCACAAACACAAAGTAGCTATTGTGGATCAATTGGCTGGGCCAACTGGGAGGTTATGTCTGTTGTGCTCCCTGGGGCATTTGGTGGGCCACTGTGAGATACAGGAAGCTGGACTAGATGGGCCTATGGCCTGATCCAGCGGGGCTGTTCTTATGGCTACTGTTTCCTGTTGCTCTGCAGTTTGCACCTTTCAAATTCTCCCAACAGCAGACACGCAAAGGTTTTTTGGGAGCAGGGGCAAATCCACCTTCTCCCCCAGACTGGTTACTCTACTTGTCTGTGCCTCAAAAGGAGGAGAAATCCCTTTTTACTGATCTGCATCCTTCACCCAAGGGAAAGACCATTATCCTCAAAACAAATCTGTAGTAGGACGGTGAGTTGCCCAAGGCCACCCAACAAGAGGACAAGCTTTACCCCCCACCCCGGGTAGGGATTTGAACTCGGCTCTTGACAGCCCAACACTGTAGTCTAAGGTATAATTTCACACTGGGGCTCAAAGAGGGAACTCACTAACAGTTGCTGAAGCTGGGTATGTGGTCAAAGGCTGCACCTTAAGACATGACAGATGTATGGCTTAATGTAGGAGAGGCAGGGGTGTGTGTGTTGCGTAAGCAAAATGAACTGTTTTGGGGGAAAAACAAGGCATAAAGCATAGACTGGAAAAAGAAAGTAAACACACACAATTTTCACATAGTTACAAAGACACTTGCAAACACACTCGTTCCAAAACACGTCTCCGAAAAAGAGAGCAAGAAGCAAATATCCCTATTTAATTAAACACACTACTCTCTCCTATTTCAAGAATGACCAGAAGGAAATCCCTGGCAATTGCTCTCTCCTTTTCCAGAAACTTTGTGGACACCTTGGGACAATCCTGGCTTACAAGGAAGCAAGTCCCACTGAATGCAGGGCGACTTCTCAATCATCACACGTTCACAGCTTCGGGTGAGGAAGAGGACATGGGATCATCTGTTCTACGAAACGAGGGAGGGGGTACATCAGGGCATTTTGTGCCTTGCACACCCCTCTCTGCACAAGAATTCCCACCACTGCTGAAACTGTTTGCCCGATGACCACTTTCAAGCACCCCGTCCTAAAGTAGGGTTAAAAACTCCATTCCCGGAACCATCCAAAAGTTTTTCTTTTCCAAAAAATGTCACAGCCACAAAACCGCCCACTGCAAACTCATAGCAAGCGAGGAAAGTTCTAGAAAGATCTCTAACAGACTGGACTCCACCTGACTGGAGGACGGAGTCTCCAAAGACCTCTAGTGCTCCCCCTCTATGACACCTCTAGTGCTCCAACAAACCTCCGATCGGACACGGCCGGTCTCAAAACCATGGGGACCCCTGCGCTATTCCTCCCCTGAAACAACGCAACCTTCTGAGCCTGCTAAGACGCTCTCAGCACCACCTCAAGGGCTCCGCCATCAGCACCGACTCACCCGGTTTCTGGGAACCTTGCTCATTAACGGAAGAGGTCTCGCTTATTAGGCTTTCCACCGAAGGCTCTTAACAAGCGCCCAGGCGGGGCTTTCATTAGGGGGAGTGTCGAAGCCTACCCTCCAGAGCAATCGCGGACTGAGGCAAGTCCCTCCAGGGTCCAAGATTTTTTGCAACGGATCCATTAGGCCTATTAAAGATCTGCCCTCCCCGCCGGCGGAGGAGAGCTAAATTATTCAGGCTGTTCTCCTGCGCTAAAAGCATCTGGAGATGCAACCGATTGATGAGGACTGGCACCAATCGCTCACCGTTTATAAGTGCAGACTTGTCAGGTGCGGGGAAGAGGTGCCTCGCCAAACTGTGCAGGCTGTCAGGACCGCGACGGAGACAGAAGCAGGTTGATATATAGTGCTCTGGCAGGAGCAGAGGTCGTCTTCCTAGACTTGCTGCAGTGAACCAGGAACAGCTTCGCTAAAGGTGGAGGCCCTTGATTTCTCTCTCCGTTTTTTTGTACGCCTTTCACCTGTTTGGATCTCTTTATCACCTCCTAGCCATCTGGGGGTCCTCGGCATCTTGAAGGAGCTCCTGAGTCATCTAGACGCAGCATCCATTGTTACTCTGTCTACTGTTGGAGCAACTTCCCCACCCGACTGCTAAATGAAGGGCTTGGTCCAACAAGCTAGTTCAAAGCCATGAAGTCCGTCTGGTTTCCCCAAAGCAGGAAATGGGAAGATTTGAGCTTACCTCTGAATTCCCCTTCTCATTAGTTCCAGGCAGGGTCAGTGTTCCTGGGCCACATGATCCAGATGACCCCAAGTACCCAATCCCACAGGAAAATCCTGTCAAGCGGAATGCTCACCAGAAGATATCCAATTGGCTTGTTAGGGTGTCACTTGATGCTACATGCACACATTCATTCATTCAGGACCAGAGCATTGTGTTCAGCACTCCAGACTTTGTCAGTGAGTTGCTAGGCATGCAAATAGGTCTGAGAGGAAGGCAGGGATTGGTGTTGTGCCTTCAGGCAATGCTGGACTACATAGGCCAAGGGTCTGATCACATATAAGACAGCTATGTTCCAGCTGATGACACTATCAGACCCTAGATGGCACTGAAGGGCTCTAATTGTATCTGACAAGGGCAGGAACACCCCCAGGTAGTGGATGTCCTTTCTGTGATTGCTGCAAGGCCTCCAGATTCTCACTGACATACCCAAAAGCATGGGGTATTTTATCTCACACACCCCCATTTTGAAAGCTGTGAAAGACATTTGTCAGCCAACCAACCAAGTGGCACCTGGGAGCCACTTTGAATTCCATTCTGGAGCCCTGGTTGAATCCCAGGATCCATTTGGGATCCCGTCAGATCAACCTTTGTGTCTGGACAGCCTGGGATTCATTCCTGCTGTCGGGATCTTCCTGGAGGGAAGCCAGCGCCTGTGTCCCGTTTGGGAATGGAGCTGTAGAAAATGGCTGCTTTGCAGGCGGCTTGGGGGTGCAATTCTCAGAAGCAAAGCAGGAGCAGGTATGCAGAATCTCAGCCTCCGCTGAGCTGGTGCACTGCAGAGGCGAGCTGGGAACTCATGAAGGCTTGGGAAGCCCCAGGTCCAGAGCTCAGGAACGGGGGAGGGGGGGAGAGAAGGGGGTTGGACCACTCCTCCTGCCCAAACCGTCATAAATGCTCCTAATACTGAGCTTAATGAAGCAAAGTGCTGACCATTGAAGAAGGATTTCTGAGCTTAATTGGGCAATGGCTTCTATGGCTCTTTTTCCTTTTAAATAAGCGCTTTCCAATTATCATCATGAGCCGTGGGCCGTAAAATCAGCAGAGAGATGGCCGGGGAGCAGTTTTTTGTATGCGGATAAGATCATTGCTTGGAGAAACAGTGCTCAATGTACATGCCCATGAGCTCCGAGTGCTTTCAGCCTTTACACCCTGCTCCCCTCAGCTGCTTCCTTCCACTGGGTCGGCTGCTGGCATCCCTCCTCCCCCAGCACCCCCTCCCAGTGGCTTTGCCCCGACTGTGGAGTCTTCCAAGGTGAAGTGACTCCTTTGCCCGAGCTGGCAAAACAACCAACAACAACAACAGGGAGAGGTAATTTTGCCTTTCATCCCTCTCTTAATGCATATTCCCAGATTAACTGGGACCTGGACCACCTCCCTGTTCCACTCTGGGGAACCAGCTAATTGGTCTGGATTTTGCCAACACATCATCGTAGACATACCAGCGCACGCCTGGCCAGAGGAGGCAGAGTGAATGTTGCCAGGGTAGTCTCTGGCCGCACGGAGCCTGCACTCGAAGGGGTGCGCCGCACAATTATCACCAGCCCCCACCAAATAAAGACAAAACGTGAAATGTCTGTTCACACCCCTGGCCCAGGACAACAGAACCAGCCAGGTGTCTCCCAAACAGGGGGTCTGAAGTGAAGTTTCCAGAGGATAACAACAGGGAGTCGTGACTTCCCTCTGATGCACAAATTCAGTCTGAACTCTTGGCCCCCAAAGCTTGCCTCTTCCAGATTATTTGCAGGAATATTTTCCTTGAATAATAACCACATCTGTACAGCAATTTTGAGTGTGCCAAGTTCTTCACGTGTATCACCTTGACATTGTCCTTGCAAGAACCCTGTATGGCAAGTAATTCTTCCCATACTGCAGATGGGGAACACTGAGGCCGAGAGGGAGGGGCTTGCCTAAGGCCACCTGATGAGTTCACAGCAGAGGCAAATTCCAAACCAGGGAAGTCCTGACTGGCAACTTTGTCTCTTACTAAGCAAGCCTCTGCAAGCCCCACTGAGTTCAAGGGCACTTAGGCTTATACAATAGTCTTTCGAGACTGAAGGTTGCCAGCCATTACTCCCTACGTAAGTGTGTCTAGGAACACACTTGGGCCTTGGGCTGCAATCCTAACCACACTTTCCTGAGAGTAAACTCCACTGAACAAAACAGAACTTACTTCTGAGTAGACCTGGTTAGGATTGTGCCCTTAGTTCACTATGTTACACTGACCCATAATGTTCAGAAAGATCTTGTGCATTAAACTAACATTGCAGATGCTCACATCTGCTTTTATGTTTTACTTATTATAACGGTAAAATATTATTATGTGTCAATAAACATATTGATTCTCCCTTGACATTCCTTATGCCTTCAGTCTTCACAGGTCTCAAACATATGGTGCTTCTCCCAATTACCTGAAAATCCACCACTCTCATAAAGCCCTTGGCTGGATCCCATAACCCTCCATCAGGACTAAGGGCCTCATCCCCAGTTGCTTTAAAACATAAATATATTCAAATCAATTTCTCAATGTTAGTTGTGTGCTGATTTCGCCTCTTCTCTTCCTGACACACAGCCACAATGTAGGGATTTACCCTCTCCCTTTGCTCATATTACTCTACAGAGCATTGCACATATTGACAGACCACAAATCCTAAACCTGCCCCCTCTGCTTTTTACACTTAAGTACGCAATGCGTCATGGAGAGAGCCACAATGAAAGTCCCTTACCCTTACAGATTCAGTGGACTTTAAAAAGTTGAAGTGTGCATCCTCTTTAGAAGGGAGTCTCCCAAGACAAATCACCTTTTCCTGGCCACTTGAGAGTAGATCAAGTATCCCTTCCCATACATTTACAGGGAGACATCTCAGTTGCCATCACAGTGGTAGCCTGTGTTGCCTTGCTAAACAAGCTCAATTCTGTACAAGTTGAACATGGGTGCCCATTCTAAATAAGATGCACTGTATTAAATACACACGAAACTGCTCTGGGCTTGTCTCGGCTATCCCTGAAAAGAGTTGTCCCAGGGAACAGCCAACTATTTGAAACGCTGAAGTTTTTACGCCACTGTCTGGAAGGACAGTGTTGTCCCTGGGACAACTGGGAATGAGTGAGTCACTCAAATGACTCACGGCATTAGTGGAAAGCTGAACTGCATTTAGCAAAGAGGGGCTCTTGGGGCTGCCACATCTAGACTGTGGAACTCCTTGCCCCAGTACAGTTGCCTGGCCCTCTTTCTTATATTTTGACATTTGATTAAAGCACCTTCCATTGCCGGGCTTAGGGGTTCAAAGGGTTCCTTTCCTGCAACACTTTTACCCTTCTCTTGCTTGTTGTTGCAGTACTGTGATCTGCTACTTATTTTACTAACCCGTTTTGTCCAGCTCATGACTAGCTAGTGTGTCTCCCTTTTAAGCATTTGATAGACAACTTTGGAAAACCAGGGACTGGTAAACCAACCAGGTACATCAGCATGAGAGCGCCCCAAAATGAGACACTCCCACTTCTTGAGCAATTCAAAAGAGTTTTTGAAGTACACCCACTGCTTCTGGCCACACCACAAGAACAATGGGAGCTGATGAGGTTATGACTGTTTTCATTCAAGTGGCACATTAATTGCAGGAACAGAGATGCTGGGATGGGGAAAGACAAACCTGTTGGACTTGTACCTGCCTGCAGCTTGTAAAGGCACAGGGGCCCTGCCAGGAAAGGGGGAAAAAAATGGGGAGAAACAGCAATCGGGGGAAAGTCACCTGTCCGCAACTCATCCCTGTTTGTGACTCTGGAACAAGGTGCGCGGGTAAGAGAGAGAAAAAGGGCGCCACCATTACCTGTAAAACTGGAGTTGTCTTTTAGGACTCCCGTACCGAGCACTTCCGACAGCAAAAGGGAAAGAAAGGAGAAACATGTTCCAAAGATCACGGTAAAGACATGACATCGCACCCACCCACCTCCATCTTCACCCGGAGCTCTTTCCACAGCAGAGTCTACATTCAGCATCTTCCTCTCTGCGGAGGAAGGGTTTGTTCAAAACTGCCCAACATCGCCACCAAGTGGGAGAAAGCGGTTTTGCATTTCAGGGGGAAACCAGGTTAGTAGCAGCTGAGCGAGGGCTACTGTCGCGCCAAAAGATGGGGAGGAGGGATCGGGTGGGAACTGGGAGTTGGCACGTACTGAACAGCAGCGACTGCGAGGGGCTTTCAGACTCCTTGAGTTTCTGATGCAGAAGCATCAGGAAACCCTCATATCCCCAGCTCAATTAACGCTCAATTAAATGTTGGGTACAAACCACTTGGCAGCAGAATGGTCAGCCTCGGAAGCTGGCAGACTCTCCGCCATTGGAGGAGAGTCTAAGCAGCAGTTGGATTGCTACCTATTGGGGGTGCTGTACTTGCGGACGGCCCGCACTGGCAGGGGGCTGGACTTGATGATATCGAAGACCCCCCTTTCAACTCTGATTTCTACAATTCTGTGAATAAACCCCCATGCACGGAAGCTTGCACAACTGTCACTCTTGCACGAGGGCTTTTAGTGCTCCTGCATGTAGTGGATTTGACAACTTGGTTGTGCTTGCTGAATTGTGTGTGCATTGGGGGGTTGGGAGGGTTGGGCCTCTCAAAAGGCAGGGCACTCTCAGTGCTGAGGGAAAGGAGACCTTGAAAGGAGGAAAGATCCCACAAAATCTGGAATGATGGAGACGACACTTTGCCTCCCCCCTCCACTCTGATCAACATTATTCAGAAATTCTGACCCATGTTCTAGAAATTAAGCAGCACCCCGACAACCTAACCTGGACTTCTCCCAACAATGAACCAGAATTCCTGAAGTGCTGGAGGAGCTGGGGGTTGCAAAGCTCCACCAAGAGGAGACAGGGGATGCAATGAACCTCTGCACATGCTTTAGACAGAGGAGACCCCTTGCATTCTCCTGCAGTGGTTATATCAAGGAAGGCTTGGCCACCCAGTATCCAAACATCCCCAAGGGCAACATCCCAGAGACTGAGCAACATTCATGCAACTTGTTACAGTGTGCCAGGAGTTCCACACCTTAGTTTCAGCTGTACACCCATTCTCCTGTGGACACTGAGAACAAAATCAAAGCCTTGAATGGCAAGAGGGGTGGGGTGGGCATTCCTGCCTTGCCATGCGCCACTGAACTGCTGCCATCCTAAAGCCTGATGACTGAAGCCCCCATTCCAGCCACTGCACTTCCTTCAGAGATGCGCAGGCATTGCCGCATTTTGAAGCTATGCGTGCATGCGGTATGAGAAGAAGGGATAGAGGTGCTACAGGAGTGACCGTTGTGCGAGACAGGCAAAATCTTGCTGACAGTTGTCGCCATTCATAGTTCCACACTCTTTGCAAGCAGCGCCACACTCTATATGCTCACCTCAAAATTTTGGTTGGCAACCTTCAGTCTCGAATGACTATGGTATAAGCCTACAGCACCTGGTATTCCCAGGCAGTCTCCCATCCCAGTACTAACCAGGCCTGACCCTGCTTAGCTTCCACAATCAGACGAGATCGGGCATGTGCAGGGTAACAGTTGCTGTCACTTCAAAATGGACCTTTTCAATGTAGCCAGAATGGCAGGAGAGAGATTCAGTGCACCAAATATTTGCATGGATTCAATGCTGTCCAGTACCCATTGGCTGCTGCTTCTCTGAGCTATTTTACCTCCTTTCATTTGCCCTCACTGCCCTTTAATCCGATGGCCAGTGGCAACACACATGATTTTTAAAAAACGGGCACCTGTGATGCTACCACGTTAGATCTAGTGCTGCTAATACTGATTTCAGCAGCACTGACGAAGAAATAAGCACATGGCTCACTGCAGTTCATCTTATGAAAGGGCAGTGAAGGCAAGGCCAATGAGGGCACAGGGCGGGGGGAATGGTGTTGAAAAGTAGCACAAGCATGGAAACAAAAGGACAATGGACAGTGTTGATAAGGGTGTCAGGTTTTTGAATCCAGTGAAAAAGACATGCATGGAACACAAATCTCTCATCTCGATTCAATTTCGGATTTGTACAGATGCCCGCTTTGAGTAACACAAAGGCCTAGAGATAGGAACATCGAGCCAGCCAGAAGGAAGCAATCCCAAGACACCCCTTTGTGGATGCCATCAGCAGCTTCAGAGCTTCTTCCACATGGTGCCAAAAGAGGACACGTGCAAACACAGTCATGTGGACAGGGTCCATCATATGGATCAGGGGTGCCCAAACCCCGGCCCTGCGGCCACTTGTGGCCCTCGAGGACTCCCAATGCGGCCCTCAGGGAGCCCCCAGTCTCCAATGAGCCTCTGGCCCTCCGGAAACTTGCTGGAGCCCGCACTGGCCTGACGCAACTGCTCTCAGCGTGAGGGCGACTGTTTGACATCTCACGTTAGCTGTGGGGTGAGGGCTACCTCCACTGCTTGCTGTTTCATGTCTGCGATGCAGCAGTGGCAGCAAAGAAAAGGCCAGCCTTGCTTTGTGCAAGGCCTTTTATAGGCCTTGAGCTATTGCAAGACCTTCATTCATTCATACAAGTTCCAACTCTAGTATATTGATTTATGTAAACTTATGTAAATTTATTCAAATTTTAAATGTAAATTAATTCTTTTTGTCCCCAGCCCAGTGTCAGAGAGATGATGTGGCCCTCCTGCCGAAAACTTTGGACACCCCTGATATGGAGCATTCCCATGCACATGGAACTCCATTGGCAGGGTGCTAATCACCAGGGAGTGGAGAGAGACTGAGGTGAATCCACCCCACACTGTTCCACTGTGTGGACAAGGGTTCCATAGGACGTAGCTTCTTACTGAGTCAGAAATGTGACTCACCTCATTATGTACTTTTCAAGCACAGGCTGGCAATGGCTCTCCAGTTTTCCAGATAAGGATCTTGCCCAGCCCTACCTGGAGATGCTGCCAGGGACTGAACCTGGTTCTGACTTAACCAGGGTTTGCCAACCAGCTTCAAACCCGCGTTAAGATGGAAGCTCTGGGAAGAACTAGTGTAGCTACAGTGCAACTTCATGGTGAATGCCAACAAGGGAAGGGGAAGAGGAAATTTGTGTTGGAGAGGGGAGAGAAAAGGAGTGTCCATTCCCAAGGCTGGCTCCTAATTTGCTAATCCAAGTGTGCAGGTAGCTGTTATTATAACTGAAGCTGACGTGTTACTCAAAGCTGGCATACCATTTATCTCCATAGGATTTGGTTGAAGATATGTACCAACTAGCTAAGGGCTGGGCCATTCCATTCAAAAAGCACACAGCAAGCTGCTGGATTCCGCAAGAGCTGCACATAACAGGATGTGTGATGGACTGCCGGAGTCATAAGCCCTTCTCACAAAATGCACCAACAAATTACAGTCTGTATTGGGGAATCCGTATTCTTGCGCTGTAGGAAGGTAAATTCTGCTAACTGGTTGGCTGAATTTTTCCAGTTCCACCGGACTATTCTGCAACATTTCCTATGTTGTGTACCACGTTCTGGTTTTGCTTGTCACAACAGGAGCCACTCCCAGCATCCTGCCCCTCTGGGCATCTCATTTCAGCCACTCCTCTGGGCTTCCTGAGATACTAACAGGAACTGATAACTTGACAGCCATGAGGACTAAGCACATGGAAGGAGCTGTTTAAATGACAACTGAGGTTTTCAGAAGTCTGAGCCCTGCATATTTGGCACTTTCCCCGCACCCCTGCAGAATCTCAGCTCGCATGCCTAAGCCAGAAGATGCTTTGAAAAGCTCACCTGTAGATCATGCCTGGGGAGCCCGTCTGTCTGTTCGAAAATCTAGCCGGAGAGTCCGTGGTGGATTCCGGATACATGGAGCCAACCTCCAGATTCCAGGTCAAACTTCAATGCCCACTGAAGGCAACAGGAAGAGAAAGAGTTAGACAACACATACACTGGCCAAACGCACCTGTGCAGTCGAAAATGACATTATGTGCCTCTCTTTGCCCACACAAGAAGCTGCACCACACCAGCACATGTCCCAGCTCCACCATCAAGTTCCATTTGTGATGGTAACTCAGATGGTCACTTCTTCCTAGCCTTTAACCTTCCCTTCACCTCCCTTTTCAAGTACAAAGTTCCCTGCATGAAGAAAACAAGCACCTCAGGGAGAAGACTATTCTAAGGCTGCAATATTAGGTATATTTACCATGGTGGAAATTCTATTGAAATTGGTAGAACTCACTTGCGAAAGATTGCACTGTAAATCTTTCTCCCTGATGAGCAAGGATTACCATGCAGGGAAGGGCTGTGCGCACACTAAGGCATGTGCATGTGTTTTACAGGTTAAAAAAAAAAATCACACAATTATGACTCAAACATGCCACTTTCAACCTGCAGTAGCCTAGTCCAGAACTCCTGCTGCAATCTGTGTAATGGGGAGATAGGGCCATCCCTGCTAACTGAGCAACAAGGAACCTCTTAAAATAGAAGCTCTCTCATAGTTAGCAGTAGGGCTGGCCCAAGACCTATTAGCACCCAAGACCATGTGCCAAATGCTGGCCCTGTTAGCCAGCCTCTGCTCACCCCAGTTCCTGGATTGGGGAAGGAAGAGGAGCAGCAGAGCAGGAAGTGTAGAGAAGAGTGGCGGGCTAGAGTGTTAGAGATGTGTTAGCCCACCACCCTCCTCTCCCTCACACTTCCTCCTCTGCTCCATCTCCCTCTTCCGTATCCGATCAAGCAGCGGGCAGTGGAGGTGTGCACCCCCTCCCTAATCTACTGCCTGAGGCAATAATCTCAGCTGGCCTCAGGGATGGGTCAGTCCTGTTGAGGTCAGAGGGGAACCGCATCGGTCCCAGTTCCGTCTAGCAGAGCATCCCTCCCAGTGGCTGCTTGCTGGTGCCTCTCTTGTCAGTCTGAGAGTCCCTCTGGGGCAGAGAACCAGCTTCTCATTTCTCGGTTACACACATCTCTTTTGAGAAGACTTCTGCTGAAAGATGAGACACAAATCCTCATGACATCATCGCCATTGATCTAAGTGGGCAGGCAAATGACTAGAGAGTGCGAGATGAACAAGGGCCCTGAAGATTATAGTTAAACTGCACCCAAAAAACTCTTAACCGCATACAGAAATGGGCTAGCAGGAAATCTATATGCCTAATGCAAAATATGTTCAATGAGAACTAGTAACATGGCAATTAATTTTAAGGCTGTTTATCAGTGCATTCTGAAATACATTTTTGCTGATTCTCCAGTGCTAAGATTCTACAAGGTCCCTTGCTCCCATCTTCACCAACAGGGATTGCATTTTAAAAGTCTCCCCCCCCCCCATTCTTGATCTTGCTGATTGGGCAATCTCGGATGGACACAACTCTTTTTAGTACTTCCCTTTTTTATGATTATGCAACCCCTTTATAGAAACAAAAAGCCAACACAGTGATTGAGAGAGGAGAAAGCAACTGAAAGGAAACAGTCTGAAAATCGGGGGCAGGGAAGGGTGCACAACACAACAAGATTAAGACAGTAACTTATTGAAGAGCATACACAAAGAGTAAAGTGTCCATGGGCACTTGACTCCCTGCTCCAAACTGTGTACACATTGGCCGGCTCATAGCACAGTAGTAACCAAGACTATTGTGCCAATAGAGATTTCTGTTGTTTAAGACACACAGTGAAAAGACAGAATTTTAGAAATATTTTTTAAGCCTTCAAAGCATTTCCACCCTAACCGAACTTCCCACATACAGATAGGAAACATGCAGAGACATCAGCCCAACTACGTCACCCAAGGGCTCTCTTGCAATCTCACAATCTGACTTGCAGCCACCTCCTTCTCCAGGTGCCCCCCAGAGCCTCCCATTTAGTATTCCAGAATGCAACCTACCCAGAAGGCAATCTACCAGGTTCTTGCACCAACACCACCCAATCACAATAAAATTGCATCCATCGAGTGCAAAGGTCCCTCTAGAGACCCATCATCTTGGAAACGCCAGGTCGGAAAAGAGAAGCAGTGTGGAGAGCTGCCAAAGCAGAGATGAGGGGGGAGAGCAAATGGGAGAAAGCAAGAGGTCTTCAGGTCTGTGTTGGCCAAGGACGGATGTCTGTTCATGCCAATAAGTAAAAAGAGAAAGCAGGCAGATTCATCAGATATTGGGCACGCTGCACCCACGTTAAAATCCTGAACCTGTGGCTTCCACACACTCTCATCACCACCATGCACAGGACAGAATCAAGGAGGCTATCATCAAGGCCATTTTAACAGTGTTTGCACTGAAGCACACACAGGCATGTACATGTGTAATAACTCAAGGTACGCACTAAATTGGTCCCTTTCTTCCTAGAAATATTTCTGCCTTCCTACACTAATTCAAGAGGCTGATTTTCAAAAGCACACATGTTGTTTTTGAACTGTGGAGTCAGCTCAGTGCAACAGATCAAATGGGCAACATCGATGCAGAGCTGGTTTCCGGCACATTCGGGAGGGAAATCAAAAAAATGGAATTGGATGGGAGAACATGAATCAGAATGTGAAGTGTTGCTGAAGCTGCTGTTGCACATGAAAAATAGATGTGCTTTATCTTTTAAAAGCCTATAAAAAGTGGCTCGCTGCCGCCACTCGCCTACCAGAAATTTCAAGTCACCAATGGAGATCGGTTAAAGTCAAGTCCCACCCACTGTTTGCCAGGCATTAAGTTGGCATCTCTTTAGCAGCATTGGAGGTTGACAGAACTATCAGTCCAGTCCCCAAAATGTATGCGATTATATTATAATTACATTATTAAATTATATGATATCACTACATTATATTTCAAATATAATCACAAATATTAAATTAATATTACGTACAATATAAATTGTAAGTACATACAATTATGTTATAATTTATAACAGTCTTTTTTCTGCCCGACACTCACCTTGCTGATCACCTCAGCTGTTTCCATGCCATTGGGTGCCCTTCCTCCCCCAGCTCCCCATTAATAGCTCCCCATTAGTTTCCTTCTTGCCCCTTTGCCTTCACTGCCCATGGCCTCATTTGCCCACACTGCTGCCCAACCTAGTGAACTGCAGTGACCCACTCAAGCTTGAGGGTAGGCACCAGTGGCATCGCCATGCCTGACCGAGCATCACAGGATGACTGACAAGATTGTGTGGGACGCAAGAGTATGTTGGACTAAAGGTCAGTGAGGGCAAAGGAGGCCATGGACAGTGATGGAAAAGAATGGCAACATGGATATAGGTGTAATGTGTGTTGGAAACAGCTGAAAACAGGAAGTGCTTCTGCACCGAGCTTGTACCTTCCCTCAGCCCACATTCTAGGTGACCTTATTGCGTCGCACAGAGCGCGAGAAGCAGTTAGGAAACTGGCTGAGTGGCAAAGCATCCAACACATTTCCACACCTTTGCCGGAGACGTGCCCACATGTCACCCTCCACTACAGCGAGGCAAAGCTCGGCCATGCATGTGTCGATTTTTTGGGAAAGAAGACGGCAAAGAAAATGCCTGACACTTCTGCTCCAGAGCAGTGTCACAACCACAGACCTTAGCAGGGCAGGAATTAGGTCAGCCCTGACAGGAGTGCAGCAGGAAGGGAAGAATAAAAAGATAGGCTGCTGGTGGAAAACTTTCATCCTGCATTGTTACGGAAACATAAAACTGGAATTTAGGGGAGTCCCTAGTAGGGCGGGCAAATTCTCCAACACCCCTTCTGGGCGCTCCACAAATCGGCACTGGGTCTTGTTAAAACCCCATCACGCCACCCACTGGTGGTCTTTGCCACCCCCTTGACCTTCTGGTCCTACAGAATCTTGTCCTCTTGACAGCTCAGCACAGTGCAGATTCTCCTTCCATGACAGGCAAAAATTAAAGAAATGCAAAAAACTGCACTAAGAAATGCAAAAAGATGAAGCAGAACACATGGCCCTGGGCAAGGGGATTTGGTAATGGGCAAAGGGGGCATCAGAGATGCTACCAAAACCAGGAGGCTTCAAGGTGATCTCACAGGATGAGCTCCTGCCTTTTTTCATGTGGGAAAGAGAAGGAAAGAAAGCCAGTGAATTTTCCTAATCACCGAGCTGTTGCTTTCGCATTTGGGCATGGAAACTGGGCACGGGGGAAGGGGGCGTTAGTCGTCATGCAAGAGGGACAAGTCAACCCCAATTGACATTTTGTTCCAGAATGTGAGACTTGGGGCACAAGCCTATGCATGTCTACTCAGAAGTAAGTCCTATTGTGTTCAGTGGGGCTAACTCTTAGGAAAGTGTGGCTAGGATTGCAGCCTAAAAGAGTAACTTCCAGACCTTCAATAAGGGGTCGGAAAAACATATTGTTGCCTTATGCCAAGTCCCTTTGCCCATTATTACTGATTTACTGAGTCTGACCACTGGTTAAGAACATAAGAACATAAGAACAGCCCCACTGGATCAGGCCATAGGCCCATCTAGTCCAGCTTCCTGTATCTCACAGCGGCCCACCAAATGCCCCAGGGAGCACACCAGATAACAAGAGACCTCGTCCTGGTGCTCTCCCCTACATCTGGCATTCTGACTTAACCCATTCCTAAAATCAGGAGGTTGCGCATACACATCATGGCTTGTACCCCATAATGGATTTTTCCTCCAGAAACTCGTCCAATCCCCTTTTAAAGGCGTCTAGGCTAGACGCCAGCACCACATCCTGTGGCAAGGAGTTCCACAGACTGACCACGCGCTGAGTAAAGAAATATTTTCTTTTGTCTGTCCTAACCCGCCCAACACTCAATTTTAGTGGATGTCCCCTGGTTCTGGTATTATGTGAGAGTGTAAAGAGCATCTCCCTATCCACTCTGTCCATCCCCTGCATAATTTTGTATGTCTCAATCATGTCCCCCCTCAAGCGTCTCTTTTCTAGGCTGAAGAGGCCCAAACGCCGTAGCCTTTCCTCATAAGGAAGGTGCCCCAGCCCCATAATCATCTTAGTCGCTCTCTTTTGCACCTTTTCCATTTCCACTATGTCTTTTTTGAGATGCGGCGACCAGAACTGGACACAATACTCCAGGTGTGGCCTTACCATCGATTTGTACAACGGCATTATAATATTAGCCGTTTTGTTCTCAATACCCTTCCTAATGATCCCAAGCATAGAATTGGCCTTCTTCACTGCCGCCGCACATTGGGTCGACACTTTCATCGACCTGTCCACCACCACCCCAAGATCTCTCTCCTGATCTGTCACAGACAGCTCAGAACCCATCAGCCTATATCTAAAGTTTTGATTTTTTGCCCCAATGTGCATGACTTTACACTTACTGACATTGAAGCGCATCTGCCATTTTGCTGCCCATTCTGCCAGTCTGGAGAGATCCTTCTGGAGCTCCTCACAATCACTTCTGGTCTTTACCACTCGGAAAAGTTTGGTGTCGTCTGCAAACTTAGCCACTTCACTGCTCAACCCTGTCTCCAGGTCATTTATGAAGAGGTTGAAAAGCACCGGTCCCAGGACAGATCCTTGGGGCACACCGCTTTTCACCTCTCTCCATTGTGAAAATTGCCCATTGACACCCACTCTCTGCTTCCTGGCCTCCAACCAGTTCTCAATCCACGAGAGGACCTGTCCTCTAATTCCCTGACTGTGGAGTTTTTTCAGTAGCCTTTGGTGAGGGACCGTGTCAAATGCCTTCTGAAAGTCCAGATATATAATGTCCACGGGTTCTCCCGCATCCACATGCCTGTTGACCTTTTCAAAGAATTCTATAAGGTTCGTGAGGCAAGACTTACCCTTACAGAAGCCATGCTGACTCTCCCTCAGCAAGGCCTGTTCGTCTATGTGTTTTGAGATCCTATCTTTGATGAGGCATTCCACCATCTTACCCGGTATGGATGTTAGGCTGACCGGCCTATAGTTTCCCGGGTCCCCCCTCTTTCCCTTTTTAAAAATAGGCGTGACATTTGCTATCCTCCAATCTTCTGGTACCGTGGCTGTTTTGAGGGACAAGTTGCATATCTTAGTCAAGAGATCTGCAACTTCATTCTTCAATTCCTTAATAACCCTTGGGTGTATGCCATCAGGGCCCGGTGACTTATTGATCTTTAATTTATCAATGAGGTCTGAAACATCTTCTCTTTTAACCTCTATCTGACTTAACTCCTCGGTTAGGAGGGGCCGTTCAGGCAGCGGTATCTGCCCGAGGTCTTCTGCCGTGAAGACAGATGCAAAGAACTCATTTAATTTTTCTGCTATCTCTAAGTCTCCTTTTATCTCCCCTTTCCCTCCCTCACCATCCAGAGGGCCAACCGCTTCTCTGGCGGGTTTCCTGCTTCTAACATATTTGAAGAAGCTTTTATTATTCCCCTTAATGTTGCTGGCCATGCGTTCCTCATAGTCTCGCTTGGCCTCCCCTATCACCTTCTTACATTTCTTTTGCCACAGTTTATGTTCCTTTTTATTCTCTTCATTAGGGCAAGACTTCCATTTACGGAAGGAAGCTTCCTTGCCCTTCACAGCCTCTCTAACTTGGCTGGTTAGCCATGCGGGCACTCTCCTGGATTTAGTGGAACCCTTCTTTCTTTGCGGTATACACCTCTGCTGGGCCTCTATTACTGTTGTTTTAAGCAGCCTCCATGCACTCTGGAGAGATTGGACTCTTTTTACCCTCCCTTTCAACCTCCTCCTAACCAGCCTCCTCATTTGAGGGAAGTCCGCCCGTCGGAAGTCAAGGGTTTTTGTTAGAGATTTGCCTGGTATTCTTCCCCCAACGTGCACGTCAAAACGGATCGCAGCATGATCACTGTTCCCCAATGGCTCAGTAACGTTTACATCTCTAACCAGGTCCTGCGTACCGCACAAAATTAAATCCAGAGTCACCTGTCCTCTGGTGGGCTCCTTGACTAGCTGATCTAAGCCACAGTCATTTAGCACGTCAAGAAATCCGGTTTCCTTATCGTGACCAGAACACAAATTGACCCAGTCAATATGAGGATAATTGAAGTCCCCCATGATTACAACCCTGTCCTTCCTTGTCACCTCCCTGATCTGTTTCCTCATTTCAAGGTCCCCATCAGATTTCTGGTCTGGAGGACGATAGCACGCCCCCAGTATTACATTGCTGCACAAGCCTGGTAATTTAACCCACAGAGATTCTACGGTGGAGTCGGACCCACCTTCAATCTCTACTTTGCTGGATTCTATCCCTTCCTTAACATAAAGGGCCACCCCACCTCCAACACGCCCCTGCCTGTCCCTCCTGTAGAGTTTATAGCCCGGGATTACGGTATCCCACTGATTCTCCGCATTCCACCAGGTTTCCGTTATGCCCACTATGTCAATATTTTCCCTTGTCACCAGACATTCCAGTTCTCCCACCTTTGCTCGTAGACTTCGGGCATTCGCATAAAAGCATTTATACACGGAATGCCCCAGGATGGGCTGCTTATTTGCTCCTTTGTCCCCGCATCCTCTCATTGTGCCAAACCGTCTATCACATCCCATCACCCTACCTTTCCCAATTTCTTCTCCTACCCTGCCTTTGTCTTGTTGTTCTCTAACCTCCCCATCCTCATCCCATAGGGATGAGGAGTCCCGAACCGGATGCCCCTCGGCTCCTGTCGGCCTTCCCCCAGGGATCAGTTTAAAAGCTGCTCTGCCACCTTTTTAATGTTATACGCCAGCAGTCTGGTTCCATTCTGGTTCAAATGGAGCCCGTCCCTCTTGTACAGGCCCCGCTTGTCCCAAAACGTTCCCCAGTGCCTAACGAATCTAAACCCCTCCTCCCTACACCACCGTCTCATCCACGCATTGAGACCCCTGATCTCCGCCTGCCTAGCTGGCCCTGCGCGTGGAACAGGTAGCACTTCAGAGAACGCTACCTTTGAGGTCCTGGCTTTCAGCTTCCTGCCTAAAAGCCTAAATTTGGCCTCCAGGACCTCCCAGCTACACTTGCCCACGTCGTTGGTGCCGACATGCACCACAGCCGCTACCTCTCCCCCAGCACTGTCTACTAGCCTGTCTAGACGAGAAGTGATGTCCGCAACCTTCGCACCAGGCAGGCAAGTCACCATGCGGTCCTCACATCCGTCGCAAACCCCCCTCTCTATGTTTCTAATAATCGAATCCCCCACTACAAGAAGCCCCCGACCCCCCTCCCACCGAGGAGTATCCCGAGTGCGCTCGGATACGGGCCTATCCCCTGGAGAAGGGATCCCCCCTAGGGGATTGTTTCCCTCCTCTCCAGGATGACGTCCTCCAGTCCCGAGACTTCCCACCCGGGCAGCCGAGGAGCTGCACGCCTGAGGTTGGGACAAAGCCTGATCGTCCCCGGAAGTCTCCCCACGGTCCTCCTCTGGCTGCCTGCGCTTCTCCAGGTCGGCCACCAAGGCTTCAAGGGAGCGGACGCGTTCCCTGAGAGCCTGGAGCTCCTTGCACCGAGGACACACCCATGACTTATGCCCCAGAGGCATATAATCATACATGTGGCACTCGATGCAGAACACTGGATAGCCCCCACCCTGCTGCTGGCTGTCTGACTGCATAGCTTTTTTGTTGTTGTTGTAGTTGTTTTATTTAGGGGTCCTTTTAAAAACCGTACACTGGATAGCAGCCCTCTTCTCAAGGGAAGAGGAAGGGCAGTGTATGGGGCCCTGGCCTCCTCGCCCTGCTGCTGAACTCGCCCAGATGCTAAACTCTTGTGCCTTACCTGGCACTTAGTTCCCAGAGGCACTGGGTTCCCAGAGGCCACACGCGTCTGCAGAGAGCCTCACGCGATGGCCCGCCTAGCTTTATACTCCTGGCTGGCTCCTCCCCCCTCCTTTCTTCCTGATTGAAAGGGGGCTGGCCTTCCCAGGTGAGTTTACAAAAGCTCAGGAAGGCAAATGGCTGCTGATGGGCGTGACCTACTCTGCAGGCTCCTGAATGGACTGCTTGGATTAGCCTAATGGGGCTCTTAATGGGTTGGGAATTGGCCCTTCCTAGGTCCTTTCCCTCCTAGTTCTGTTCTCTTAGGCTGGACTGTTTTTGTAACCTCAAGCTAGTTTTTATTTGGGTTTGTTTAATTATTTCTTGCTCTCTAGATCCTGTGTCCCAATTTACTGACCTGTTTAGGTTATGTTCTAACTTAGATTAGGTTTAACCTGGGTTAAGTATAGGTTTAATTTAAACAAGTAGAAAAACCTGCTTTCCACTTTATCCTCCTCCCTTCCTTCGATTAAGTGCTACCTTAGGTTCAGCTAACTTTCAACTTTGATTTAAATGCCTGACCCTTGGGCTCTTACTCACGAGTAGGACTCTGCTCTTGCTCACGAGTAGGACTCTGCTCCTGCTCACGAGTAGCCCTATGTACCTCCCTTAGGTGCTAACTTTCAATTTTGATTTAAGGTTGCTTTAAAGGTAAGATTAAGGTTAGAAGACAGGGAGTTAGAAAGACAAAGCGTTAGAATGAGTACACTTACCTCCTCCTCCTGCTCCTCTTCCTCTCCTTCTCCAAAACTCAGAGGTCTCCTTGCCTTCTCCTCGCCCAGATGCTAAACTCTTGTGCCTTACCTGGCACTTAGTTCCCAGAGGCACTTGGTTCCCAGAGGCCACACGCGTCTCCACACGAGGTTGGTCTCCCTCTAGCTCAGGATTGGCTACACAGACTGGCAGTATTACATTCAAATCTTGCATTTTCACATCAGCTGATAAACATGCTAGGTGATGTGTCAGGTTTTTTATGATCACCAATGTTTTTTTTTTTTTTTGCCCAATGGGGAAAGTTAAAAACTAGAAACTGGATGCCCGAGTTAATGCGCAATGGGAGAGAGTGCAGAAAGTTCCAGTGAATGTATGAAGCTACCATACAGAGTCAGAACCTGAGTTCATCCAGCTCAGTGTTGTCAGACTCTGACTTGGGTAGCAGCTCTCCAAAATTTTCAGGCAAATCTTCTTTCTTTCGCAGCCTTACCTGGCACTGCTGTCAGGGATTGAATCTGGGACCTTCTGCATGCAAAATAGAGTTGACTCCATCTCTCAATTATGGTGGCACAATGCCCTCCACACATCCTAGCAACAAGCAGCCCAGCAATTGAGCCTCTGTTTGCATGCAGAAGGTCTAGGTTCAATCCCTGGCAGCATCTCCAGGTCTGGGAGAGAAAAATTCCTGTTCCGCTTGGCATCTGCAGGTCAGCAATATTCAGGGCATCTTTGCAGGACTTTTCAACTAACCTATAAAGAGATTGGCATGTTATGGGTGCAGGGAATGTAACATCCACTGGGATCAGGACCTAGAGGCCTCAGGACCAAATCCAACCTTTTGGAGGAAGACCAGTTAGCTTATCAGTCGCCAACACAGAGGCCGGAGACGTGTAGAGGAACCAACAACCAAGACAACAAGGCTCTTGGAAATCTATACTGATGGATGAAGCATGGCCAGCTAGTAGAGGCTGAATGAGGTGTTTGCCTCAGGTGGAGAATCGGAGGGATCACCCATCACGCAAGAACATCGCAGAGAATTGAATCATCCATTGCGCAAGAACTCACAAAAAATGCACAAAATCTTGGCCAAGCAAGCTGGGAAGACGAGGCTGCACAGTTCCCCTGAGAGTGCACTGCGGCACACAGTTTGGGAACCACCGAGCGAGAGCCTGGAAGACTTTCTAGCCCATCACTCTTCTCTCTTCCAAACTTCCTTTTCCAATTCAGGGAGCAAAAGGAGGAGGTGGTGAAGTGGAGATGAGTGAGTGGACTGAAGTAGGACCTCCTTGCCAATCTGCAGCATGAGGCGGAAGCTTCAGTTGGCTTAACTGCTGGACCGGCCCTGTCCCTTCTGCTCCATTCCCCTCTTCCTGGAAGGGAGTTTCTCATTTTTCTTTCTTCGGTGACTTCCCCAGTCTGCACCGGACTTCCCCTTAAGAACTGCAAGACAAACTGTACTGTTGGCTAACCCTTTGGGTTGGTGTATTTCCTACCTTGGGAGAGCCTTCCACAAATGGGACATGATTAAGCTGTTGCATCATCCTCTTTCTAGTAGTTCTAATTACAATGAGCTCTAATTACCATATCAAACTCTTTGGAAGCTCTCTTTCTTCCAGCTTCCATCCCAAATACCCCAACAGCAGCATTCCCCATTTAAAAAAGAAAAAGACAGAAAGAAGGCCATGTGTTGCCATGTGGTGGGAAACTGTGGACTTGTGAGTCAAGGCAACCCCCTCCCCCTGGACAAATCCAGCCCTGCCACAAAAACTAACCACTGTCAAAAACTCAAGGCTGTCTCAGATGAGGCCTTGATTAGGTCTGACACATAGACAAATCACCAGCCTACTTTACAAGGTTGTTGTGAGGCTTGCAAAGCAAGCACAGGTCAAAACACTCTGAACACTTGAAATGTGCTATGTAGATGGGCATTGATGCTTTCTGATAAAAAGAGCTCAAGGATGACCCTGCTGGATTCCATCTAGGCCAGCATCCTGTTCCCCAATGGCATCCACAGGCAGGAGATGAAGGCAAAAACCCTTCTTCCGCTATTGCTCTCCTACAACTACTATTCGGAGGTAGAAAGCATATGATCCTGGAAGTTCCACAGAGCCATCATGACAAATAGCCATGGTAAGACTAGTACTGCATGAATTTGACTAGACCCCTTTTAAAGCTATATAAGCTGCCAGTCACCACTATACCATGTGCCAATGAAATGATGCGCTATGTGAACAACTAACTCCGTTTGTCTATTCTAAATACCCTGACAATCAGTTTCAATGGATATCACTGGTTCTAGCATTGTAAGAGAGAGAACCGCCCTCTCTCCCCCCTACACCATGCATCATTTTGTAAGTCCCAATCATGTTCCACCCCACTCTACCCTGCCACTCTACTCCTCCAGTCTTCCCCATTCCATTCTCCGTTCCCTGAACACTTCCTATTGGAAAGGCAGGGAGCAGAACTAGTGGTAATGGTGACCGGCAGATGCCAGTGCCAACCTCCCCCCCCCCCCCCCACGCATCAATCTGCCACACAACTGGCCTTAGCAGCCTTTCCTGTTCCGGAGCAAGGCACTGCAACAAACATTGCACACATATGTTTACAGATATATTACATATAAAAGCAAAGAGATGACGCTCTTGTGTGTGGAATACCTTTGTCACTGCCCTTCTGAAAAGTCTTTTATTTACAGTTGCATTTCAGCTTCACCTTTCCAGTTGAGCAACAAACATACCCGCAAGGTACCTCCTGGCAGGAAAAATGAATGGAAGATACATTTGCGTGCGGAAATGCGCACCCACCCTAAGGACACATGAATTTGTCAAAATATCAGCAAGCCACTAAATTTGCATTTGAAGCCCGTGTATTCACTGCTGAAACAAAGACGCCTGCATTGGCTTGGTCATGTGAGAATGGATGATGGCCGGATCCCAAAGGATCTCCTCTATGGAGAACTCGTGCAAGGAAAGCGCCCTACAGGTAGACCACAGCTGCGATACAAGGACATCTGCAAGAGGGATCTGAAGGCCTTAGGGATGGACCTCAACAAGTGGGAAACCCTGGCCTCTGAGCGGCCCGCTTGGAGGCAGGCTGTGCAGCATGGCCTTTCCCATTTTGAAGAGACACTTGGCCAACAGTCTGAGGCTAAGAGGCAAAGAAGGAAGGCCCATAGCCAGGGAGACAGACCAGGGACAGACTGCACTTGCTCCCGGTGTGGAAGGGATTGTCACTCCCGGATTGGCCTTTTCAGCCACACTAGACGCTGTGCCAGAACCACCTTTCAGAGCGCGATACCATAGTCTTTCGAGACTGAAGGTTGCCAATACAATACAAGGTGGGCATCACATCCATCCAAAGATGCACAGAGACGGTGGAGACTCTAGATTCTGGGGAGACTGAGAAAAAAGCCCTGCGAGTTCCCCTCTCCATGCTTTGGAAAGCACATGTTAGTGCTCAGGGGTGGCGTGATCTGGAACATCGTGTGGGTCTGCCATCGCTGCACTATGAAAAAGAAAAATCAGAGCCTTTACTGTGCTCCTTGAATGCTGCTGTAAAACCTGGAAGTGCAGAAAGTCCTGCACTTCTGGGTTTCACAGCAGTGCATAAAGAGCACAGAAAGGAGGGGAATTATCTACTCCTCTGGGCTTCCATGTTCAGCTCCGAAACACAGACATCTGTTGACAGCCAAGGTAGCTTCAATGAGCAATTGCCTAAAAGACACAAAGGAAGGATTGCAAGGCAGATGTCCTTGGGGAGAGAATTCCACCATATTGGTGCCACCACAAAAAAAGCCCTGCTCTGTTTTTCCTTACTAGTGAAGCTTAGCTAATCCCCCCCTACTCTTCCCTCAGTAAGGTGGTAAAGCCTTGGAGGGATCAGATCAAACTGCCCAGGGGTCAGGTGCAAATCCACAGGTTACTCATTTTAGACCCCTGTGATCAGGCGCTTGTAAATCAGTGAGCCATGCAGCCTTCCCAACCGGCAAGCAGCCTCCGTTATCAGCCTGTACATGAAATGCATGTGTCAGATAAAGCTCTGCCCCTTCTGACCCAGGAGGGTTTGGTTTCTCTGTGGCCTGATTTCAAGCCCATTAACAGCCAGCTTTAATTTCAGGAGGCTAAACACTTCTGCCAGAGAGAAATCAACCACATCTCAAGTTCTCCTGTCAAACTCTCCAGGCCAAAGATAGCGAGGCCCTGGGGTGAAAGGCGCAATGGGTAAGAGAAAAAGAGGAGATTCTTTTGCATTCAGGTTGGCTTCAGGATTGGTGGGGGGAGCTTGGGAAAGGAGGGACTCCAAGAAGCATGGCGAGAGTGATTTGACACAGAAAAGAAGGAAGAAGTTGAACTGGAAGTGTGGAGGAGAGGAGGCTCAGTCATCCGCTCTGTTCTCCTCTATACTTCTGTTCCCCTTGGCGCCTAGACTTCTTGGAAGAGCCCTGTAACTTGAAGCAGCTACTCTGCACATGTTTGTAGCTCTTGGGGGAAACCCTGCGGTACACATGGTGTCTCCAGCAACTAGGAACAGCAGCGAGCCCAAGCTTGGAAAGTCCAGTTGGGGGGCGGGGCTCCCCCACACAAGCAGGCAGCGATGCTGAAAACAGTGGACAAGCTCATTTGTGTGTTACACATGGGCTCTGCCACAGTAATCGCAATGAACGGAACTGCTCTTGATGCAGCGCCCAGCAAGATCAGAGACTGGCACACTGCTTAAGCACATACAAAGAGCATTAACGCACAGAGCCAAAGGAAACCCGAGTTGCCCTGCATCCTCTTTTCCATGTTTTTCTTCAGGGGGGCAAAAGGCACTCCAGCTGCCTCTATCTACTGGGGCCTATCCTAATTTTCAGTCCCCTTGTTCCTCCTCCTCTTTTTATCTCCAGGGAATGCCTCACTAAAAAAACTGCATCGCACGAGCTGTCATGTCTCCTTACGGTGACAGAAGTGACATCTGTCCATCAGCAACCAATCAGAAATGCACAGCCTCATCCCAGCTGCAAAGTGCGCGAGAATACGGCCACACCATGCCTGGTCTGGCATCATTCTGACCTGTTTGGAGGCAACTGCCAAAACAATCCTATGCATGTTTACTCAGAAGTAAGTCAAGCTCCATGGGATTGACTCTCCAATAAGTGCACTTAGGGTTGCATTCCGTGCCTCCAAACAGACCCATAACCTTAAGTAATAAAAGCAGATTTGTGACTGTGCTTCTGGGCACAGTCAAGTACAATGCTCTGCTCAGAGGTGTTGCCTAGGTTTGTGTCACCCGGTGAGACAGCTCATTGTGTCACCTCCCGCCCCATGATGGACCTCCACCGGTACCAGACCATACAGAATAAATTACAAATGCAGTGGCATTGCTAGTGGTGGTGCAACTCCTATTCATTCATTTATTAATTTAAATATAGAACAGTACAGGCCACTCAACACATCAGTAACCTACAAAAAGCCAGTGGCCAACTTGATGGCATTCACACAATCGAATAAGAGCTGTAATATTAGCTCTAATACATGGAAATGTGAGTTGACTCATACTAACACTTAATTGGTTCCCTCCTGTGTCATACCTCACTGGCTCTCAGAACAATCAGTCTCACTGGTTAGTTTTGAGGTTAAGAAAAATCCACTTTTCGTTACACAAGGCAGTTGCGTTTTCGTTTCCTGGTTATTTGGCCACAGGTTTTGATAGAATACACATATTAAAATGTAGCTTGTTTCATTGCACTCTGCATGAAATTCCACAACGAAGGATATGTAACATGATGGCATATTCAAAACCCCAAGATTTCACAATTTGGCCAGCAGCGGTGTCACCTCCCACCCCCAAGTGCATCCCCTGATGTGTTCTGCACCCCAACAACGCCACTGGCTCTGCTTAAAATTTCACTTTGCACAGTCTTAACATGCCATGGAATAATTTCCCTGCTCACTCTCCTCTACAGTGCACCCTATCTTTACCCCCCATTAATTTGGGATTAGAACAGAGTTCTGCTGGAGCACATCTGGGGGAGCCGAGATCCAGTCCAGAATCCTGTGTCCCTCAGGTGCCATTGGACACTCTGCAAGCTGGAAAGAAAGGCATACTTCTCGCCTGCCACTGCTCCCCTGAGATTCAGAGATAGACTGTGGCTGAACCTGCAGGAAGCACATAGCCATAACAACTATTACTCATTGATCAACCTCTGGTCCCTCCAGGGACTCACCCAAGTCACCCAAGCAAGTGGCCATCACCACAAGTCACCCAAGCAAGTGGCCATCACCACATCATGTGGTGTTTCACTGGCTGATTCCCAATTCTAGCAATGTGAAACAGCGGGGGGAACTTCTCTCTCCACTATGCATCATCTCATAAATATCCATCATTCCTCCGCTTAAGGGCCTTTCTTTCAAAGCTAAAAAGCCCCCCCCCCATGTCTCCTTTCTTTGCAAGGGAGGTGTCTCAGCCTCCCCCTTCCCACCCCACAACAGTTTGGCCTGCCCTCCTCTGTTCCACTTTCAGCTGTACAAATATCCTTGCTTAAGGTGTGGCGACCAGAGAGTGGTGTTCTAAGTGAGGCTGCACTATTGTGTGTTCTGGGCATATCAGGGTCTGGGGTAAAGGGAAGAAAAGAACTGCTCATCTACTGGGAACCAGCAGAACTATCCTGTCCCTCCGGCTCAGACGCTAACCATGTAATTGAAAATGTCACTAGGCAAGAATTTGTCTTGCGTGAACAGAATTCACATTCTAGACGCATTTTCTCCAGGCTGAGAAATGGTGGGATGTCAAGAAAACGCCTAAAATATCTAGCAGAAGTGGAGATTTCACAGAAGCAGGAATTTTAATGAGTGGGAAGGGAAAAAAAACAAACCCGAACACACACTCAAACACCTCTCAGCAACACAACACAATCTTTCCTTGATTCTCTACTGCTCCATAGTTGCTCCTGGGTGACCACAGAAGTCCACAGAAAGTCGCCTTGTGCTGGGGTAATGCCGACATCCTCATGAATTAATGGAATAGGGACAGGGGAAGAGAAAATGATCAACTAGCCTGCTAAGGATTCACTCATTAGCTCGTCTAGGGCATGTATCCCTAGCCCCCTGGTGATCGGGACACCCAATGCCATATAGATCTCCCTTCCCAGAGACTTATTTCCACTGCCACCTCGGACGAATAAGCTAAAAAAACAGCAGGAGTCCCTTTGGAGCAATAGCTAAGACTCGCCCTTTGTATAAAAATAATCTCCATATTACGGTACAAATGACAGGAGACTCCTGCCTGTCTCCCAAGCTCACTGGACGTGCCTGAAGTCGGGGTGGTGGCAACAACAAACTGCTAAGTATTACTATATTATTAATACACTGTCAAGGCACAGGAGTGAGAAGGCAGGTCTCTGCCCTGAGAGGCTTACAGTCTGGGCACTGACACAAGGGAAAGAAATAAAGAAGGGGAGGGAATTGGAGGTAGAGGGTTAAACCATTTCTCCTCAGCATAGCATATATGCAACAGGGACCAAAAGTTTACACCTGTGGGGTGGGCAAAAATGGGTTAAGTTGGATACAGATGCACGATCATTTTGATCACACATGTACTTAAACTGAGTGGCCATAGGGAAAAACAGACTATGGCGTGGTGTCGAAAGACTTTGGAACAAGGTCAGGATTGGTAAAACACTGAGCCCAGTATTATCTACTTAGGCTGGCAGCAGTGCTTCAAATTTTCAGACATAGAATATGCCTAAACTGTAATCCGCTTGGAGAAGAGAACCTGCGCTTTCAGTCTATGTAAACTCAACAGATACAAAATACCTTCTGTCTGCCCCTATTTTGCAGACAAAGTTCCTATTTTCTTGTATTTGTGCCTAGATTTGCTTTCTACCCTATTAACATTCAAACTGCACAAGCTCCAATTCACAGCCAAAATCTTTAGCCATTCTTTGATTCTGCCTCCTGATGCAAAGAAATACATGTACCTGCAAGTGAACAAGTGAAGCTGCCAGCCTGGGAGTTAGTACACCAGCCCATCTCATTCTGTACTGCCCACACTGACTGGCAGCCTTCTGCCAGGGATTCAGATAGGAGACATTCCCAGCCCTACTTGGAGATGTTGCCAGGGATTGAACCTGGAACCTTCTGCATGCAGGACACGGGATCTACTGCTCACTGAGCTACGACTCATCATTGCATAGGAAACTGTGATCTCGTCTGATCTTGGAAGCTAAGCAGGGTCAGGCCCGGTTAGTACTTGGATGGGAGACCGCTTGGGAATACCGGGTGCTGTAGGCTTATACCATAGTCTTTCGAGACTGAAGGTTGCCAACCAACCATTTGTCATACAGACCCATGGTCCATCTTTGCTCAGCACTGATGGACTTGGGCAGCAGTTCTCCAGGGGCTCTATTGGGGTCATTCCCAGATCTGCCTGGAGATGCTGCCACAGACTGAACCACAGGCAAAGCAGGGGCCCCACCACTAAGCAAAAGCCTCTCCCTGCTATCAGTGCAAGCAAGCACAGTTGGCAACACAGGTAAATCAGTCATGGAAAAAGGGGACCACCATTCCCAGAGCGCAAGCCTGGCATGTAACGGCACCCTTGAGAAAGATGTGAAATGTGGGAAAAATAATCTCAGCCCTCCTTAAGGCAACAGGTGTTTTGGAGCCAGAGCCCATTTATTTATTTATTTTTAAGATGATTGACAAGTGTGCTTCTCCTGTTGCTATCTCTTTGCTAAATGGTGCTATAAGAACTGTTTGAATCTTTTCCTCGTAGACAGACACCATTAGGCCTCTCAACAAGCAGCTGAGCAATAAACTCAGAAACAATTTTCTATCTCCAGCCTTGTTTTGTGCAATTAATTTCCCCATAGCCAGGTCTGATTGATTCAGGCTTGGGAGCTGCAGATGCACCAGCCAAAGCTGGGCAAAGACACCCCAACACCTGGCCATCCTGGAGCAGCTCCAAGTCAAAGAGCACCCCAAAGCTGCACTTCTGCATGGGGGGGGGGCACAGACCCAGCCAGCAATCATAATTTCAACATCCAGTGTTACGCACTGGTTAACACTGAGGTTAGATTACTGTATCATTGTTTTAATGGTGGCTGCCCTTGGAGACTGTCTGGGATATTTAAAAGGGGGCCTTGACCTAGATTTTGCCGTTGGTGGCCCACAGCCCTCCTGGCCAATGGCCTTTCCATCTTGTCTGGGTTTAATTTTGCCTTGCTTGCCCTCTCCCAGCCCATTACTGTTGGTTCAGAGCAGATGAGGATGAAAAAGAGAGCATGCTGGGTGCCAGCTGTGCACTGGCAAACATTAAACTCCAAACCCTACCCCAGCGGCTTCATGCAGATGTTAAAAAAATATGGAGAACAAGATGGAATTCTACAGGACCCCATAAGTACAGATATATGTATTTAACTCAGAAGTAAGCCTAATGTATTCAGTAAAACTTCCACTGTAATTCTGTCTTACTAGAAACAAGCACCTCTACTGTAAACAAACACCTCTACCCGTAAGTCAAAGGCCGTACCCCCTCTGCAGACAGCTACACAGCATTTAAAGAAAGGTGAGAATTATTTCAATATAATCATACATTACTAAAAGTTATAAGTTCCAGTCTCTGCAACTGAGACATCCAGAGCAACAACTCCATAAGGGAGGTTAAGATCATTTGGGAATCCAAGACCCATTTGGAAGGGATCTCAGAGGACATCAAGACCAACCCCCTGCACAATGCTTGCAACTGCGGCAGCATCCTTGATAGGTGGCCCTGCAGTCTCTGTTTGGAAACCTCCAATGAGGAGGTGCCCATGACTGCACAGGGTTGCACAGGGTTGGACAGCTCTTACCATTAAGGCATTCTTCCTCACGTCTATCATCAATCGCTTTCTCTGCAGCGTCAAACCACTGGTTCTAGTCCTGCCGTCAGGTGCCCTTGAAAGCAAGACTGCCCCTCCTTCCATGCAACAGCCCTTCGGAGATACCTGAGGCTGGCTATCAGGTCTCCCCTTAGTCTCCTCTTCTCCACACTAAATGTATCAAGTTCTTTCAACTGTTCCCCGCAGGGCTTGGTTTCCAGACCCCAGCCTTCGTTGCCCTGCTTTGAACTCACTCCAGCTCATCAACGTCCTCCTTAAAATGCAGTGCCCCAAATTGGTTGCAGGATGCCAAGTGAGGTCTGACTAGTGCAGATTCTAGGGGTTAGGACTTCTCGTGAACTGGAAGAAAATTGGGGTATGGGGGGGCTCCACGAATGCCCAGCCACCACCCAAAGCAGCGAGGGTCTGTTGCTGCTCTCCACCCCCAGGGCCAATGGGAAACAGGAGATCATTATCCTCATCTTCCTCTGTTGCCATTCCACAATTCCCAGGTCCCCCAAAATTGCTTGAGGAAGAAAGGGGAAATCCTACTTCTGCCACCTGCTCCCTGCCTGACAAGCCTCTCCACTGTATAGGCTGCAGAGAGGCCAAAAGTGCCATCAGCGGTTGTCAAATGTAGATTTGCCTTTCTCTCTTGTCCAATTCCTGGGCACTGTGGAGAGGCTAGACAACTCAGGTGCTCTTGCTGTCAAAGCATGGGTGCGTAGTGTGCTACTGGGGGGCCCTAGGAGGGCTTTTGTCCTGCTGCAAGAGAAATTCAGGCAAAACAAGCAGCCCTTATCTATACATAGCTAATTGATGCCCTCTTTCTCTACACCACAGGCTTTTGGCCACTCTGGGACTGTCCCGTTCCCACGCAGAGTCAGCCCCACAACCAACTTGCCAACACAGCCCTCCTCACACGAGATGTGGCCGCCGCAATCTGGGCCAGGGAAGCCTTCAGCCCCTGCAAGTCGGCTCTCTCCAAGCGCCTCTCCGGGAGACCAGAGGACCGCAGCTGTACCAGGCCCTTTCAAGTGCTGTTTATTTGGACAGAGACACAATGCAACACCCATATCCAACACATGCGGTCTTACCCCCCCAGTGCACTGCAGGTCATCTGCTTCCTAAACCTCCCGGGTTAGGGATCCCACATCCCAAGTCAGTTACTGCTTTGATCCCACCTCGAAGAAACCACAAGGAAGCAAAGGACAAAGAGAGAGACAGCTCCATGCATTAAAATCCCCCCTTTGGAAAAACAATATTCTTTTAGCATCATAGGAAAAAGGGGGAGCAAACCCTGTTTTTGCAGGCAATTCCTCCAGCTGCCATGGAAACAGGAATACCGATTATCCAGCCAAGCTGGAAACCCACACCATCTCGGATTCTATGCCCTGCAATCAGTGGCATGCCATGTTTCGCCACAGAGACTCACTTACATCCCTGGGGCTGCATCAAGCAAGCCCGGTTCGTGCTACTGTGCCCCCCCACCTCCAAACCCTATAGGACTGGTTGCAGAGGAAATAAAAATGATCTGGGGCAAGAATAGAGGCCGGGGGGAGGGGGGATTTTCTGCCTCCCAAGGTGGTCAATCTCCCTAGTTCGGGCAGTCTGTCTCACAAGCGCACCGACAATTGCAGCCGGGCAAGTGTCCGGGGAATCGGTTGCTCTGATTCCCTCCCAGTGCTCGTGGAGCAAAGCCCTTCCTCAACGAGGGACGTGTTGGCTCCAAACCAAACAGCCAAATTTAGAAGCACCTACCTGAGGTTCTCCTCTTGCTGCTTGGTTGTTTGCTTGCTTGCTTTTACATGGCAAAAAATAAAATAAAATCCAGCGATTTTTTGGATGCCACCACAAGGTAGCGAGTCAAGTGGAGAGGTGAGGAGATGAAGGAGCTAGCAAGCAGGCATGGTGAGAAACCGGACTGCTGAAACTGGACTGCTGAATGAGTGAAAGACAAGCAGTGGGGGGGGGGAGAGCAGCAGGCAGGTGTTTTTTTTACTTCATTCCTGCTGAGAATATATATATATATATATATTTTTTAAGAAAAAAACTGTTCAGAGTAGTCCAAAAGAAGAGCTGAAATCTGTTTGATGGTGCGTGGGCAGGAGAAACACAATCCCCCCGCCCACCAATTCCACGCTCCCTGGCTTCTTCTGATCTCTTTGCCGCAACGGCGGAGGCCTGACTCAGCAGAAAAAAGCCCTAACAGCAAATGCCCAACCACCGCACCTGCAGCTGTGGCCGGCTTCTTGGGCCATCTCGTGCTCGATTGCGGCTAAACGGAGGATGCCGGAGCCAAGAAGATGATCACAGCAGTTCAGAGTCGGACCCTGGCTCAGCACTGCCCAGACACTGACTGGCAGCAGCTCTCAAGGGTTCCAGGTTCACAAGTTTTTCCTGGCCGGATCTGGACATAGTACCAGGGGTTGCTCCTGGGCTCTATCACTGACCCAAAGTCTCTTTTGTGAAAGCGGAACCTTCAAGAAATATTAGAATACACACACACACACACAAAATTACTTCAAGGAATATATAGAATATTACATTGGTGGGAAGCAGTTGGGGGGTGCTGCTGCCAGGTCACTACCACTCATTCTGGTGAGTTGGGGGCACTGCAGGGGAGGGGGCCTTGCAAAAATGCTTTGCATTGGGCCCCACAGCTCCTAAGGTCAGCTCTCTTCCCAGTTGCCCAAGGACATCATGCCTCACCTCTCTGCAACCCTGTGCTACCCAGATCTGGCCATGTGCCAACTACCATGCCACGAACGGAAGGAGGCTGATGCCAACTTCTCTCTTAAGCACCAAAGGCCCTCCGCAGCAAGGCTGGCGACCAGTGGTGTCTCTTTACTCATTGGCGGCTGCTCCATGCGGTTTGGAAGAGAAGAGCGAAAATGGCCCTATAATTAAATTGCGCTTGAAATAGAGGTGAGAGTTCCAATACCTCCTTTACTGTAAAGGAGAAAAGTAGATCTCACGGCAGGGAGGTAGAGGGTTTGTTGATGAAAGGTGGACACTTCCAAGCCAAGGATGCGCACAGAGGGACCAGCAACCGAGAGTTCAGGTCAGCTCTCCTTTTCTGCCTGGCCAGAGAATTGTGGATGATTAAGAGACACCCCTGCCGCCAACTTGCAAGGGTGGCCTTGGGCATTTCCCTGTTGTAGGAACTCAGCAGGTTGGTTAGATGGCCAAATAGCCAACAAAGCCACAATGCCTGAATGACTGTACCTCTTCACAAACCTTCCTTTTAACAACCGACTTGCAAACCGTGTTCGTGTCTCACTTTAAATCTAATTTTAAAAAATCAAACAAGCCAAAAATGACAACTTCATCCGGCTGTTCCAGGAGACAAGCCAAAGAGGAGCCCGGCTCAGTGAATCATTCCCACCGATAACAACCTTCACTTGACACAGTTTTGTTAACTGATTTTCATGGCTGAAGTTTGACTTGCAAATGCATCTGCCATTTCCAAATTTAGAAGGGCGGGTGATGACATATTGGAAACGTAAAATTACAATGATCCTCCATGATGGTCCAGGGTCTCCTGCTCATTACACTCTTGGTCTTTGCCTACCCATCAATTTTTACAGAATTTACAGTGTGTCCTCAGAACGGCAACACTCCCTATTGCGCGATGTTGGATGTTGCGTCCTGCTCAGGCTAGGACTTTGTGAGTGAGGCAGCTTGGCGGGGAGCGCTTGCCTCTGTTGCTCCTCCTACTGGTTGATTCCAAAAGAAAAAGGGGAATAAGGTAAGAGAGGGGACAGAGGTGGGCTAGAGTGGAGGACGACACTCTATAGTCAAGCCTTCTTTTCTCCTCTGCACTTCCTTTCTAGAGCAGAGGTTAGGCAGTGGCCACATTCTGACCAGCTTGCTAAGCCCAGGGGTTTTATAATTATGCCCCCCCACTCCTCCTTCCCCACCTACCACCATGGCCTTCCTCCTCCTGTTGAATGAAATGACTGCTGAGCTGAGCTGAGCTGCTCTCTCCAAAAGCACAGCTGAGAAAGAGAGAAAATGGCAGCAAACAACCCTGTGGATGCAAATATTTTGCAACCATTTTGCTCCTGTTGTGAAAGTCCTTAGAAAGTCCTATGCACATGAAGTACCCAGTGTTTTCTCAGCCACTCTGATCCACCCTAAGAAGATAACCAAGTCACGGGGTTCTGACTGCTGAAGTTTGGGGAGCCCTGCTGTACAGCACTGCATTTAAAATACTCAATGTATACATGTTCAATAGGACAGAACAGGTGTGGAAAAAAGGAAAGGTCAACCACCCACCCACACCCCTAGACAAGGCTTGTGTCTGGTGATGTCATAGACGTTGCCACACCCAAGCCCCTACAAGAGATTCCCAAAAACGGCATGCCTGTCCATCTAACACACTTTGATCATTGTTTTCCCCACAAGTTGGGGGGAAGCCTACACACCAACAGCTTCACCAACTGCACGTCCTCTTTCAATTTATCGGCCCCCTCCTCTGTACGATGACACGCTCCCATTTCCAATGAGGGAAACTGGCACGGGCCTTGGCACAATTGCTGAGATGGCCTCTTCCCATAATTGTGCAATTATGGTTCGTGTGGCTGCTTATTTCTGCTGGAGGCATCGGCACGCAGCAATTTGGAGAAGCGGCTTAAACTCTCGAGGAAGAAGGGGGAACGAGCCTTTTCCAAGAGACATGTACTTGCTGTCAAAAATGTTTTCTTCTGCTTCTTCCTCTTCCTCCTCATCCTCTCCCCCTCTCACCTGGTAACATACTAAGTGCAGAGCCTTCTCAGTGGCAGCCCCCCAAATGCAGAATCCCCTGCCTTTGGGATGCGGCGGACACCCTCCCTGCCAGCATTCCAACGCCAACTGAAGGCCTTTTAGTCTCAGTGGGCCTCGGCATGTCTTTTGGCAAACTCTCGGGCTTGAGCCGATTTTGTCATTTGCAATTTTGTGCTTCCCCCCCTCCCACCCCACATGATTGTCATCTTGTTGTTCTTCATTCAGATTACCGCAAGCCACTCTGAATCAGCCGCGAGAAGCCGTGAGACTCTTTCCTTTCTTCAAATAAATCAAATGTCATAATAAATAAATTTTAAAAACACAGGGCAGGGCTGACATGGTGCTTCGGAGTCCCCCCACCCCACTGGCTACTGCATAAAAGGGTGGGGAAATTTTCGGTGCAGAGAGGTCAGGCCATGCAGTTTGCTCCAAGAGGCACTGCCAGAGAAGAGAGGACCCGAGGTTTCTGCTTCAGGCAGTGGCCATGGGGCCTGACCTCTAAGTCCCAGAAAGAGCATTCTGCAGTACAACTACACGTTTTTCTGAAGCACTGATCCATGTCGCGCTTCTTTGTGGTTTCGTGCCCCCCCCAGAGCCCTGCCGGCTCCTACAGCATGGTGGACAAGCCTCTAAACCCACCCCCCCATGGACACCAGTTACTTGGCGACGGGCTCAGAGTTCCACCCCGGGAAATCCCCAGCATTCAAAATGGTATTTAACACCCGGCAGCCTGTCGACAGCTTGCCAGGCTGCTCCACTCCATCACCCCCCCCCCCATTGAAAACAGACTTGAAATGGGGCAGGGCTATTTCCCACAACTGTGTGGGGAGAGGAGACCCCAATAAGCACATAGTAGACCCCTGCTACTACCTCTGGTAGCAACTAAGGGTAAGGCTGGGAAACACACTCCTTGGACAGTCAGTGTGGGCAATCATAACCTAGACAGACCATACACCCTACTCAGCAGGTGGCAGTTTTCTATGCTGTACCTGGAGTCAGGACCAGCTTAAGGTATTTTGTGTCATCCCACTCACCCCAATGGCTGCGCTGAGTGACTGGGAAGACTGGACTAGCAGGGCCTTACCGCATGCTTTCAGAAGTCACCCACAGGTTTATCGCCTTTCCCTCCAGCTCAGGTTATTGAGATGGCTGGGCCAGCTCCTGGCTTGAGTTGTCATCAGATCATCAAGTGGTACAGGTGATGAAATGACATCACCATGAAGTCAAATCACCAGTGGCAGAAATCAGAGTTGTTGTTTAGCAGCCCATTTATTCCTCCCCACTCCCAGAAAAGATTGCCAAAGAGGGAGAGCAGGCATGTTTGCGATCTGAAAACAAGGTGAGAGGAGAAGCCTTTCATCTCCTCCCTATTTGGCCTTCATTACTCAGGTCCCCTGAATGGCACCTGTCCCACCATGGAGGACACCAACCAAACCCTTCTCGCTCAGGAAGCCAAATCAAGCAGACTCGCGGAGGTGCATCTCAAACCTGAGGCTCAAGGAGTGTCTCAACCAACACTTGCTGCCCGCCCCCCAATGCTCTCCCAGATCAACTGGGGAACACACGACGGTCACATTTCAAACCAAGGGCAACTGCAAGCACATGTTCTCTGCACGCGACTATTGGAAACCACACCGAAACATCCATTGCACAAACGCTATTGTCAAATGGATGCTTTTCCTCTTGGGAGAAAATAAGCTCAGCTCTGTACTGCGGGGGCCAAATTTTCTGCTGCTTCTCTGGCCAGGGCACCCCATCTTGGGTACAGAGGCAGCCTTCCCTGTACACTGCGCATTTTGAACTGAAATTGCTGCATGGCTCCCTGCATGCCTCGACAACTCCTCACAAGTGGTGGATGTCCCCTGGCAAGTGGGCATCTGGAACCCCGCCCCAGCAATCTCACTCCCACTGCCATTTTGGAGAAGACACAGGAGAAGGGGTCTCCACAAGGAAGACAGGAAACTGCTGCTATTTCTCACTTCCCTCCATGTACCAGCATATCAGAGACAACCCTGCCCTTCCCCTCTCTCTTTCCAGTACACCTGAGGATGCCAAAGGATGTCATGGAGGAAAAAAAGGGGCTTGGGGGCTACAACAAATAGTGGTTGGTTAAGAAGCCAAGCCAACATTGGTGGACTGCTGGCTCCCTCCCTAGTTCACCTGGGACTCCAAGTACTCAGTAAGTCTTTTCCTGCTCCTACAGGGTGCGACAAGGGATGAGCTGGAATGGAAAGCACTAACATTCAGGGCCTTCCAAAAAGTAAAGGGTGAGGTGTGGTGCGTGCCAGACACAGCTTGACAGCCTTGCACCTTGAACCAGTCAGGGGCCAGCAGAGCAGTTCCCCTGAACATGTGGCGATCACTGCAGCACAAAATGCACACGGCCAATATCTCCACCCAGTCACTCGCAAATCACGCCAGCTGGGCTGCTCCGACAAGCGTTTTTGCTGTGCTCCAAAATGAGCACCCACAGTGGATGCAGCGACTCAGCGAAAAATCTCCCTGATGTGCTTAGGCAGGGACCTTGACGCCAAGATGACTCAGCGGAAAGCCACTTTGCCGTTGGTACTTACGATTTGGGGGATCAGGTGAGAGCTTGTGTTAATTTCCTGCTGGCTCACACTGCTCGATGGAGAGGACCGGGGGACCGCCGCTCGGGTCAAGAGTCTGCAAGGCACCAGAGGAGACCAATGGGCCTCTCTCTCCAAGTAGTCACCCCCTGCTTCCCACTGCCCAGGGGGATGCCAACATTGCAAACAGATAAGAGCAAACATGCTGGACTGGACCACAGATCAATCCAGCCAAGGGTTCTCACAGAAGTCTGCCACTTCCTCATGGAAGCACATTAAGAGAGATATAGCTGGCCTGCATTTTGTGCTGATCACCTGGGGTTGTCTGAGGTGAGTGGCCTGTGCACAGACAGCCAGTCATTCCTGTAAGGCTTAATCTGCAGATGAGAACTGGGCCTTCCTTCCAATGGATCAATGGAGCTGGCAAACACAATTTGGACTCTTGGCAGTGCTTGTCATCATGCCAGACCATAAAGAAGGAGCCAGTTCCCTTTTCCATGTGGGGAAAAAAAGCAAAGGCTGGTTATATTCGAAATTGGTCAACAGCTTGATGGTGCTAACTTCTTTCTTCAGGGGGCTCAAAAAGGCACCTCGGTTCCAGCTTATATCCACCTCTGAGATGCCTAAGCATGCCCGTTCAGAAGCAAGTCCCACTGAGATCCATGGGCTTACACCTGAGGAAGTACATTTAAAACTGCAGTCCAAAATTTAAATGCAATCACAAATTCCAGATTTAAGTTTCATTTCTGCCATTAGATTACCAGGTGCCCTTTGAGAAATGAGTCCCTCTCTGCCTCAGTTTTCCCATCTACAATATGGGCCTAAGCCTGCCAACTGGATAAAGAGGCATCTTTAGATGGTGATTTCCTATATCTAGCAAGAGGAGAGCGATTGTCCTTCTTCCATCCCCTCTCCAGAGATGCCTTTTCCAGGGGCTGTGTCGCTGTTATCAATTGCCTCATTCCAGATTATGAGTCCTTTGGGGATAAGGAACCACATCACCATGCTATGTAACATTTGTGAACTTTTTAGAGAGTTGAAAAGGGGTACATAAAATAATCCCAATGACAACACTTGCCTGCCCTATAAGGTTGTTGTAAAGATTACCCAGGCAATGCTTGATATCAGCGGTCTCGAAACGTTTCGGCATGAGTGCGACATCATATATCTGACCTGTTGTCAGAGGGTTGGAAAATAAATAATATATACATGGAGAACTGATCTGCTGAGTCTTTGACTGAATACATTAAGTGGGTGGGGGTGGAAGAATGAGGGGAGCAGAGGGCAAAATTGACTTGCAGAGGAAGAGGGGGAATGGATTTTGAAAAAGCGTCAAGCAACCTACGACACAAATCACAAACTAGTTTTTGTCTTAATTTCTGCTCCATGTAAGTTTAACATGGTCATTAATTTATATTTATATTCCAGGTCTCCCAGCATCAGCATCTCTCTCATTCAGCCACCAGAAGTGCTGAATGTAAAGCAATGGAATGGAGTAATTTCATTCCATTACATTCAACACCTCTAGCGGATGAATGCGGTATATACCCATGCTGGGAAACTCTGAAGCGCACCTTTGGGGCCATTTTTCGCTCTAAGACACTGGGGAACCTCACAGGCCAAATAAAATGCTCCGGATGGCCAGATGTGGCCCGTGGACTGGGGTCTGGAAACCCCTGCTTTATATCAATGCCAAGGAGTATCAGTTTCATTACAGAGGCAATGTGTGTAATGGTTGGAGCATGGGGGGGGGGGACTTGGAGAAGGAAGACCCAGGTTAAAAACCCGCTCAGCCAGGTGGATAAAAGCCAGGCAGGATGCTTGTGTATGACTGATTTGTTGATGAATTCATCACTGAAAAAAAATGGAGTGTTTAACTGGGGTTTAAATCAGTTGACAGTTCCACTTATTTCTGATTAGTTAAAAATAAGTAAGTGTCCTAACAAGGAGGAAAAGCCTTTGCCAACTGGATTGGCAAAACAGCTAGTCTTTGGACTCAAAATGATAACTGGCTTCAAAGGAAGTCAAGGAGAGATTTTTGTGCTGGAATGCACAAGGAACTTGGCAGCTTGTGTACATGGAGGGCACAGTGCACTGTTGGAAACAGGATACTGGGCTAGGTGGGCCCACTTTGGTCTGATTCAGGAGGGTTGTTCCAGCCCAGGACAGCCTGGTATCTGCAGCAGGGCACCAAATGCTGCCATCCCTTCGCTGCCTTGCTGCTACCGCTCCTACTCCCAGGATTCTAAAAGGAAGATGAGAGTGGAGCAGACGTATGGAGAGGAGAATGGTGGGCTAGAGCACCTCTTGGGAGACCACTCGCTTCTCCTCCACATGTCCACTTTCACCATTCCGATCACTCTTTCTAAATCCAAGAAGGAGATGGGGAGAAAGGCAAGCAGAAATGGACGCACTCATGCTGACTGACCAGTTGGCCTCAAGGTGGGCTAGCCCTCAAAGAGCACAGCTAAATCTGGATGTGGACAGCTCCATGCTGATGGGTTTTCAAATAGGGAGCCTGATGACCCTGATTCATTAGGAGCTTATTTGGACCTCCTCATTGAGGAGGCTGATGGACAAGCTTCCTTTAAAGAACCTAGGAAGAGCCCTCCTTGATCAGACCACAGTGGGCTCACCTAGTCCAGTACCCCGTTTCCAAAAGTGTCTGGTCAAAAGCACCATTTGCCATTAACTCCCAATCTCTTGCATTTGCCGGGCTGCTCTTGAGCTCACGTTCACATGAGAACCAAGAAGACTGGCTGGTCATCCCCTGCGAAGTCCAAATGCATTCTAGAATATACCCTAGAATCCTTTGCTCCAGGGCAGAGGGGCAAGGGTTCCTAGGAAGAAAAGATGATAATGGAAAGACTCCTTGGGCAGGAAGGAAGTAGCCAATGGCCATCCATTGTTCTGTACCTATTTAAAATATCTTTTTTTTAAATCAAAAACTCACATTGCACCAGACAATGGAACTTCCATAGCCAAGAGCAACATCCAAATACCAGAAAACACACAACAGAGGACTTTTTGCTGCATTATTACTCTCCCATCTTTCTTCCAAAATGGAGCTCAAGGAGAGCAGTGTCCATGGGGTGCCCAAAATGCTCTCCTGCCCAGACACTGACTGGTGTCGCTTCATTTAGGGGGCTGCATCATGCATTTTTAAACTGTGACCCGAGTTTGGTTTGCAAGCTTCCCCAAGTCCCTAGCCGGCATACAGAATGATGGACTAGATGGAGACCTTGGGCTGGTGCAGCAAGGCTCTCTTCAGAATCTCAGGAGAGCATAGCTGGATCATGCCCAGAATCCTGTCTTCCACCGATGCCTCCATGGGAAAACCCAAAAGCAGGAGGTGAAGGTAGACCCCTCTTCTACTGCTGCTCCTCTAAAACCGCTCTTCAGAGACAGAACATACTTGCACCTGGAGCTGGTGCATAGCCATCATGACTGGTAGCCACTGGTAGACCTGTGACCCTCCATGATTTTGTCCAGTCCCCTTTCAAAGTCATCCCAATTCCATAGAATTAGTCTGTGGATTTGTGGACCTATTCAAAAAATAAGAAGTTGAGAAGGCCACCAATGGCCATCACCACCTCTTGTGGCAATGAATTCACTAGTAGTTTTATTTGGGATGTGCCTATGGATAAGAATTCTATCGGAAAATGGAACCTCCCTCTCCAGGAACAGTATACCTGGATGCTGGAAGGTGGGCAGAACAGGGAAAGGGCTGTCCTTTTTAATGGCTTGCTTATGGGCTTCAAACCACTGCCAAAGATGGGAAACTAGGCTACACTGAATTTTGATCCGCTCCAACAAGGCTCTCATAACACTCTTATTCAAAAAACAAGTGTGATGGGGTCAGAGAGGGGAACACACAAAATTATCCAAGATTTTCAGGATTCCAATTGCTTATCGCATCAGCACTTGGCAAGCCTTCACAGGCACACCGGTGTACTCATCTATCAAGACTCAAGGCGCCCTGATGGTGCGCTGTCTGGCTGCCCACCCACGTACCTGGAAAGCAGTGCCCATCGCAGTCAGCACTCTGAGAACCCTTTGGTCTGGTAATGTCTCTGCCACAGAGGCAGGCACTGCAGAGTCAGGGCTCCTTGGACCACAGAAGCCAACAAAGCCATTTTGCTTCTTCCAAGTTTCCAAAACCTCACCAGAAAATCCCTGAGTTCTGGAAAAAAGTGCAGCAATGCTGAACTTTCTAGGACGAAAGACTAGCCTATCTGCGAGGCCAACTGAGGTGTTGGCCTCAGGCACTGGATTGGCAGGGGATGCCTGCCTCTATCCCTCCTTCTACTTCCTGGATTCAAATAGGGCGGAGGAGGAAAGGTGGAGGAGAGAAGAGAGGCGGCTAAGAGTCTTTGGCTCACCACCCTCCTCTCTTCCACACTTCTTCCTCCCCTGGCAACTCTTTCTTCCATACTTCCTCTTCCATTTTGTACCCTCTTATTAAATTCAGAGAGGAATAGCAGCAGCTGGTGCACCATCTCAAGCAGGGCCAAGCCAAGACCTCCCGGCTACATGGAGCAGTGTGTCAAATGCTGCCCCCTTTACCCAGTGATGTGCTAGCCTCTGCTTCCCTAACACTCTAGCCCACCGCTCCTTTATTGCGCTCTCCTAGCAATGGGTTGTAGCTCGGTAGGTAGTGCACATGTCCACGCAGAAGGGACGAGGCTCAAACTCTTGTGTTACGTACCCCACAAAAACCTCCAGGAGCAGAGCTGAGAAAGACCCATGCACTGTTTCCAGTGTCCACATCTAGACGGTACACCTCTTGGGGCAGAGACCATGTCTTTCCCTTTAAGTCAGTGGTTCCCAAACTGTGAACCGTGGCTCCCTGGGGAGTCACGGAAACTAGCCAGGGGAGCTGCGAAAAACCTCATGAAAAACCAGTCGCCCTATACAATATAGGACTGTAGCCCTAATGGAGAGCCGCAGCCAATGGCCCAGTAGGTGAAAGGGACGCGTCAAAGAGGTTTGGGAACCACTGATTTAAGTAAAGTTCCCTGTGCAGTGATGCCACCACAAAAAACAACAACAACAAAAACAACCTGTTCCAGTTTGGAATAACCCAGGCTGCCCCTGCAAGTTCAACTCCACCCCCATTTCCTCCAGTTGGGATCTGGCCCTTTGACCCAAGAAGTCCTGCGCAGGGAAACTTCATGCCCTTCCAGCTTGAAGGATCAGCAGAGTCCAAGGCCCTCTCACTGCTACACTGCTTGACAGCCAGCCTCCTCGGCTATTCATTTCCTTGAATATATTGCAATCAGAGGCAACGTGGGCCTTTAATTTGCTCGGCTGGAGACAACGTCCTTGCCTCTGGGCAAATCTTTCACAGTGACTCGAGTGCTCCTTCATGCAGTCACCCGGCTGGCCGCTGTCACCCAGGGTCAAGAGCCTTCCAAAGCACTCACGTCTTTGCTGAGCACAAGGACTCCCTGATCAGTTTGCCATTCTCAGGTTGCAATCACTCTTTTTTCCTTGGTCCTTTCCCCAGGTTAGGAAAAATTCACTCCTGAATTTCTTTGGTAGAAGGAGAAGGCAGACAGCGGAAGCCACACTCCTGAGCTTCAGAGCTGCCAACTTTCTATTTTAAACCCCCCTCTAAAAAATTCCCTGACACTTAAGCAGCAACATTTGTCAAGAGCATCTCAGAGAAAAAAAAAAAAAGATTCTAACCATCCTGGAAAAACAGCACAGGAGGCAAAACAAATGTTTAGGATGTCCGGGCACTGACTTTGCAAAGAAGGGCAATGGCTTTCGGAGGTACAAATTCAGAGCAAAGAGACAACTAAGCCTGGAGAAGGAGGTGCAGTACAGCTGCGCAAAAGAACCTTGTTCCCCTCCCGAAACACTTGAGGGACGACTGTAAGCTCTGCCCAGAGACCCTGCAAGCAGCAGAGTGGTGGAGACATCCACCTTTCCACACTTCCTAGGTTCAAGGCAAATGGGGTGCAACAGTAAGTGTGGAGGAAAGGAGAGCAAGATGCTCTAGTTCTACACCCTCATCTGCTCCACACTTCCTCTTCAACTCTCACCTTTTTTTTAAATGGGGGCAGCAGGCATGCTTTTGATAAGAGGGAGGCAGCCTTTAGTAGCATTTAGCCTTAGGCTGGGCTTGTGTTACATCCATACACAGTTATGTTCACTGTCTTGCCTCTGAATCTCATCCCACGTGGGGAGTGGACTTCAATTAGACCCCTCTCACCCAAAATGCTAAACTGCTTTGATACAGAGCAGGTAAGGGAAGTGACTCAGCTCCAAAACGGGATCTCATTCATCCCTTATCCAGTTATAATTGGCTCAGAGATCTGGAGGTGTGAAGCCGTGATCGTCACCCGCAGCTCCCTTTCTCTCCAGCTTTATTTTGTCTGGATGACTGCGAGGGAACCAGATAGGCTTGTCTGGGCTGGAAAGAAAAAGTCACCAAAGCCACTTCAGACACTCTGAAATAGTCTAGAATAATGGGTACCAAACTGTGGGTCGGGGCCCACTGATGGGTCGCGACCTGATTTTTGGTAGGTCCCACAGCAGCTGAGCAGAGCCTCCAATGAAAACACAGGTGATAGACGGATCAGATAGCCAATTGCCTCCATCCCTGAGGCTTTTTAAAAATCTGAATTGCCCTGGAAAGAACTCCTACAGTTTGCAAGCATGATAAATATAGGGAGATGATAATAACAAAAAAAAATTATGTGTAAATAAGTAAAAATATTGTTTCTAGATTTTTTTTCAAGTCTTGTAAACCTAGGGTGGATGCCGATAGAGAAGGTTCTCAAACATTTAGCATCGGGACACACTTTTTAGAATGAGAATCTGTCGGGAGCCACCCAAAGTGATGTCATGACCAGAAGTGACATCATCAGGCAGAAAATTTTTTAACAATCCTAGGCTGCAATCCTACCTAGGATTAAATCCCGTTTACTATCATTGTTAAAAGATTATACATAGTGGCTTGTTAAAAGTACAGGTCTGTCACATTTCCCCAAATGCAGTCACAGACCATGGTAGCATCAAGTCTAATATATTAAAAATAAAATTGAAATGAATGAGGACCCACCTGAAATGACCCACCTAGTGGATCCCGACCCACAGTCTGAGAAACACTGTGATAGAGTGTTGTTTTTAAAAGTGGGTCCCGGTGCTAAAAATTTTGGGAACCAATGGTCTAGAAAGAAGAATTATCTGGAATCTTTAAACCCTGCCTTGTGACTTCCACACTTAGCCTTGCAGTTATGGGGCTAAGGAACTCTCATTGTGCTACTTCCAAGTCCTTTCCAGCAGATTGGACAAAAGAGTTCAACACTCACGCAAGCACACTTGGGTGATAGAAGCAGTTCAAACCAACAACTGGGGAGATTACCCTTGCAACCGGAAAGGAGGGATAGCCAAAGTGACCAGCAGGCATGCAAGCATGAGGGAAGAAGGAACTTCCTTACACTGTGCCCAAATGACTTTTGAACACACTGTCACAGGACGTGGCGATGACCGTTTGTTTAGGTGAATTCTCATGACATCTATTGCCCATGAAGGTATCAATTAGCTCTAGCTGCTAGGCACAAATCTGAATCAGCAGATACAGAGAATCTGAACAGCAGACACAGAGGGTATCGAGCTCTTCATTTCAGATCACCGAGGACCTCGTTTCACCTTCCCGGCATCATCTCCGCTTTCAGACGCGCAGAGACAAAGATTTGCAGCAGCTGATTCACACCAGAGTGACAGAAGAGCCTGCCGCGTTTGGCTTGGCGGGCAAGGAAAGAAAGAGATGAAGCTGACGCACAGTGGCTGTGTGTCCTTGAAGTGGAGTCAAAGGAGGAAGGACCCCGAGTCAGAAAACAGGGCTGCTACATGGCCAGGAGGCAAACCCCTCAGGTCACCTGAGGGCAACTTTCGACAGAAACCTCAGGACCCCTGGCCTGGGGTGCATCTTGTGGCACAGAGCACATCGTGTAGGCAGACTGTGCCCATACATTGCTCACTGCCAATCCCATGAAGTGTGCTGGGGATTTGGGAAAGCAGGTGTATCCGGGTCTTCCACCCCCAATCCGGTGCAACTACAGAATTGCTGTCTATGTGACTATGTGGTTGCAAAATGTCACACCAGAGCCAACACCAGAACATCTCCATCAGCCGGTTTTTCACATCTGCACATGCAAAATGTGGAACTTGGGATGGGAGTCACAAAGATCCACATATTCAATTGCTTTTTCTATCTATGTGCATACCCCAATGGGCCAGGGTTCCCCAAGATCTCTCTCAGCTGTGCTGCCAGCATCCATTACAAAGGCCTACACATTTTGCTATCTTAAAAGAGTAAGATCTATTCTTGGGTATTTTGGGAGTGCTGAATCCAAAATGTTGTTGGCAACCTTCAGTCTTGAAAGACTCTGGTATCACGCTCTGAAAGGTGGTTCTGGAACAGCGTCTAGTGTGGCTGAAAAGGCCAATTCGGGAGTGACAATCCCTTCCACACTGGGAGCAAGTGCGGTCTGTCCCTGGTCTATCTCCCTGGCTATGGGCCTTCCTTCTTTGCCTCTTTGCCTCAGACTGTTGGCCAAGTGTCTCTTCAAAATGGGAAAGGCCATGTTGCACAGCCTGCCTCCAAGCGGGACGCTCAGAGGCCAGGGTTTCCCACTTGTTGAGGTCCACTCCTAAGGCCTTCTGATCCCTCTTGCAGATGTCCTTGTATCACAGCTGAGGTCTACCTGTAGGGCGCTTTCCTTGCACGAGTTCTCCATAGAGGAGATCCTTTGGGATCTGGCCATCATCCATTCTCACGACATGACCGAGCCAACGCAGGCGTCTCTGTTTCAGCAGTGCATACATGCTAGGGAATCCAAAAATGAATCCAAAAATGGCATTGATTTTGCCCAATTGGCTCTAGTTTTGGGGGTACGGCATAGCCACCTTCTATACTGATTCAAGTAGCTTCCTCATGAGGAAGCCAGGCCATTTTTTGATTCAGCACCCCAAAAAATATCCTAAATTCATTCAAACATCCTTGGCAACTAAAAAAGAATTTATTGTAGGCCTACTTTATTATTAAGAATACAGATTTTCAACCCCAAAAAACTGTTCATATAGCAAAAGGATTGAGAAGGTCATTCTCTTTCTCCAAGGGTTTGCAATTTATACAAAAGCACAAAGGAGGAACCAGCAAAGAGATGATATCTGGAGGCCATTCCTTGACATAACATAAGCCACATGAAGTGTTGAAATGTAGACACTCTGGTCATGTATATGTATAAATATTTTTTTCCCTTTTTTTAAGTAATTCATAAGCACGTATCGATGTTATACTCTTTGTTTTTGTTTAGTTTATGTAAAACACTAAAATTTAAGGAAAAAGGACAAAAAAGAAGAGGAATTAGCAAAGAGACACTGGGAAAGATGCTCTGCTGGGCTGGGACAAACTGGGGAACAGTCGCTCTCCCCCTGCTAAATATAAGAGGATCAACTCTGTAAAAGATGACTCAGCTCAGTTTCTTGAAGATGCCTGAGACCTTGGACTTTCTGTACCTAAAGCACATGCTCGAAGACTGAGTGATGGAGCTCTCCATCAACACACACAAAATTAATAGCTAAAATGATGCTCTAATCACTCAACTGGCTCTTTTCGAATGGTAATACTTCTGCAATTAAACAGTGACTTCTGAGCCTGCAAAATTTTCACATGTATTATGCCCAGTAGTTCCCAAACTTATTGTGTTCACAGCACTCTTCTTCTTCAGCAGCCGCGTCTTCCTGGCTCTCCTAAGCACCACTATCTTGGATCATGCAAGATCTCATGTAATCCAAGATGACAGTGTCCAGGATAGCCAGAAGTAGAGGCCATCGGTGACATCCCACAGTACCCCTATGTTCACTACAGTGCCCTTCAGGTGCCATGGTACACAATTTGGAAACCACTGCCTTATCCTCATACCACAGATGGAGAAGACTGAGGTCAAGAGGGAGAGACTTGGCCAAGGCCACCCAGTGTGTTCATGGCAGAGAAATTCGACCTGGGGAATTTCAGGTCACAGCTCCGCCTCTAAACCGCTGAAACGTTTTGCCGTTGCAGTCTACTGGTACCAGAACACCGGTGCATGTACACACACCACACACAAAGCAGAGGTGCTGTGGTGATAGATGGGATGCAGACGCCACATTTGGCACCAGATCCAAAACACAGCTGCTAAGAGACCACGCCTATGCATGTCTACTCAGAACCAAGTCCCATGTAATTCAACAGAACTTAGTCATTGTTCCTGGTAAACTCTGCAGTGGTGCGGCCGAGCAGGTTGAAGCCGATCCATGAACTGATGTCATCACCACCAAACACCAGAAACCGGCCTGCCCCACAACAAGCAAAGTGGTCCAATACCTAACAGGGAATATCGTTCCCCTATTGATTCTAATGCTTTGTGTCACTGCGCTGACCCCTTACGTGGCTGTGCGGGGCCGCCTCCAGATCGCTGGCAATGACATCACTGTTGTTGCTGGCTTCTGGGGAGCTGAGCTCCAAGCTACATGGAGTTCGGTTTAGAGCTATGGGGCCATGAACATGAGAAGAGTCCCACTGGATCAGGTCAAGGGCTCATCTACGCCAGCTTGCTGTATCTCACAGTGGCCCACCAAAAGCTTCAGGGAGTACACAAGACAGCAAGATACAACCTGCGTTCTGGTTGCCCTCCACTGCATTTGGCATTCTGAGGTACCCTAAAATCAGGAACTTGCACAAACCTATCATGAAACTTATAGGAAACAGTGCTTACTCCCCAGTATATGTGTACACAATGGCAGCCTTAATTTCTAGGAGCCTTGCAGACTCCTAGAGACAAGATCATATCCTGGGGTCCCAACACCTCCCCACAAGACACAATGGGGTCAACATTTTATTGGGGCAGGCACCAGAAATTAGGGGTTCTCCCTGAAACATCAGGACACTTGCAAGGACACTTTTTATACAGTTATGAAAATATCCTTCACTTTACAACAAAATGATATATTCAACCTAGTGAGATCCATGATGCCAGAGCTAAGCACACTGACCCAAGATAGTCCCATGCCATGTAGGAAGACTTGGGTGAGATGCCATTGCTCAGCGTGGAGCACTCATTTTCCCCTGAAGAATGTCCTGGCTTTGGGTCCTGATGACATCTGATGGCTGGTTTTCCCAGTACCACCTTTTGCAAATCTCACTGCTGCCAGCAGAGATGTGCCAAAGAGCAGGAGGCTTGCTCTACAGCTATAGCCTCCTTCCCCAAACCGTCTCTTCTGAAGGGCCAAGAAGCCTCACAGCTACACCAGGGCACTGCTGCCACATCACCCCAGCCATCTCCAATTCCAGGCCGGGGTGGTGCACTGCCACATGGTAACCCCAGCACCTAGCTAACTCCAAGCAAGCGCACGGATCAGGCTACAAGGCAGAAATGCCTGCAAAGTCCCCTCCCGTGCCTGAGTTCGGCATGTCGGATATTTCAGCCATCTTAGAGCCTTAGCGAAGTGCAACTCACAGTTCGAGGGCACCGGCTCCGTTTTTAAATATGCATGGCTTTAGTCAGTCCCAGATTGTGAGCCCTGGCACACGAGCATGCCAGGGAAATACAAAAGGCTGCAAAGTTCCCCAGAACTCCCACCAACTTGGAGGTTACCCTAAGGATCCCTGCATGAGTCCCTGCATCCTTGCAAACCAGCCCAGACTGGGGAGAGCTATTCTGCAGCCTGCACAACGGCATGATCCAAATCACTCGAGGCACAGCAGATTTCTCCACCTGTGGAGAAGGCTGGCTGCCGCCCCTCTTCATGAGTCACAGTTCTCATTTTGCCTCCTACTAAGAGGCACTCCCCAAAAAACAGTGACTCATTCAGAAACACAGGGGGTGGACTCCTCCTCTGAGTAATTCTGACTCAGAAAGCAGATCTCTGAGGCTGCAAAAGCAAAGCATGAGTGCTCAGCACCTGGCACACCCCCTGCATTGCTTCAGATAAAAGTAATGCAAGATTGAGGGTATAAATTCAATCCCCAAGCAATTTCTGGAACAACTGCCCAGGCTACTCTCTTGGCTCCATTCTCCCTTTAAGCAGGCACCCCTGTTCCAATGACCTCCATCGCCCCACCTGTCTCCTTTTACGTGACACCAGACTTCAAATTATTCACTCAAGGGCCTAGGAAGGCACACAGATGGGCCAGCTGCAGCAGGCAACTGACATGGTGACACCAGCTAGAAACCAGGCCTGTTTCCTGCCAATTTGTTTTTGCAACAAGCAGGATGGTGCTGAAGGCAGAGGTGGAGAGGGAGAGGAAGACTGAGTATGCTTGAGCCGGAAGTTGAGTAAGGGGTGGGGGAAAAAAAAAAAAGCCAGATCAACTTCTGTCTGCTGTGTGCAAAAGGGCAACTGGCAATGCAAGCCGGAAAACCACTGTTAATGGGGATGGCAGCGAATGCAGAACCACTAGCTCTCTGCAAAGCCTTCTATACACAGAAAGGATCCTGCAAATAACTGAGATGACACCATTTAACATTATGTCTTGCCCATGCATTTTCCTCCCCACAGCATCTGCCTATGTGTATCTGTATTCGCCCGCTAGCAGCAAATAAATACACAAAATACATCCAACTTTGGTCAGTCTTGGTCATCTGGAGGCGAGTGTCACATCGCCACAGGTAACTAGCAAGCAGATACTTAGGCATCTGAGCAGGGTTCCTCTTCAGATTGGGCAACTTTGACCTTTAAACGTGGCACCAAAAACAATCCTTTTCCATGCAGAAAAGACAACCTTGAAACTCCAATATGGGCAGAAAAGCAGGAAGGGTCGTTCAAGGACAACAGCATTCACCCTTTCTCTTTCTTTCTGCTCCCTCCCATCAAGAACTGAGGTTCTAGGGCACAGATGAATGGAAAGGGGAGGATGTGGACACCATCAGTTGTAAAAAGATTTTGCTGCTGTTGTTTAAGGGCTTCTTCATTTAAATTAATTTCTAGGCAGTGACTGACATTAACTAAGAGCTACCTTAAATGAAAATACCAGCAAAATCACAACTGGGGAAACCAGGAGAGCACAAAAGCAGGACAATGAGACAATATTCAGGAAAAAGAAAGCTCAAGAAAAAGCTTATATTAAATGCCTTGGGCATGTGCTCCAACTTAAGAAAGTTGGGGTATAAATCTTTCAAATAAAATAAATGTAACTGCTCGTCTAAAAACAGGGTCAGCTCAGCTTCCTGTGAAAGAGGGTCAAGCCAGGGAGGTGCCACTAAGAAGGCCTTGCTGGATCCCCCACCACTGGCACCTGTCATAGGTAGTATATCAAACAAAGGCTGCAATCCTAACCTCACTTTCCTGGGACTAAGTCCCATTGAACACAATAGGACTTACTTCTGAGTAGACCAGGTTAGGATTGTGTCCAGAGCCTCCTACATTGCGCGCTAGAGTCCAGGAGAGGTTGGTATTGAAGGAGACTCTTCTCCAAGTCATGTGAGGCTTTACAGGAAATAAGCCACACTTTTGTGGAAAGAAAGCAGCACGCTTGTGTCAGGATCAGGAACAAGATCAGCCTTGAAGGATCGGAGCAAAGGTCTGCATCCCATGGCCTTGCAGGCTAAGGCTGCAATCCAATGCACACTTTTCTGGGAATAAGCCTCACTGAACACAATGAGACTTTGTTCTGAGAAGACACACATAGGATTGTGTTGTAACTGACTTAGGGCACAATCCTAAACAACTTTCCAGCACTGCCATAGCTGTGCCAGTGGGTAATGTGCAGCATCCTGCAGCTGGGGGGCAGGCACAGAGGCCTCCTCAAGGTAAGGCAATGTTTGTTCCCTTATCTCAGAGTTGCATTGCCCTTACCTCACTGCTGGAAAGTTGCTTAGGACTGCACCCTTAAAGAACATTAAGTCCTGCTGGATCAGGCCAAGAGCCTTCTAGTTCAGCTTCCTGTATCTCACAGTGGCCCACCAGATACTTCAGGGAGCGTTCAAGACAGCAAGATACCTGTATCCTATTCCCCCTCCCTTGCACCTGGCAGTCACAGAATACCTCTCAAACCCAGGGGTTGCATGCAGTCATCCTGACCTGTAATCCCTGAAGGACTTTTCCTTTGTTAATTTGTCCAATCCCCTTTGAAAGGCAACCAAGCCAGGTGCCATCACAACATCCTGAGGCAAGGAGTTCCACAGATTGATCATGCACTGGGTAAAGAAACACTGCTGTTTGAATAGAAGAAATACTTTTTTCTATTCAAATCTGACAAGTCTATACCCTGCTTCTAAAACTCTGTGAGCGTCCAAAGTGGGGTTCATCTGAAATCATTTTTTAAAGCCACTGCTTAAAATATAAACAAGTTTTATAACAACACCAAAAGCTGAACATCTCTTCTAATGAGCAGTGATGACTCTCTTATCTTTAGCCAGTGGGGCAGGAAGTGTCCTGATGCACCCTAGCAGAGCAACCTTCCCAGTGTCTCCCTTGTGTTTCTATGACCCCCTTTTGGAACAGGGGCGTCTCATTTATTTTTCCTGTGTAAACTCCCCTGTCAAAACGGGCTTGCTGAAAAGTGGCATATAAACAACACTACAACTGCAGTGGATTTAACCCAGCTCATTGTTTATTAAAAGCTTAGGAAAAGAAGGTCTTAACTGGGCACTTCAACCTTAACAAAGCAGACCCAGTTATCACCCACTTTGTCTATGAAAGCAGGAGCACCCTCAGTAGTGGGGGGTCATAGCTCAGTGGTAGAACTCCAGTTTTGTATGCACAAGGTTCCAGGTTCAATCCGCAGCAGCATCTCCAGGTAAGGCAGAGTAAGGCAGAGAAAAAAACTCCTGTTTGAGCTCTGGAGAGTGGCTGCCACAGCAGCTCCCTTTGTTCTTAAGAGGGCCTCAGACAAAGGTATCAATGCCTGGATAAGTATTGTATGGGAGTGGGTTATATCTTACAAAGTCCTCTGGAAATTGACAAGCAAGGTCTGAAAGAGAAAGGCCTTTCAAAACGCCCTGTTGCTTAGTACCAACATTTGGAGGTAGAGTGTCTCTGAGCATGGAGTCTCTTATTTAGGTATGATAAATATTAACCCCATGGACTATCTACCCCACACCATCAATATCCCACATCAGTATAGCTAATCTTCTTAGATGTGCCTACCAAACAAATAATCCCACTCAAGAGTTAAACTCCCTTTAATCTGGGATAGCACAGGTATGAGACATGTATTTCACCCTTTGCTGCCCTAGTTCCTCCCTTTTCTGTGCTCCTTCTGTTGTTTCCCCTCTCTGCTGCAACTCTGACTGTAAGCTCCTCAGGGCAGAGACACTCTCACGATGTTCTGCAACATTGAGGGCTATGTGTACATGCATATACACCACCCCATAAAAAAGCTTGTGTCCACAGTCTCAAGGGCAGATCTCTTGCAGCTCCTTTCCACTGCACTCTGGTAGACCTCTCCCCTCCCCTCCCCACCCCACCGCCTCTGTGCGGTCTCCAAATTATACAAGATGCCAGGACAGCATAGAAACTATGATCACATGATCGAGGCAACAATACAATAAGCTTTCTGTGACTTGTCTTGGCTTTGAGCTTCCATAGGTGAGCTTGTGAATGCTGCAATCAATGCACAAGCCCCAGAAACTGTGCTGGGTTGCTCTCCACACTCTGAAAAATTATCTGTGGGCTTTAGATCTCTTTGAACAAACCAATATACGTTTTTCCCAATCTAGAAGTTCTAGTAGCACCATTCAAGAAGGATGTATCTGTGTGCAGCACGCACACCAGAACAAACATGCTTTGGCTTGCTAAATAACCTTGGCTTGTTTGAATTTTGGTCAGAGTTTTTGCAACTGAATCGGGGAAAACACCGCAGAATGGGTTCTTTGGCCCTGCAGTGAATCCTGACACATACCCCAAACATGCCAACATCTCTCTTCTCCCCCACCGCAAAACACTTCCGTAAAAACAGCATCCCTGGGTTCCACCAGCAATTTTTTATCACTGCGCCAGTGCAATACAACCAGCTCCCCCCCCCACTCCCTCCAAGCCACAGAAGTCTTAAGAATCTCTTGGCTGTATCCATTCTGTACCCCTTCAGAGGTCAAGCAGAAAACACAGGAACAAACACGACGGGTGATACACACCCCATGTTGCTGTCAGTCCAACACCTCGCAGACAAAAGTAAGCCAAACAAAGACATTCTGCTGTTTGAGGGGGATGGGGGGTACATGTCCAACCGCTCTCCCACAGACCTACCCTTCATCTATTCAACTAGTCCTGTCCCCAAAGTGTCATTTACACCAGGGACCATCACCACAGCTGCCGCAAGAAACCACAGGCCTTTCACACCGCACCCATCACCCCGTGCCAGTTGCCCAGGTACACCATGCCCATTCTGCCACCTTCGCGGTCCCTGGAGGCAACGGGGGAGGCAACGCACAACCTGAGCCCCTCCAGCCTCAGCAGAGTTGCCTTCCAAGCTGCAAATGAGACAGGAGAAAGAAAACTGGGTAGACAGAGGTGTAGAATGCCAGGAAGGCAACCAAAGCAAGGCGTGATGTCACAGCGCTCCGCAGAGCCCCTCTGGTTTTTGGAGCCGTGGTGGCCTCTGCATTGAGGCACTGCAGTGGAGGCAGGATGCAGCTTTTGGGGGGGAGGCAGGAGACCCTAGCAGTCGACTCACACTCTTGCACACAGGTCTCCTGCCTTTGCAGCACCAATGGAGTAAGAAGTGAGATGTCACACCAGGAGCCTTTCTCTCCAGCCCTCACCTATGCAGCAGTTTCTTTGCTGCGGTGCACCCAGGTAGCCCCCATCCCCGGCACAGCCTGCAGAGGGAGCGAGCAAAGCACCTCCACCCACGCCAGCAAAGCAAGAGGCAGCCTTCCCATACTGATCTCCCCACCAGTTGCAGACACCCCCATGCCTCCTTGGCAGAGCAAGGCAGGACCCCTCTCTTTCCCCCCCCCCGGAATCCCTCCCCAGCCCCAACACCCACAGCAGCCCCTTCCCCCCCTCACCTGCAGCGGCAACAACACGAGCAGCGCCCAGCCTCCTGCCACCTCACACCATCTTCGCCCTCGTGGAAGTGGAACCCGCCCCCCGAACGGCTGGTTGGTCTCTGGGCGCTGTCAATCAAGCGCATGCAAATCGCCCGGGCTCCTGGCGGGCGGGGATTGGCTGGCCCGGGGAGCGTCGCCTGGTGACCGACAGGCCGAGGGACCAAAGCCAACCTGGCAACCTGCATCCCCTCCGCAGCAGTATCCTTCCCGGGGCTGATTGGTACCCAGGTGGTTTGCATCCCTCCACCCGCGAGCATCAGCCCCGGCGCGCTGCATTGCCGCCCTGCAGCCCTGCGGCCCCGTGGCCATTGCAATGGGTTGAGGCGTGCACTGCATGACATTGCATTGCACTGCACTGCCCCCTGCAGAGACAGGGTGTGTGTGTGGCCATTGCACGCCAGAACTGGGCTGAGGCTGCAGTCTCTGGTGCCCTTACCTGGCAAGCATGCCCTGCGTAGTTACTTATGGTAGGCTGCAATCTTATATCCATTTACCTTAAAGTAGGTCCCATTAATAGGGCTTACATCTGTGTAGGCATGCATAGGCTTGCACTGTTTTATACACAGACACACAGGTGTGTGCTGCTTAAAAACGGGCCACATAACAACAGATCACATATATCAGGGGTGTCAAACTTAAGGCCCAGGGCCAGATGCAGCCTGCAGAAGCTTTTTATCTGGTCCTCAGGCCAGATAAGCAGTGCTTATCCGCTAAGCAGTGCTGAGGTGTTACTTCTGAAACGGCAGCCCACATGAAAATCGGGCTCCCCTATATCTTGAAATTTGATCAAGATTTGCATATTTTCTCTTCTGTCATTTCTCTTCTGTCATTTGCAGCTAATGAGGTCCTAAGTGAGAAAAAGTGCTTATTTTTGGTTATGACCTGTTTAATGACATCATTATGACATCACTAATGACAGCCTAATGACATCACTTCTAGTCCTCAGTAGGCATCATAAATGCTATTTGGCCCTTGGTTTGAAATGAGTTTGACACCCCTGGCATATATGATGGTGGTCAAAGCACAACCAAGAGGCTCTTAATGAGGCAATCAGGTCTCTCATAGCCTGCAGCAGTGTGTCTGTTTACAAAACAAAGGCACTAGATTGGGTGGAATGTTTGCTTAATAACAATATAACAGGATCCAATTGGAGACCATATCCCCATTGTTAAGAGGTGCACACCTGTATATACATTCCCTTCCATCACCACTTGAGAAGAATCCTCTGACCAGCAAAATAATCATTCAAATGAACACAAAGGCACTTAAAAAAACAAAAACAAGGCACTTATAACTAGGCACTTATAAAGAATACAGTAAAAAAAAAAAAAAAGGCCTAATGAACCAACTGGAACACCCAGGAAACAGGCACAGGCCTCAGGAGTATAAATACTTAAAATGTTTGAAGCAATTACTTTTTTCCAAGTCAGGCCAGGAGCCCTCAGCATTTCAGTTTCTGGAATATTTAGCTCAGTTTTGCTCTTTTAAGTAGGTCAGAGCGGATCAATTGTGGAAAATAATTATGCAGTTGATGCATTACTCCAAAGAGTTTTCATAATGGCAGAAAAACTGTTTCCTAAACGTTTGCAAAATATTTGCAGCTGCAGGGCTGATCTCTCTCACTCAGCTGGGCTTGCAACAAGAGTTGCTTCATCCAGTAGGAGGAAGAAGGTGCATTTTGGTGGGTGGGGGGAAAGGAAAGAATGGGAGGCACACAGTATTATAATGCCAGTGGGCTTGGCAGGCGCATCAAAATGTGTTGGCAGGCTGGATGCAGCTTGTAGTTTGAATCCAGCTGAGTCAGATCATCTAGCTCAGTATTTCTTGCACTGCCCTAATTGGCAGTAGCTACACTTGAGAGTCTTGGGCAGGGACTCCTGGGAGTAAGCCCCAATGGACAGGCCATAGAGCTGACCACTTTTGAGTCCACATACATAGGACTGGCCTACACTCATTTTGCAAAGAACATGGAAAATGAGTCTAGCTGAACAAAATGGAACAGCCTCCCATGAGCAGGATGGGCTGTAAGGCTATGCATGTTTCTCTGGGTGTAAGTTCCATGGTACATACCTGTACGTACTTGCTTCTAAGGATCAGGTTGAAATTCTCTGCACACGTCCTGTGGAGTGATTCTTATACAACACAGTGAAACTTACTTTTGAGTAAATGCTCAGAAAATTAGATGCATGGCTGTATTCCAACTGCGCACTGCCTGGGAGTGAGCTTCTTTGGCAGCGGGGCTTCCTGTGTGTGTTGGGTGGATCCCATTGCAACACCAGGGCATATGTGTACGTGTTTGGATTTACTTTGGTGCAAATACAGAAAGGATTAGGTTGCACGGTTGCAAGATTGGGTACATTCACAGAGAAAGGGATGAGAGGTTTATGATTGCATAATGGAGCTTCCAGTGTCAGGGAAATATATCTCTAGCAGCAAATGACAGGGGAAAAGCATAGCCTGCTTGGATTTTGCTTTACTGCCCCTCTGTTCCTAACAGCAGCACACCAGACAGAAAACAAACAGCAGTGTAATCATGTGTAAAAACTTTGCTGCAGTCCTTGCAACATGTCTGCAAGGAAGTTCATCATTTTGTAGAATCATAGAGCTTGAAGGTACCAACACAAGGTCATCTAGTCCAACCCTCTGCATGTAGCAGGAAATTCTCCTTGATCTTGAGCATCTTCAGATGATGTCTGTTGAGTCTTTCAACTTTTCCCCTATCTTCTGTCCCACTTTTGATGCACTTTCTGTCCCACTTTCTCCCCAGCATGCTCAGTTCTGTCATTTTTCACTCTTATAATAGCTCTGTGAGGAAGGTAGCTGGCTCAAATCACCCATAAGAACATAAGACATAAGAACATCAGAACAGTCCCACTGGATCAGGCCATAGGCCCATCTAGTCCAGCTTCCTGGATCTCACAGCGGCCCACCAAATGCTCCAGGGAGCACACCAGATAACAAGAGAACTCATTCTGGTGCCCTCCCTTGCATCAGGCATTCTGACATTGCCCATTTCTAAATCATCATGGCTTGTAACCCGTAATGGATTTTTACTCCAAAAACTTGTCCAATCCCCTTTAAAAGGCATCCAGGCCAGACGCCATCACCACATCCTGCAGCAAAGAGTTCCACAGACCAACCACATGCTGAGTAAAAAAATATTTTCTTTTGTCTGTTCTAACTCTCTCAACACTCAATTTTAGTGGATGTCCGATGGTTCTGGTGTTATGTGAGAGTATAAAGAGTATCTCTCTATCCACTCTGTCCATAAGCGCATAAGAAGAGCCCTGCTGCATCTGGCCAAAGTGGCCCTCCAGATGCCTCAGGGAGCACACAAGACCACAAGAGACCTGCAACCTGGTGCCTTCCCTTGTACCTGCCTTTCTGAGACAGCCTCCTTTCAGAACCAGGAGGTTTCACATGCCCACCACGTGGTCTGTGAACCTGTGATGAACTTTTCTTCCAGAAATTAGTCCAACCCCCTTTTAAAGGCATCTTGATCAGGTGCCACCACCACATCCAGTGGCAAGGAGTTCCACAGGCTAATTACTGTAGTCTGGTTCTGTGCTGAGGCTGACTGAGGTTGCAATTCTGTGCGGGCTGTGACGGTGAACCGCTTAAGGACACCTGGTGGGTGTGAACAGCCCTCAATGAAAAGCAACAGGAAAATGAGGGAGCACTTGATTGGTGCTTTCGTTACCAGGGTAGCGCTCGGTCCCGCCCCTTTTTGCCTCTTCGCGCGCGGGCTTTCCGCTGCTCAAGCCCGGCCTTTGGGCGTAGGCCACGCCCCCTCCCTGTTGCCACAGCTACGCCGATGCTACAACGGCCACGGAGCCCGCTTGGGTCGTACCATTCGGTATAGGGGGAGAGGGGAGGAAAGAGCGCTAGAGAAGACTCGTAGCGGAAAACGGGGGACTGAGACGTGAGTGGCAGGGAGGCTGGCAGTGGGGGTCGTAGAGGCGGCGGCCTGAAGCGACCGTGTTTCTCTGCCACACTCTCTCTCTCTCCCCCCATGAACTTCTGGGATGGTTTGTCCCGACCAAGATGGCGGCTGTACACCAAAGGTAAGTCGAGAGCGCGAAAGCGGCAAGTAAAGGGGAGGCGGGAAGGAGAGAGCGGACGGCACCCCTCTTCCACCCTATTGGGTCGCTGGCGAAGAGGAGCGCGCTGATTGGCTGGCGAGCCCCCCTCCCTCGCATCAACTTTGGGGTCCCTCTGCCGTTTTCGTTGGGAAAGGGGGTGGCGCCTGCTGATTGGCTGGCCGGAATATCGCCTCATAAACTTCGGGGCCCCTGGTCTGGCGCCGCCCTTTTTCGGTTGGGATTAGCGTCTGCCGATTGGCTGGTTGTTTTCTTTGGTCTCGTAGATTCTGTGTGTTGCCCCGCCCCTTGGACCCCCCAAAAATGTATATATATATTGGCAACCTTCAGTCTCGAAAGACTCTGGTATCGCGCTCTGAAAGGTGGTTCTGGCACAGCGTCTAGTGTGGCTGAAAAGGCCGATTCGGGAGTGACAATCCCTTCCACACCGGGAGCAAGTGCAGTCTGTCCCTGGTCTGTCTCCCTGGCTATGGGCCTTCCTTCTTTGCCTCTTTGCCTCAGACTGTTGGCCAAGTGTCTCTTCAAACTGGGAAAGGCCATGCTGCACAGCCTGCCTCCAAGTGGGCCGCTCAGAGGCCAGGGTTTCCCACTTGTTGAGGTCCATCCCTAAGGCCTTCAGATCCCTCTTGCAGATGTCCTTGTATCGCAGCTGTGGTCTACCTGTAGGGTGCTTTCCCTGCATGAGTTCTCCATAGAGGAGATCCTTTGGGATCCGGCCATCATCCATTCTCACGACATGACCAAGCCAACGCAGGCGTCTCTGTTTCAGCAGTGAATACATGCTAGGGATTCCAGCACGTTCCAGGACTGTGTTGTTTGGAACTTTGTCCTGCCAGGTGATGCCGAGGATGCGTCGGAGGCAGCGCATGTGGAAAGCGCTCAGTTTCCTCTCCTGTTGTGGGCGAAGAGTCCATGACTCGCTGCAGTACAGAAGTGTACTCAGGACGCAAGCTCTGTAGACCTGGATCTTGGTATGTTCCGTCAGCTTCTTGTTGGACCAGACTCTCTTTGTGAGTCTGGAAAATGTGGTAGCTGCTTTACCGATGCGCTTGTTTAGCTCGGTATCGAGAGAATGAGTGTCGGAGATCGTTGAGCCAAGGTACACAAAGTCATGGACAACCTCCAGTTCATGCTCAGAGATTGTAATGCAGGGAGGTGAGTCCACATCCTGAACCATGACCTGTGTTTTCTTCAGGCTGATTGTCAGTCCAAAATCTTGGCAGGCCTTGCTAAAACGATCCATGAGCTGCTGGAGATCTTTGGCAGAGTGGGTAGTGACAGCTGCATCGTCGGCAAAGAGGAAGTCACGCAGACATTTCAGCTGGACTTTGGATTTTGCTCTCAGTCTGGAGAAGTTGAAGAGCTTTCCGTCTGATCTGGTCCGGAGATAGATGCCTTCTGTTGCAGATCCAAAGGCCTGCTTCAGCAGGACAGCGAAGAAAATCCCAAACAAGGTTGGTGCAAGAACACAGACCTGCTTCACTCCGCTTCGGATGTCAAAAGGGTCTGATGTGGAGCCATCGAAGACAACAGTGCCCTTCATGTCCTTGTGGAAAGATCTGATGATGCTGAGGAGCCTGGGTGGACATCCAATCTTGGGGAGAATCTTGAAGAGGCCGTCTCTGCTGACCAGGTCGAAAGCCTTTGTGAGATCTATGAAGGCTATAAAGAGTGGCTGTCGTTGTTCCCTGCATTTCTCCTGCAGTTGTCTAAGGGAGAATACCATATCAGTGGTGGACCTGTTGGCTCGGAATCCACACTGCGATTCTGGATAGACGCTCTCTGCAAGTACCTGGAGCCTCTTTAGTACAACTCGGGCAAACAACTTTCCTACAACGCTAAGGAGAGAGATGCCGCGGTAGTTGTTGCAGTCACCCCTGTCACCTTTGTTCTTGTACAGCGTGATGATGTTTGCATCCCTCATGTCTTGAGGTACTCCACCTTCTCTCCAGCAGAGACAGAGGATTTCATGCAGCTCAGTGACGATGATCTCTTTGCAGCATTTTAGGACTTCAGCAGGGATGCTGTCTTTTCCAGGTGCCTTGCCAAAGGCAAGGGAGTCCAGGGCCACCTGAAGTTCTTCTAGGGTTGGTTCACTGTCAAGCTCTTCCAGCACAGGCAGGCACTCAATGTTGTTCAGTGCTTCTTCGGTGACTACATTTTCTCTGGAATATAGCTCAGAGTAGTGCTGCACCCAGCGTTCCATCTGCTGCGCCCGATCCTGGATGACCTCGCCTGTGGCAGACTTCAGAGGGGCAATTTTCTTCTGTGTTGGACCTAGGGCCTGCTTGATACCATCATACATCCCCTTGATGTTGCCCGTGTCAGCTGCTATCTGTATCTCGGAACAGAGCTGGAGCCAGTAGTCGTTAGCACATCTCCTGGCAGTCTGTTGGACTTTGCTGCGAGCAGTTCGGAGGACCTGCAGGTTGCGCTCACTGGGACAGGCCTTGTATGCTGCTTGAGCTCTCCTCTTTTCCTCAATGACTGGTGTCAACTCCTCAGAATGGGCTTCAAACCAGTCTGCCGCCTTGTTGGTCTTCTTGCCGAATATGGACAAGGCGGTGTTGTAAACGGTATTCTTGAAATGTTCCCATCTGTTGGATGCGTTTGCGTCGGCCGGGCCTGGAAGAGATTCCTCAAGCACTTGTGCAAATTCCTCCACTTTTCTCTGATCCCGGGTCTTGCTGGTATCAATGCGAGGTCTTCCTTCCTTTTTCGTGTGATACAGTCGCTTTGTTTGCAGTTTCACTCTGCTGCACACCAGGGAGTGGTCAGTGTCGCAGGCCAAAAATGGGTGCCCTGTGATTGGCTGACGCGGTTTACGTCATAGACTTTGGGGCCACCGTGCTTGCCCCGCCCCTTGGGCAAGGCTTAGCGCCCGCTGATTGATTGCCTGTCTTTTTTTTTTAATTACATATTTTATTTATTTATTACAGATACAGGTGAGGAAAATGGGTTAGACTTTGGCAGGTACTGCATGGGTGACACATAAGGATGTGGCCCTGGAGGCCAGAAAACTGTCTGATCCCCTTTTAAAGGCATCCAGGCCAGACGCCACCACCACATCCTGTTGCAAGGAGTTCCACAGACTAATGACACGCAGGGTAAAGAAGCATATTCTTATTTATTGACGTCCTGGAGGCGGAGCCTGGCTGGAATCTCTTTCTGTCCCACTTTCTCCCCAGCATGCTCAGTTCTGTCATTTTTCACTCTTACAATAGCTCTGTGAGGAAGGTAGCTGGCTCAAATCACCCATAAGAACATAAGACATAAGAACATCAGAACAGTCCCACTGGATCAGGCCATAGGCCCATCTAGTCCAGCTTCCTGGATCTCACAGCGGCCCACCAAATGCCCCAGGGAGCACACCAGATAACAAGAGACCTCATCCTGGTGCCCTCCCTTGCATCTGGCATTCTGACATAACCCATTTCTAAAATCAGGAGGTTGCGCATACACATCATGGCTTGTACCCCATAATGGATTTTTCCTCCAGAAACTTGTCCAATCCCCTTTTAAAGGCATCCAGGCCAGATGTCATCACCACATCCTGCGGCAAGGAGTTCCACAGATCGACCACATGCTGAGTAGACCTGTTTTTTGATCTTCTCGTAATCTTGTTCTTATTTGCATTTCATTCCACCAGTCCAATCTTATTCCTTTCCCTTCTAACTCAAACTTACTTAAGATCTCTCCTTTAATTTTCAACAGATTGTTGTATGATTTATTTTGGTCTTTTTTAATCCAGTTCGAATTAGTTGCTATTTCAAGCGGTTTTATCCATCTGGGTAATTTAGAGTATATCTTGTATTTTATCTTTTCCCATATCCGAATTAAAGATCTTCTTAAAATGTGTTGTCTAAAATATCCATTCTGTTTGACTATCATTAAACAGGAATGTGTGCCAGCCTATTTGTAGATCATGTGCTTCTAAAATTAAAATTTTAGAATTTGGTATGAGCTCCCAATTTTTAATCTAGTTTAGGGCTGCCGCTTGATAATATAATTCCCAGCCTGGTAATTCAGATCGTGCTCTTTTTCTTATCCTCTTGAAGTAATTTCCATCTTATTCTCGATTTTTTACCTTGCCAGACTAATTTTGTAGTAATTTTATTCATTTCTTCAAAAAAGTTCTCTTCAAAATAATCGGAATATTCTGGAATAAAAACATTAATTTTGGTAATATTTTCATTTTCAATAAACCTGACTGTTTTTTTTAAACTGCCATGTGGGGCTGCCCCTTCCACATTGTTCTGCCTGCTTCTAGAATGTTCCTTTGGCCCCCCTTCGGTTTTCCCTCAGGCCTGAAACCCCCCTTGTAAAGGAAGTGCCTGAAACCTGGCAGGAACTGTGCCTTTGAACATGTGCAGAGTGTACTCATTTTTGTAGCATCCTACCTAGGAAGCCAAATACAGTGTGATTAGCCTGTGGAACTCCTTGCCACAGGATGTGATGATGGAGTCAGGCCTTGATGCCTGTGGAAGGGAAGAGTTAGGAGAGACAAAAGAAAATAGTTCTTTACCCAGCTTGTAATTAGCCTGTGAAACTCCTTGCCACGGGATGTGGTGAAGACGTCTGGCCTAGAGGCCTTTAAAAGGGGATTGGACAGATTCATGGAGGAAAAGTCCATCACAGGTTGCAAGCCATGAAGGGCTTGTGCAACCTCCTGGAGGGCACCAGGATGCAGGTCTCTTGTTCCCTTGTGTGCTCCCTGAGGCATCTGGTGGGCTGCTGTGGGATACAGGCCACTGGACTAGATGGGCCTGGCCTGATGCAGCAGGGCTCTTATGTACAGAGCAATAAGCGTAACATGGTGAAGAGAAGAGGAAAACCCCAAGGCAATCCCCAAATGCGATAGAAATAAATTGGGTTCTTGGTTGCTTCTGGTATACAGGCCAAGAGGGAGTCATTTTGGTCTCAAGAGGTAGCAAGTACCATGTGCCTGATAAAAAGAGTGCCTCTGGACCTGTGCAGAGTGGAGTCCTCTCCCTCCCCTTTCCAACACTCTGTTTAAGATTCCACATTTGGCCATTCAGTGCTCGGCCATGTAGAGTAGGAAACCTGTTTGTTCAAAGGAAGCAGGCTCCCTTTTGCACCCTGGGCAAATCGACTGCTGCATGCATGTTGTCGAACCTGATAGCGTGAACCTCTGTAGCTATAGACAGATCAGAAGTTTCATGTAGATGGTGCATGCATTGAATGTGGTGTATGAATCGGGTTTGCAGGTGGGAAGAACACAGACACATAATTGAAACCTGGAATGAGATTAATTTAAATTAATATTTTTTTTTTTTATTTTGCTTGGCATTTGGGTTGCTGTTTCCAAGACAGTTAAAGCGGTTTACCAAAGGAATGAATGGAAATAGATGCATGGTTTATCATAGATACATAGTTAAAATGATGCTTATTAAGGCTTAAGAGAACTAGCATTAAAAATCCATTTCTGCCCGGCCCATGGGTGTACACTTTTGGTCCCTGTTGTGTATATGCAACGTTGAGCAGAAATGGCTTAAAAAAAGAAAAGATCATGATTACAGAATTGAGAAGGTTATTGCCAAATGAAATATCTTTATCATCTTCCTTAAAAACTGCAAGTGGGGGAGCTGCAAGGGTCTGTATTTGAAAGGGACTTCTGCAACGGAAGGGACACCACTGAAAAGGCCCTGCCTCTTGTGTCCAGCGACTGGGTCTCTTGCCAATGGCAGACCAGAGAACTGGGCCTCTGATGCATGTCTCCGGGACAGGCAGGCTACCTTGGGAGAAAGACTGAACTCTTTGCAGCTTACTTGTGAGTAAAGATGTTTCAGCTTGATTTGCAGTCTCTCTTTTTCTGAATGTATTTTTGTGTGAGAATTCATAAAGAATGAAGGAAATCTGAGAAGAGTCATGTAGCCATAATAATTAATACAAGAGAGTTTTACTCATATGATCTGAACACTTTCAGCAGAGTGTAAGCAACTGAAGAAGCATTGTGAGAATATTTGCTGTCCTACAGACTTCTGAGGGCCTTGAAGCCAAACATCTTATTTTCCTTCTCTTCCCAGGTTCAGCGGATAGCCTGTGAAAGGAGTGATGTACTTCCATGCTAAAGTGTGGATAAAGAGGTAATATAGCTATTTCCAAACTTTCTGCCTTTAGGATAAAGCCAACACTTCTCTTAGATAGTGCGATGAATACCACCCAGCCAGCCCCATAGACAGTGGCACAGCACCACTACTTCTCCTCCCTCTCTATTGGTTCAAAAAAAGAAGAGGGGAATGGAGTGGAAGAGGAAGTGTGGAGGAAAAGTGAGTGGTAGCCTAGAGCAGCAGAACGGAGTCAGAAGAGGAAGTGTGGAGGACAGGCTTGTGTGTGTAGGCTCGTGTGTTGAAATATAGTCAGACGAGAAAGTGTGGAGTAGAGGAGCGTGTGTAGAGCATCCAAATGAACCAGGAGTGGAGATTGGTGGGCTAGGGCAGCATAATGAAGATGGAGGAAAAGAGAGTGGTGGGCTAGAATGTAGGAACAGAAGAATAAGTGTGGAGAGAGGAGAATGGTGGGCTAGAGCAGCTAAGGCTGCAATCCCAACCCCTTATGTCAGTGCTTTCCAGCACTGACAGAATGCAACTCTGAGGTAAGGGAACAAACATTCCCTGACTTTGAGGAGGCCTCTGTGAGTGCCACCCAACTGCAGGATGCAGCACACATCCCATTGGCACCACTATGCCAGTGCTGGAAAGTACTCACATAAGGGGTTAGGATTGTACCCTAAGATACATTTAGCACAAACTCTCCTCTCAAGGCAAATGGCCACCCTTCCTATGGATGTATTTGCAAATCTGCCCCTGTGGTGCAGAAGGGGTTTTGCCCCAAGAACGTGACTGCAGCGTGAGCTTAGCAATCCTTAACCTCAACCTTCAGACATTTTGAGTCTGCCTCAGATCGGCTATCTTCCTCCCTTTTCAAGACAAACGTCTCTGCGGCTGGATTGAAACAGCATCAATGTTTGAATGCCTCAAGATGGGCGAGTGGCAGAGGGTCTTCGTGAAGAGCCTGACGGTGCCACCGCACAGCCAGAGGAGACGGCCCCTGACACCCTGGGAATCTACACCGTTTCAGTGTTCCCTGAAGTGTGTGGAAGGGAATCTAATGAAGCAGGTATGGGAGTCTTTCAGGTCCCAATTTGCAAGAAACGATATCAGTTTGGAAGGTGGGAGAATATTTGTAGTCAGAAATGCAAGATGGTAACACTGATCTGAAAGCACATGGAAGGTCTTGTTATTTCGAAATGCAAACTACACACACACAGCGCACATACATACGCAAGTACAAGGTGCAAAGAACACAAACATTGTTAATAACAAATTTGAAACTAATGCTGGATTATTTGTGTTAAATCATCCTGTATACAGCAAAGTAGGGAGAATAATTTGTGTAGGAAAATGTTCTCTTCCAAGCTGTCCTTCCAATAATTTAGCAGTAAAACCCAGTTTTGTACAAGTGGATCTTCTGTGTCCTCTTCCTTTGACTTCCTTTGATACACTAATTTTTCCCAGTTCCTTCACATGGACCAGTTCCATTCCAGAGATCTGAAGTTCAGACACATGTAGCTTGAAACAGCTGACCCTTGCTGACCCAGTGCTGTTGCACCTGAGTGAAGGCATGGAAGGATGTATTATGCCTGTACACAGCCATCTGTAACTCTGACATCCATTCCTTGGGAAGCCAGCATACACAGTCTTCCAAATCTATTTAATCTAGTCCTTGATAGTTGACAATTGAGGGTTCCCCCACCTCTCCAGCACACTGAAACTACAATCATGGCTACTGTCATTAGAGAAGCCATCACTTCCCAAACCATCATTTGAAATCAGACTTTTCTACAGAGCCTAACAGTGTAGGTATTTCTGACATATTTCTGCCAACAGAAATGGTTAGGGCCTGGTCACCTCATGGCTAAGACTTGAGATGGATTCAGAGACAGCTGTGCTTGTGACTATGGCTGGTCCATCCAGTAGATCAAATGGAAGCCACAAGGCTTCAGAAAGTGGACTGCTGGGGGCAGCTACTGACCACCTCCATCTCTCCTGGGCTTTGAAGAGGAAGAGAGGAATGAAGTGGGAGAGTGGTGAGCTAGAATAGGAGTGTCAAACTTGTTTCAAACAGTGGGCGGAATAGCATTCGTGATGCCTGCTGAGAGCCTGAACAGGAAGTGCTGTCATTAAGCAAGTCATGACCAGAAGTAAGCCCTTCTTTTTCTCGTTTAGGAACTCGGCTGCAAATGACAGAAGAGAAAATACAGAAATCTTGATCATATTTTCAAGATATGGAAGAGCCCAATATATTGGAACCCAATTCCATATTAAGATATGGAAGAGCCTAATATCATGCAGGCTGCCCTTTCAGCATTGACACCGCAGCCCAACTTGGCAGCTGAGAGTAGCTGGTGGTGGTGCTGGGAGAGCCAGGAGACCAGATCAAGAGCTTCTGCAGGTTGCATCCAGCCTGCTAGCCTTATCTTTGACACCCCTGAGCTAGAACATCTGAGTCCACACTGTCTCTTTGAGATGCTCTGACCCACCACTTTCCTCTCCTCTACACTTCTTCCAACAGAGAACCTACTGAGGCTGGGGCCTAACCTAGCCAGGGAATGTATCTTCCTAGACCTCCCAGACTCTATTCAGTCATAGAAGAAAATCAGGGCATGCTGACAGCAGAGATTCCCTTTGCCTGCTCTTTGGACTTTTCGTTGTCCCTCCTGTTCCTTTCTTGTTCTTTTAATGTGTTTTTCGCCCGACTCTCAGCCCTGAGTATTTGGGGCACCTCCCTCCCTCTGGACCATCTTGAGAGAGGATTTTAGGACTGTTCTTTTCAGGTTCTGTAGTCCCCCCTCCATTTCACCTCCTAGCCTGCAAACAGAGATGTGTACAGCCCATCCGGTGACTCTGGAGGCTGGCGTGGTGCAACGGGTCGATGCACTGGCTCGCTAAATAATGCAGGAGTAACTAAATCTTTCATAGCCTTGCTGCTAGGGTAATGCTTCCTTGTTCTAATTCTGGCCTTGCTGACAGTTTGGGGAGCAAGAGGGCAATGGGGGGGGGTGTTCAAAGACCCTTCCTGTGAATTTTCTATGATTGTTGGAGACCCACAAGGCAAAAATTTCCATTTTTTTGTGAGATTAAATGTGTAGCATTTTTTTGTGCGATACTGATGGCCTGCTTTCTGATGTTGTATGGGCTCCCTACTGCATGCACCCTTTTTTCCAGGTGATGCTTCCTTCAGGCACATATATCATGAAATCCAAGTCTTTGAGTTTTACACTGTGTGTCATTGGGCTAACACAAAACTGTCTCATTAGATCAGAGTGGGCGAGAATCCAGGACTATGTCTTCTTTAAGATATGGGGATAATGACAGCAAGGTGTTTTGCGCAATTTTCTGATTCTTTGGGGCAGCAATTTTCAACCAGTGTATGGTGGCACATTGATGTGCTGTGAATGATCTGCAGGTGTGCAGTGGGAGTTTGGGGGGGAGGGTCATTTATTAGTAGGGCCATTGGGGGATGTGAACCTCCCACTAGCTGCTCAGTGTGCCTTGTCAATTGTCAAAAAACTGAAGGCGTGCCTTGAAAATTTTGGCAGCTTGTTAACGTGCTGTGAGATGGAAAAAGGTTGAAAATTGCTGCTTTGGGTTGTATAGTCTCTCTATCCATGCTCCCCTCATGCTGATGGTCTCAGACCAAACTAACTCAGCTCACTGCTTTGATCTTCCACTTTGCAGAAAGTACTGAAGGATACGTTGGAGGCAGAATTCCAACTGCGGCTTACCCTCTTTGATGCCACCTACCACTATTTCTTTGGGAAGACCTGGAGGAGTGCCACAAGGCCCCTGAAAGCTGGACCAGGGCAGCTCCCCACAGTGAACTTCAGTGAGGTACGTTTGAAGCTTTCTGAATGCTTTCTCAAATTCAGGCAGGGGGCACCAAAGCCCAGGTGTCCAGAAATCATTGGGACAGTTTTAAAATCTGGTGTATGCATCACGTGACAGAAACAAACAAGTCTACTAATCTCAGCAGTATAAATCCCAATGCATTGTTGGCCATTAACTCTTCATCAAGGAGCTAAACAGAAATGAAACAGTCACTACTGCAGATGTCCGCAAGCATTTTTTGTTGTTGTTCATATATTCTTTTTCTACTTCTTTCCAACTACACGAACCACATCTGTTAACTAATGTTGAGCAACTGATTTAAGTCTCAGCCTGACACCTAAGCATTAACTAGGTATTGGTGCAGTATGTATGATGGCTCTGCCACTAAATCCTGATCTCCTTCCTGGCCCAGGCATTCCAACATAAGCCTCCTTGTGTTGCCCTATTACACTGCCTGGCTCCAGGACACACACAAGGACTCAATTTCCCCACCAGAGCCCTGTGAAGTCTGAGATCCTACCAGTGTGCTCAATGGCTACTCTTGAGGTATTCACGTTACTTGCTGCAAATAATATTCTGGGAGTTGGCATCAATTATTAATGAATGAATTGGAGAGTCGCTGCATGCCAGGGCCACAAGGTTAGGGAAGGGTCTACGGTCGTAAATTGCGCAGATCTCTGCCAATGAACTGTCACTCCTTAAGTGCAACCCTTGATCTCCTTACCTCTTTGTCTCTCTGGATGCCTATGAATATATGGAAACCACAGTTTAATGCCGGTATGTTGGACCTAGCTGCGGTTTGAGCAGCAGGAAAAATGTCCAGTCGCAGGGGCCGATGCTGCCACTGCTTTTCCTTTTTGCATCTGTTCTATATTTTAATCTTCTCTGGTATTGTTTTTAATGGTTTTATCGTAATGGTTTTTAATTTAAATGTTTTTGTCTTTTGTATGTTTAACTTGTATGTGGCGCACCACTTCGAGTCCCAGAAAAGTGGTATCTAAATCCTTCAAATTAATTAATTTGCAGGCGGCTGTGTGGCCTGAGTGCACGTTTCACGTTGCCTCTCTAGCCCTCAGGTGAAAATGGCAATGTGCTGTTGGGCTGCATAAACAGAGGCATAGAGCCTAGGTCACAGAAAGTTTCACTCTGTTCTGCACTAGTTGGGCTGAAATCCTGTACGTCAGGGGTGCTCACACTTTTTTGGCTCGAGAGCTACTTTGAAACCCAGCAAGGCCCAGAGATCTACCAGAGTTTTTTTTACAATGTTCGCGCCATCATAACATATAGCATTTATGTGTACAATGTATGTTGGTGTACCTTGAGCCCCACTGAGTATAACAGGACTTACTCCTGAGACGACATGCCTAGGATTAGGCTGTGTGGCTGCAATCCTAGCCACACTTACCTGGGAGTAAGCCCCATTGAGTACAATGGGCCTTACTCCCGGTGTTTCCTCCCAGAGGCACCTGAAGGGGGGGGTCGGCACTCCGCGATCTACTCATTTTGCCTCACGATCTACCGGTAGATCGCGATCCACCTATTGAGCACCCCTGCTGTACGTGCTTTCCTGGGTCTAAGCTTCATTGGACACAATGGGAGTGACTTCTGAGTAGATATGCATAAGATTGTGCCATTGGAAGACTGTCCAGTTCTGGGCCCCACGGTAAGAAAGACATTGTTAAGCTGGAGCAGGTTCAGAGGCAGGCAGCCAAGATGGGGAGAGCTCTGGAAAGCAGGCTGTACGAGGAACAGTTAAAAGAGCTTGATATGTTGAGGGCAGACCTAGAACCAGTGGGTTGAAATACAGGGAAAGAGGTTGAGGCCAGGCATAAGACAAAATTTCCTTGTTAGGCAGAGCTGCCTGGCACTGGAATAGTCTGCCTCGTGCATTGTTGGACTGTCCTCATTGGAGACTTCCAAGCTGTGGCTGGCCGGCCACCTGTCAGGGATGCTGTAACAGTCGCCTACACTGAGCAGGGGGTTGGACTAGATGGCTTCCATGGAACCTTCTGGCTCTTATATTCTGTTTCCTTGTTTAAATGCCAATACTTACCTTCCTTAGTTCAACCCTCACTATGGAATGGCCTCTTAATGTTCTGCTTTTCTCAGTCTCCTCCCTCCCCACTTAGTAACATTTGCTTTGAAAAAATAAGCCTTCCCCAGCTTTTGGGGGTCTTGTGGAAATCTGCAGTGTGTCTTGGGTGTGCAAGCCATTAGGCTTACAAATATTCTTCCATCATATCTAATAATTATTTTAGGGCAGACAGGGCCTTGTTTTTAGGAAGTCAGTTTAGGACCAGGGTACAGAATGAACATGAATGTTGTTATACGCGGCTTCTGATTGTGTCATGCTTCTACTGAGGCAGCAGGGAGCACTGTTGCACTAGGAAACAATGTGAGGCCAGCCAGCCAGTCCAAGCATGCTAACCTGCAAGGGGGCATCCCTCTACAGCACTGTGGAAGTATCAGCCTTCTGCCACTGGACACTTGCTCTTGATAGGAATCTTGGCAGATCAGTTGTATCAGTCAAGGAATAACTGCGTGTTTGACCCAGTCTGCACATGGCCTAGAGTGAGGTCAGCAGGGGTGGCAGGATTCTGGTCTCTGAAGGGTGGTATTTTGGAATGTTTTCCCTATTCAAAAAAAAAAAATTCCCTCTGTGTGTTGTAAATAGGCATATTGGAGGAACAGTTTGACAGAGAATCCCTTCTCTCCGCTCCTATTTCCTGGGTTTACTAACAGCAAGTTGAGGATTCAGAAATAAAATTTGCCACCTGCTGTCTGGAGCAGAACAGTGGACAGGAGTGGCCCAAGACACCTTAGTGCCTGAGGTAGCTTGTTCAGTGTTGCCCCCTTACCTGATGATGTGCCAACCTCTGCTTCTCTTATGCTCTGGGTGGGAGAGAGAGAGAGAGAGAGAGAGAGAGAGAGGGGATGTGTGGAGGAGAGGAGGGTGTCTGCAACAGTTTAGTCTACCATTCTTGTTTCCGCCATCCTTCATCTTCCACTCTGGAGGATCCTCCACATCCTCCTCTTCTTTTTCCAGGTGGGAGAACAAGAAGCAGTGGAAGTGTGGCCGGTTGAAAGTGGGCACCCCCTCCAGCCTGCTGCCTCTGTTGACCTCATAAATGGGCCAGCTGTTTGTGCTAATTTAAAAAAGTGTGATCCATATACAAGTGTGCACCACTTTGCGGCATTCCGGTTTACGCCGAGATCGCATAACCAACGACCACATGTGGTCATGTGGTTTTTGGCGGGCACACACCCCAACCCACCAAAAGCAAGGGGAGCTCTGATCCCCTCCCCTCCAGAGGGTTGTCTGAGCCTCCCAGAGGCAGCGCATGTCTGTGAAACCGGAAGTCGCACAAGAGACACGATTTCCCTCAGTCTGAACTCTACAGAGGCAGCGAGCAGTTGTGCGCTGCCTCTGGGAAGCTCAGAGGACCCTCCCCTACGCATTGCGGATTGATCAGATTGCATCAAGCCCTGCTTGACGACGGAGATTGTGGTCCCAATCCCTGCCGTTAAGCGGCACACAACTGTATACTCTGTGTGTGTGTGTGTGTGTGTGTGTGTGTGTGTGTGTGTGTGTGTGTGTGTGGACATAAATGCATCTGCATGGGAGTAGAAACCATCTTTCTAAAGAAAACAAATGGCTAGTTGGTTTTTCCAGGTTCATTTTTGTCTTTACTGCAAACATATTTACTGTGTTTCAAATAGTGGTGTTTTTTTTTGGCAAAGCAATTTACAATTGAAAACACAAAATGTTGGCAGTTCTGAGATAATTGCAGCAGTTAAAGCTTACAGCTAAAATAGGTGGGGCAGGAGAATTTCCCCTTAAGGCCTGGATAATTTTTGAAAAAGCATTCACTTGAAATGGGGCGGAAAATGAAAATCTGATCAAAAATCGGAATGTAGACTCAGCCTAAGTTTTTCAGCAAATGCCAGAGCATTGACAGAGAGGGTGCCAGCCACTCTTCATGTGGGAGGCAGTTCCAAATTGTGGGAGCCACACAGTAGAGAAGGCCCTGTTGTGTATCACTGCCAGCTGAGACTCAGGCAGCTGTGAGGCATGCAAGAGGGGCCCACCAGATTATCTTTGGAGGGTGGGGTGGGCAGTCTCATGCACAGGAAAGAGGTGTCTAAGGTACCTTGGTTCTAAACTGTTTCAGGCTCTAAGTAAAAACCAGCATCTTGAATCTCATCCAGAAACTAACGGGCAATTCAGGCGCTTATGATTGTATTGCCTAGCTCTGTCAGCACCCTCTGAGCCGCAGAAGAGTCTTCCAGGGCAGCCCCATGTAAAGTGTATTGCCGTAGTCCAGCTGGAAGGTAACTAGGGCATGAATGACCATCGTGAGGCCTGCACCCAGGCAGATGGGTGCATCTGCCAAGGCTGAACAGAAGTTCCCCGGGCTGTGGTCACCAACCTGCTTGCTTACAGCAACTGTCACCCTGCACGTGCCCGATCTCGTCTGATCTCGGAAGCTAAGCAGGGTCAGGCCTGGTTAGTACTTGGATGGGAGACCGCCTGGGAATACAGGGTGCTGTAGGCTTATACCATAGTCTTTCGAGACTAAAGGTTGCCAACCAACCGGTCACCAACTGAGCATCCAAAAGTTACTTTCAAGAAGTGAACCTGATCTTCAGGGGGAGTACAGAACTATCTAGCCCAGGCTTGCACATGGTTGCCAGCTCAGCAAATCTCCTGATTAGGAGATGCTCTGTCTTGGCTGATTTAATTTCTGCTTGTTTGCCTGCTTCCATAAATGTTTAAAAAAATACATGGAGGTGAACCCTGCAGCCCTGCTTTGCTCTTGAACAGTGTCACCATTGAACTGTATAAGAGGGTACCAGCATTGTTTTCCTCCTGCCACTAGGAGGGCATCGAGTCCTTCTGTTTTTGTCCTCCTTGTCGTGGTCCCATGATGAAGGGAGTGAAATCTGAAGGAGCCAGTCAGGTTGTCTTCAGCTAAACAACAACAGCAGCCGAAAATCAAGAAGTTATTTTCTTGTGGTTTGTTGGCATTGTGAGTGTTCCAGGGATTGGACTGTAGCCCATTTGAACGGTTAAGAAAGCTGTTTATTCCGTCATGGAGAATGACTGTCGGATCCTGATAAGCGCCTCAGAGAGAGGGCAAGAAAACTTGCCTTGCCTGTCGCAAACAGGACTCCTGGCTGGATAATTTCACTTTGACATTTTGTTCCAGCCGTTCTGTTCCAGCTAATGAATTGCTTAGCACTGTGGTGATGATTCCATTCTTCTCCCCCCCTCGCTCTCCTGATGCCAGTTGGGCCGCACCGCTTCAGAGAGTTTTGCCCAGCTGCCTTTGCCAATGGTCGCGAGTCCCTTGTTGGCTGCCACTTTGAAAACGTGCCGCAAGAATCTGTGTTACACCTCAGTTTGAGTCATGACAAGACATGGGGAAGTACACTGGGCAGAGTGGAGAGCGTGAAGTCCAAAGGGCTGGGGACTAGGTCAGACTGAGGGCCAAAGGCGGACATGATGGTCTGGATTAAGCTAGGCCAGAGTTCTGAGCATGTAGTCCAGTCGCAGGCCAAAGTGAGGCCAGGAGGCTATTTTACTGGTACCACTGTAAATAGGCTCAGAGTCTTGGATGGGGATCTGAAAAACACCCCTGAACTGAGTCAACTGGCTACACATAGTCTGGCCCTGTCCTCTAGAATGGCGGTTTAAACCTCTTCCATGCCACAACCCACCTGAAAGGAATGCCTGAAAGGAAGATAAAGTGGGATATAAATAATTAAATAAACTCCAGTAGATACATGAAGTATGACAGAGACTTAATCTATCAAATACTTATGCCTAATAAAGGTTTGTTGAGTTGAGTACATAAAGTATTAGGCTGGGGACCCACCACTAATCCCACCTCCTGCCCCCTTTCCCCCTACCTCTTGTGTCTTCCCAATAACCAAGTGAGGTAGCAACCTGAGCAGGGCCAGCCAATGGAGCTGCTGGGCAACATAGCCAGAAGAGGCTGTGCAGGATTATATCAAGAACTCAGTTTTGATAAGGCACTACCATTATTGGATTGGATCTGAGCCCTCTTTGCACAGGCTTTGAATGGTTGCCACCCCCCCCCCCATGAAGCTTTGCAACCCCATTGTGGTCACAACCCACAAGTTGAAGAACACTCATCTAGAGGGCCCTGTTTCTCCACCAAGCTTGCTGAAGGCCCTGGCACTGGAGGTAAGCCTCCAGAGACCAGCTGCTGGGACATTCCCTCCCCAAGCCCCAGTGGTGTAGCTAAAGGGGTGCAGGGGTTAGCCGTTGCACTGGGCATCAAGCTTTAGGGGGGCAACAAGCTGAGCTTGACACTAGTGATCAAAATTGTGAAAATTTTGGTATGTATGATTAATACCATCATGTTATATATCATTGGGAAGGTAATTTAATGCAGAATACATTGAAACGAACTGCTTCGAAATATCTTTATTCTATCAAAAGTTATGGCCAATTAACTAGAAAATCAAGTGGGTGGTGAGCTGCTGGAGGGAAGGAAGTGGGTTTCCCCTGATTTTCACTTTTTAAAAAGCCTGGGTGTGACATCACTTCCGATTGTGACATCACTTCTGAGGCATCATTTTGAGCTTGGCACTGGGCTACATGATCATTAGCTACACCACTGCCAAGCCCCTTTAGTGCAGGAGCCTGAGCACAGCGCCTACTCCCTTTCCCAGCATCGGGGAAGAGCAAGGCCTCTTTGTGTGTTCCTCTCAAAGCCAGGAATGGAGGGGGGGAAGGTGAAAGCCCCCCTTGCTCTCTTCCCCCCCCCTCGCCCACTGACTGCACATACTTAATTTTGTGGACATTTGTCTCATTTTAAAAAGTTTTTTGTAACATCTGTCTCATAAAGTGCCAGGATACCTCTAGTCCTCAACCAAATCCCTAAGTTCTTTCCTAAGTTGCATTAACACAAAGGCTCTATTTTTCTCCTCCTAGTGATCTCAAACCAGGCTTATGCCTGACCTCTTTGATCCTTGTTCATTCCAACTGTTCTCTTCAAACAAACCCATTTTTCTCCAGGATCTCTTCCTTGTCTAGCTGCCCTCCATCCTGTCTCTAAAACATTATTTTAATCCCACTGCATTAGATGCAGGCAGATGACCTAATCCTGTTTTGCTAGTGAAACTCAGGCTTGTGTATGTGTGCAGGAGTGTGGGTTTTTTTCCATGCGAGAGAGAACCAACTTAAGGTAAAAGTTGAAGGGTGGAATTGAAGACCAGGGTGTGGGGCAGAGTTGAATTAAGGCTCATTTATCTCATAACCAAAGCCATTTTTTAAGTCATGACACATGATGTATTTATTGTGGGTGGGTGCTGCTGACTTCGTCCAGATTGAGATGCTAGGCCCTCCTCCTGGGAAGAGTGCTTCGACTCAGGGTTGTAACCTAAAACTGAGATCTGTAAGTGTCAGTTGCCACCCACATCACTTAATGGGTAGATTGTTTTACTGACCTTGCCTCTGGGTGATCTCATCTTCCAGGTGCATATCAGGGCTTCAGTCACCTGAAGCCAAAAATGTACTGCTCCTGGAGAGGACCTTGAAAATGGAACTGATGCAGTCGGCAACAGGCCAGGCAGGTAACATGGTATGCAGAATGGAGGAGGCACAGGGGTGGGGCCTATGCCCCTTTAAGGACCCATTTGAGTTCCTCACCAACCCCTGAAGGTTTGCTGCTGCCTCTGTCCCTCCCTAACCTACTCCAGACCTTTTTGCTTTATGATTGTGGTGTTTCACTTTACTACCTTAAGGGAGTGCTTTCCACACCTGCTGAGGAGCCTCCTGCATGCCTACTACAGGTTCCTGAGCTTCTGGGCACCCAGTTCTCTAGTGGAGGAAGGCTGCATTCCTTAGTATGGGTTTGCCCTTGTGTTGCTCGGCAGGGTCTAATCAAGTCACAGGACCTCCTCCACACAGAGGGCTCTCATTTCCCAGTTTGGCCTTGCCTCGCTGGCAAGAGGTCGCAAGTCACTTTGCTCCCTCATTTTGAGGGACTTTTTCACTCTTCTTTCTTCACTGAAGTAAACTGTTTTTCTACTTTCCTCTTCCCCCCTCCTCCCCCCTTGAGGGGCCAGTCCTTTAAGGCACTGGAGGGAAAATACAGTGAAGCTCCCTCAGGGGCCTGCTTCAGCGGTGGCAGCTTAAATGTTTTCATTAGGCACATTTGTGCCGGGAGCTTCTCGGCTCCCCCGCATTATTTTTACCCGAGTCTGTCAAGCGGCGAAGGCAGTGACGGTCCAGAGAAATCATGGTGCCCACTGTCTCGTTCTCCAAGTGCCACCACGACCCGAACGGGTCCCAAAACTTCGCGCCTCACAGCTGTTCTGGTGGAAGTGAAGGAGCTGACAGTCCTCTTCTGCCCACACTTTGAGCTCTGCTTGTTGGGGGCAAGGCAGGCACCTTCTATAAATAGAGCGCCTGTCCTGCCCAGCGCTCCCAAGCTTCAGTAATTGACCTCAGGCCTCTGAGGTGAACCTCTCAGGTGCCATTTTCCTTTTGCATGCTCCGTCTTGCACTACTGGGTGCAAATGAGGACCCCCCCCCCCCGTTTGACCTCAGTTAAGTGCTAATAATGGCCTCAGTTGACTCTGCAGACTCAGCCTCCATTACCCAGCGGAGGGGAGAATTTGGCTTCTCAGGCTCAGCAGGGGAGGCACCCACTTCTCTAGGGAGGATCCCCGTCTCTCAGGAAGCCCAGTCACATGCTATGTTGTGGGCCCAGAACCTTGTAGACAAAGCTGTGGCAGGAAAATTAGACCCTGCAGCAGAACCTGTGCAGGAGCCTTGGTCACTGGACCCTGAGTAAGAAAGCGAAACGACCTGAGTCTTCCTCAGACTCCTCGCTCTCCTGCCCTTTGGAGGCCAAGGAATTGTCCCCCAAGCACTAAATCTTCCTCATTTATGAGGTCCACCAAGCGCAAAACTCCCCCGCAGAACATCGCTTGAAGGAGTCTGGGGGTGGACGGCTTGGTGAGTCAGGCTCCTCAGAGGTCTCCTGCTCAAGGGAGAAGGACAGACTCTCCGGAAAAGAGACACCAGTGTGTGCAACCATTTAGGCTCTTTCCTTTGGACACTTTCCTTAGATTGTGTCCAGGGCAACCAGAGCTCTTAGCCTTAATCCCGAGACTGAGCATACTACCTCTTCTTCTGCCACTCTACCAGAGCTGGGGGTGAAGTTTTTTGTTTCCTCAGGGCCCTCGCAGGACAGCAGGGGTCCCCTTCCCTGATGCTTTTAAATCTGCCATGGACGCAGAGTGACCAGTACCTGCGCAAAAGAAGCACACACCAAAATTGTTTGGTAAACTTTATTCTTTATCACAGTAAGCTTTGGACACTGCAAATTTCCAAAGTAGATGCACCGGTGGCTGCTTTATCATCCCATGCCATCATTCTTTCTGAGGGGGAACAGGGTCCTAAAGACCCATGCAATAAGAGAGTTGAAGTGACACTTAAAAGAGTGTTTGAAAACTCCTCATTTGAACTCAGGGCTAGTGCTGCCAATACTATTGCTCAGGGCTACTTATTATAGGGCAGAAAAACTAGCTGGTGCTGACTCTTCTCTCCCTAAGCCTGGGACAGATACTTTAAAGAAGCTAGCTCTATCCACATTCTTGGCTGATGCGTCCCTTGATGCACTTCAAATCAGTGCACGTTCCATGACCTCTTCCCTAGTTGCCATGCAGAATATCTGACTTAGGCACTGGGATGAAAATGCGCATCCCAAGCCAGACTTGCAGCCCTGCCCTTTATGAGCAATAAACTCTTTGGCAAAGTTCTTGATCCTGTTTCAGTCAAAAACAAGGATAATAGGAAAATATTGCCTACTAATCGCAAAGAGAATGTTAACCCTCAGCATCAGTCTTCTGAGGCCAAGGATGGTCTTTTCGCCCCAAAGGACAACCTCAATTAGAGCTCAGTTGAGCAAATTTATATTGCATCACCACACAGCAAAGTCCTCCAACTTTCCATCTTCCATTCAGTCCTCAAACATAAGATCAGCCCCACTGGATCAGGCCATAGGCCCATCTAGTCCAGCTTCCTGTATCTCACAGCGGCCCACCAAATGCCCCAGGGAGCACACCAGATAACAAGAGACCTCATCCTGGTGCCCTCCCTTGCATCTGGCATTCTGACATAACCCATTTCTAAAATCAGGAGGTTGCGCATACACATCATGGCTTGTACCCCATAATGGATTTTTCCTCCAGAAACTTGTCCAATCCCCTTTTAAAGGCGTCTAGGCTAGATGCCAGCACCACATCCTGTGGCAAGGAGTTCCACCGACCGACCACACGCTGAGTAAAGAAACAGGACTAGGGCAGAATTACCTGATGCCATGCCGCTCAAAGACCCAGTGCTGATAGGGGCAATCTCCTCAAGTTTGCACACTGGTGGCCCTTTGTGTACTCCGATGTGTGTACTCCGGAGTCTACTCAGTATTCTTCCTTGTTTTAAAAACAGCTTTTCTCGATCTCAAGTGGTTGAACTGTTTCATAGTCTACCACAAATTCCACAGGAAAAAAATCAAATCAGTTCTGGCTTCCCTCTGTAGAGCATAAACCTAGAATGGAAAGCCATTCACCTAGCTCTCAGAGTCTTCCACAGCTCCCTACAAGATCACCATAAACTTGGCAGAACAGACAATGTACCAGCCAAAGCTTTTAAATCACCAAGGAGGTACCGAGGCCTAGCTCTAGAAGCCTCACTCCTTTTTCACTAGGCCGAGACGAATTTGCTGTCCTGACAAGCAGAACACCTAGCAGGAGTCCAGTACCCTGACACGCACTGGCTCAGCCTCCAGAGGCTCAGGGAGGTGGAGTGGAGGTTTTGAACCCCAGGCTTTCAAAGATATGACTCTTCACCTGAGCACTCCAGTCCTGGTTCAGTTCACATCAAGCGACAATGCCCAACTTTGTGATCCTTTTCAAGGTATCAGCAGTAGGGTGCAGAAGCGTGGATTATCTAAACACTGAATGGCCCATTCTATATGCCTTCTCCTCCCCTTTTCCGCTTCTCCCTCTGGTTCTCAAAGTCATCTGTCTGCTACATGCACAAGTTATTCTAGTAGCGCAGAGGTGGCAAAGGGGACCCTGGTTCCCAGATTTCCTCAAGTTATCCATCAGAGATCCTTGGAAATTTCCTCCCCATCAAGATCTCCTCTCCCGGGGGCCCCTCATTTACCCACAACCTATGCATTTCCACCTGAGTATGTGGAGTTTGACAGGGTAGGACTAGCTCATCTTGGCTACTCTTGCTTTCTGCCTTAATGGCATCATTCCTTAAGCAGATCATCATTAAGCAGATGATGGAATGGCATCATTCCATCATCTGCCTTAATGGCACCATTCCACTTACAAAAGTTAGGATATCTGGAAAATATTTAGACACTGGTACCTCTACATGGCTTTTTCACCATCCAATCCCATTGTGCCCACAGTCTTGAACTTCTTATAAGATGGCTTGGACAAGGGCCTGTGGACTAACTGCACAGACAGGCTGCAGCCTTTCAGGGCATCTTAGGAATGGATCTATTGAGTAGCCTATCAGGGCTCCATACGAGCGGGTCTAGGAACGAAAATATTTCATCTCCCCATGTTAACCACATGTTAAGAGATTCCTGAGAGGCAATAACTCTCCTGAATCCTCCTCCTGTCAAGAGAATTCCTACTGGGATTTTAACAGGGTTTTGCACGTTCTCACTGCCCCACATTGCAAACTCCTGGCCAAAACTAGAAGAGAAATCATTTTCGAAGTTTCCTTTCTGGTCAAAATCAATTCTGCTCACAGAGTTTCAGAATTGATTTCCCTGTCTGTGCTTCCTGACCTTTCTGTGTTCCATAAAGAAAAGGTAATGCTGCATACTGACCACACTGATTCCCAAAGTAAACTCTTTATTTCATAGAGAGCACAAAATCAGTCTTCCCTTCTTTTGCAACAACCAACCCATCCACGAGAGAAAATCTGGCACAGGTTGGATGTGAAAAGAGCACTCCATTCTTATATCTAACATATCAAGCTGCTTCATAAGTCTGAAGCTCCGTTCATTGCCTTTCAGGGAAGCTCCACAGGAAAGAAAATCTCCATTTTAGCATACTGGATAGTGGAATGCATAATAAAGTGCTATAGAGTATCGGAGGTCTCTCCTCTGGAGGGTAAACACAACCTCTCAGAGGTGTGGCTACCTCAGGTGGGGCTACCTTTGTGAGGCGTGTTGCAAAGCAACGACGTGGACTTTTCTCCACATCTTCACCAAACTTTATCAAATTGATACTACTGCTTCTTCTGATGCCTCCCTTGGGAGAAGGGTTATTGAAAAGGTTCTCCAGACGCGTGTGGCCTCTGGGAACCCTAAGTGCCTCTGGGAACTAAGTGCCAGGTAAACTGAGAGTTTAGCATCTGGGCAAGGAGAAGGCAAGTAGACCTCTGAGTTTTGGAGAAGGAGAGGAGGAAGACGACAAGAGGGTAACTCTTTCTAACTCTTTGTCTTTCTAACTCCCTGTCTTCTAACCTTAACTTTAAATCAACCTTAAAGCAAAATTGAAAGTTAGCACCTAAGGGAGGTACGTAGGTCTACTCTGAGCAGGAGCAGAGTCCTACTCGTGAGTAAGAGCCCAAGGGTCAGGCACTTAAATCAAAGTTGAAAGTTAGCTGCACCTAAAGTAGCACCTAATCGAAGGAAGGGAGGCGGATAAAGTGGAAAGCAGGTTTTTCTACTTTGTTTTAAATTAACCCTATACTTAACCCAAGTTAAACTTAATCTAAGTTAGAACATAGCCTAAACAGTTCAGTAAATTGGGACACAGATCTAGAGAGCAATAAATAATTAAACTCAAATAAAAACTAGCTTGAGGTTACAAAACAGTCCAGCTTAAGAGAACAGAACTAGGAGGGAAAGAACCTAGTAAGGTCCAATTCCCAACCACCCAGGCATAGTCCATTTTAGAATTTCAGCATCACCACCTTAGGAGGTGATAAGAGCCCCATTAGGCTAATCCAAGCACTCCATTCAGGAGCCTGCAGAGTAGGTTACACCCATCAGCAGCCTTTTGTCTTCCTGAGCTTTTGTAAACTCACCTGGGAAGACTAGCCCCCCTTTCAATCAGGAAGGAAGGAGGGAGGAGGAGCCAGCCAGGAGTATAAAGCTAGGCCTGCCATCGCATGAGGCCTCTGGGAACCCCAAGTGCCTCTGGGAACTAAGTGCCAGGTAAACTGAGAGTTTAGCATCTGGGCGAGTTCAGCAGCTGGGCGAGGAGGCCAGGGCCCCAGACACTGCCCTTCCTCTTCCCTTGAGAAGAGGGCTGCTAACCAGTGTAGGGTTTTTAAAAATACCCCTAAATAAAACAACAACAACAAAAAAGCTATGCAGTCAGACAGCCAGCAGCAGGTTGGGGGCTATCCAGTGTTCTGCATCGAGTGCTGCATGTATGATTGATTATATGCCTCTGGGGCATAAGTCATGGGTGTGTCCTCGGTGCAAGGAGCTCCAGGGTCTCAGGGAACGCGCCCTTGAAGCCTTGGTGGCCGACCTGGAGAAGCGCAGGCAGGCAGAGGAGGACCGTGGGGAGACTTTCGGGGACAATCAGGCTTCGTCCCAACCTCAGGCGTGCAGCTCCTCAGCTGCCCGGGTGGGAAGTCTTGGGGCTAGAGGACATCATCCTGGAGAGGAGGGAAACAATCCCCTAGGGGGGACCCCTTCTCCAGGGGATGGGCCCGTATCCGTACGCACTCAGGATACTTCTCGGCGGGAGGGAGGTCGGGGGCTTCTTGTAGTGGGGGATTCGATTATTAGAAACATAGAGAGGGGGGTTTGCGACGGATGTGAGGACCGCATGGTGACTTGCCTGCCTGGTGCGAAGGTTGCGGACATCACTTCTCGTCTAGACAAGCTAGTAGACAGTGCTGGGGGAGAGGTAGCGGCTGTGGTGCATGTCGGCACCAACGATGTGGGCAAGTGTAGCTGGGAGGTCCTGGAGGCCAAATTTAGGCTTTTAGGCAGGAAGCTAAAAGCCAGGACCTCAAAGGTAGCGTTCTCTGAAGTGCTACCTGTTCCACGCGCAGGGCCAGCTAGGCAGGCGGAGATCAGGGGTCTCAATGCGTGGATGAGACGGTGGTGTAGGGAGGAGGGGTTTAGATTCGTTAGGCACTGGGGAACGTTTTGGGACAAGTGGGGCCTGTACAAGAGGGATGGGCTCCACTTGAACCAGAATGGAACCAGACTGCTGGGGCATAACATTAAAAAGGTGGCAGAGCAGCTTTTAAACTGATCCCTGGGGGAAGGCCGACAGGAGCCGAGGGGCATCCGGTTCGGGACTCCTCATCCCTATGGGATGAGGATGGGGAGGTTAGAGAACAACAAGACAAAGGCAGAGTAGGAGAAGAAATTGGGAAAGGTAGCGTGATGGGATGTGATAGACGGTTTGGCACAATGAGAGGATGCGGGGACAAAGGAGCGAATAAGCAGCCCATCCTGGGGCATTCCGTGTACAAATGCTTTTATGCGAATGTCCGAAGTCTACGAGCAAAGGTGGGAGAGCTGGAATGTCTGGTGACAAGGGAAAACATTGACATAGTGGGCATAACGGAAACCTGGTGGAATGCGGAGAATCAGTGGGATACCGCAATCCCGGGCTATAAACTCTACAGGAGGGACAGGCAGGGGCGTGTTGGAGGTGGGGTGGCCCTTTATGTTAAGGAAGGGATAGAATCCAGCAAAGTAGAGATTGAAGGTGGGTCCGACTCCACCGTAGAATCTCTGTGGGTTAAATTACCAGGCTTGTGCAGCGATGTAATACTGGGGGCGTGCTATCGTCCTCCAGACCAGAAATTGGATGGGGACCTTGAAATGAGGAAACAGATCAGGGAGGTGACAAGGAGGGACAGGGTTGTAATCATGGGGGACTTCAATTATCCTCATATTGACTGGGTCAATTTGTGTTCTGGTCACGATAAGGAAACCAGATTTCTTGACGTGCTAAATGACTGTGGCTTAGAGCAGCTAGTCACGGAGCCCACCAGAGGACAGGTGACTCTGGATTTAATATTGTGCGGGACACAGGACCTGGTTAGAGATGTAAACGTTACTGAGCCATTGGGGAACAGTGATCATGCTGCGATCCGTTTTGACGTGCACGTTGGGGGAAGAATACCAGGCAAAACCCTTGACTTCCGACGGGCGGACTTCCCTCAAATGAGGAGGCTGGTTAGAAGGAGGTTGAAAGGGAGGGTAAAAAGAGTCCAATCTCTCCAGAGTGCATGGAGGCTGCTTAAAACAACAGTAATAGAGGCCCAGCAGAGGTGTATACCACAAAGAAAGAAGGGTTCCACTAAATCCAGGAGGGTGCCCGCATGGCTAACCAGCCAAGTTAGAGAGGCTGTGAAGGGCAAGGAAGCTTCCTTCCGTAAATGGAAGTCTTGCCCTAATGAGGAGAATAAAAAGGAACATAAACTGTGGCAAAAGACATGTAAGAAGGTGATATGGGAGGCCAAGCGAGACTATGAGGAACGCATGGCCAGCAACATTAAGGGGAATAATAAAAGCTTCTTCAAATATGTTAGAAGCAGGAAACCCGCCAGAGAAGCGGTTGGCCCTCTGGATGGTGAGGGAGGGAAAGGGGAGATAAAAGGAGACTTAGAGATGGCAGAGAAATTAAATGAGTTCTTTGCATCTGTCTTCACGGCAGAAGACCTCGGGCAGATACCGCTGCCCGAATGGCCCCTCCTGACCGAGGAGTTAAGTCAGATAGAGGTTAAAAGAGAAGATGTTTCAGACCTCATTGATAAATTAAAGATCAATAAGTCACCGGGCCCTGATGGCATCCACCCAAGAGTTATTAAGGAATTGAAGAATGAAGTTGCAGATCTCTTGACTAAGGTATGCAACTTGTCCCTCAAAACGGCCACGGTGCCAGAAGATTGGAGGATAGCAAATGTCACGCCTATTTTTAAAAAGGGAGAGGGGGGACCCGGGAAACTATAGGCCGGTCAGCCTAACATCCATACCGGGTAAGATGGTGGAATGCCTCATCAAAGATAGGATCTCAAAACACATAGACGAACAGGCCTTGCTGAGGGAGAGTCAGCATGGCTTCTGTAAGGGTAAGTCTTGCCTCACAAACCTTATAGAATTCTTTGAAAAGGTCAACAGGCATGTGGATGCGGGAGAACCCGTGGACATTATATATCTGGACTTTCAGAAGGCGTTCGACGCGGTCCCTCACCAAAGGCTACTGAAAAAACTTCACAGTCAGGGAATTAGAGGACAGGTCCTCTCCTGGATTGAGAACTGGTTGGAGGCCAGGAAGCAGAGAGTGGGTGTCAATGGGCAATTTTCACAATGGAGAGAGGTGAAAAGCGGTGTACCCCAAGGATCTGTCCTGGGACCGGTGCTCTTCAACCTCTTCATAAATGACCTGGAGACAGGGTTGAGCAGTGAAGTGGCTAAGTTTGCAGACGACACCAAACTTTTCCGAGTGGTGAAGACCAGAAGTGATTGTGAGGAGCTCCAGAAGGATCTCTCCAGACTGGCAGAATGGGCGGCAAAATGGCAGATGCGCTTCAATGTCAGTAAGTGTAAAGTCATGCACATTGGGGCAAAAAATCAAAACTTTAGATATAGGCTGATGGGTTCTGAGCTGTCTGTGACAGATCAGGAGAGAGATCTTGGGGTGGTTGTGGACTGGTCGATGAAAGTGTCGACCCAATGTGCGGCGGCAGTGAAGAAGGCCAATTCTATGCTTGGGATCATTAGGAAGGGTATTGAGAACAAAACGGCTAATATTATAATGCCATTGTACAAATCTATGGTAAGGCCACACCTGGAGTATTGTGTCCAGTTCTGGTCGCCGCATCTCAAAAAAGACATAGTGGAAATGGAAAAGGTGCAAAAGAGAGCGACTAAGATGATTACGGGGCTGGGGCACCTTCCTTATGAGGAAAGGCTACGACGTTAGGGCCTCTTCAGCCTAGAAAAGAGACGCCTGAGGGGGGACATGATTGAGACATACAAAATTATGCAGGGGATGGACAGAGTGGATAGGGAGATGCTCTTTACACTCTCACATAATACCAGAAGCAGGGGACATCCACTAAAATTGAGTGTTGGGTGGTTAGGACAGACAAAAGAAAATATTTCTTTACTCAGCGTGTGGTCGGTCTGTGGAACTCCTTGCCACAGGATGTGGTGCTGGCGTCTAGCCTAGATGCCTTTAAAAGGGGATTGGATAAGTTTCTGGAGGAAAAATCCATTATGGGGTACGCGCAACCTCCTGATTTTAGAAATGGGTTATGTCAGAATGCCAGATGCAAGGGAAGGTTCCAGGATGAGGTCTCTTGTTATCTGGTGTGCTCCCTGGGGCATTTGGTGGGCCGCTGTGAGATATAGGAAGCTGGACTAGATGGGCCTTTGGCCTGATCCAGTGGGGCTGTTCTTATGTTCTTATGTCCTTAATCCCTAAGCAAACGTCCCTATCTCCCACCCAGAGGGGGTACTGCTTTTGAACATCCCATACTAAGGAATACACCCTTCCTCCACTGGAGAAAAGGCAAATTCCTTATCTGGGAAGTCTTGTTCTCTGTGGAGAAGGGTGCATTCTACCCACCTCCTATAACTGAGGACGTTCTCTCTCCTTGGGATTTTTGGGGGCCAGGAGAAAGTAAAGTCAAAAACCTTTATTGGCATAAGTAATAAAACCAGAGGGTTAAATAGAAAAATATTCATATGCATTAGACTCAACTTCTTGAGTCAATTCTTGTATAAATGCAATAAAGGTACTTTGCCTTGTTAGTTGTTAAAATCTCATTCCTGATGGTTCGTAACTGGACGGGAGATAGTAGGGTACTTCCCCCTCTATTCCCCTCTCTTATTCTATGCACCATTTAACTTGACTCAAGGCTCTTCCTAGTTTCTACTTCTGACTGTGCCTAGAGATTTATTTTCCTGTCAGGAAGTACTGTGGATTGGTTCTTAAGCTCGACATACCATCTGGGAAATGAGAGCCCTCTGTGTGGAGGAGGTTGATTAGACCCTGCCTAACAACTCAAGGGCAAACCCATACTAAGGAATGCACCCTTCCTCCACAGAGAACAAGACTTCCCAGGTAAGGAATTTGTCTTTTCTCAAACCTTCTTGGAAAGCTCAGGGAATAGGAGCTTGATCTTGCTCTTAAGCGGAACTTGTTGAAAACGCAGCAATAAGTCTCATGGACCACATAGGGAGTGTGATAACACATAGGGAGTGTGATCTACATATAGTAATTTATTTTGTGGGGACATGGGATTATCTAACAGGAGTCTTGAGGGAGCACCCCGTCTCTCAGGCATGATGTGTGGGCTTTAAGCTGTTCTTCCTTTTTTGCCTTTAATGAGGTATGATGATCCCCAAAATAGCGGATCCAAAATAGCGGATCCAAAATCCACCACCTCACGGAACAAACTCTGAAGAAGAAGAAGAGATATTGTGATCGCAGCACAAACACAACTCTTATTCAATCTGCTATGGCAACCCCCTGGTGGTTGAATCAGGAATCGGATGGTTTGTCTGCAGCTGCTGGGGTCAGAATCAAGATCCTCCCAGATCTGCTGCCTTTTGAGATGAGGCACTCAAGACTGCAGAGCGGCAGTTTCCCTGAGCCATAACATCTAGAGTAACTTGACCCACCCAAGCAGGCCGTTTGTCTCCTTTCCCCCATAACCTGGCAGGGTTGTTGCAGCAACCCAGGCCACAGCAGGACTTGACTGTGTCTGTGTAGCTTAGGGTTGCGGGCTGGGTGCATCCTCAAATCTGTGATTTCTGAAGCGGGAGCCTGCTGATGTCACAGGACTGCCAACTCTTGAAAAACTCTCAGGGAAATGGAACTAGACTGGGGCACCCCTATAAGTAATGGAGCCCAGCAGTGACCCAGTTTTAGACTGAAATTAACATTTGCCTGAGGGGAAAAGCTGGAGAAAAAGTCATTTCAGACGAAGTGGCAACCTAGTAGAAAATGGGAAGAGAATTGAAAGGTGATTAAGTGGAATGGCAACACTGCCAAAGGAAATCACATCTTGCCCAGCCCGGAAAGGCTGAGAAAGGAGAAAAAATGGGAATTTGTCCAGTCGTGGCTCCACAAGCCAGAGCGTTCTGGAGGTTTGGGTACGGTCTCTGGCAGCGGCCTGATTGAGGAGCAGGTTAATCCTCCTATTAAAGACTTATTATCCCAGGTGTCATGAGCAAAACATTTCCTGCAATCACAGACTGTCAGGGAAGGATAACGGAGAGAGGCATTAGAACATCGGCCAGCAGAAATAAATCGTTATTCTATTATCTTTTATTGCAAAATGATGGAAAAAATGGTCAGTAACTCCTGACAAGTGTGTGTGCAAGGCAGAGTGATGCTTGGGCTGCTGACAGATTGGCTGTCTCTTTGAAAGTGGGCTCTGCTGGACCGCTAAGCTGCCAGCCATCTCCATAAACGCTAACGCTCGGGGTGGGGGAGTTAATGTATGCTTCTCCCTGGCTGGAGTGATTGTATCTCTCTAATCCTGAAAAACTCACACCAGCTCCCACTTTGCTTCCAAGTGCTGGTCTTTACCTTCAGAGCCCTAAGTCACTTGGATCTGAATAGCTGTGTGGCCACACGTGCAGTGGTGTAGTGACGGGGGGTGGGGGTGGTGTGGTAAGTACTGCAGGCTTCCCAATGTGCGGTGTAAGCAGCTCCTCCCATTCACCATTGGAGCCATTCTAAGCAGTGATGGCAATGCGCAGGAGTATGTTGCCGTTGCTGCCAGCAATGGCTCCAACGGCGAGTGGGAGTGGCCAATTGCATGGCGCATTGGGACACCTGCAGTATTGACCACACCGCCTCCTATAGCTTTGCCACTGCACCTGTGCCCATGCGGGTCTGCCAGTCTAAATTCAGTTCTTGTGCATACAGATCAGGGTCTTTTTGGTGGTCTCCCCCAGACTGTGAAACTCCCCTTGCAGGCAGGTCCATGCTTCTTCCCTTCTTCTAGCCTTCCTAAGAAAACGGATTGTTGTGTGGGCCTTTGGAGGGGTTTTGTGCTGGTTTTCTGCTGTTTTCTGCTTGCCAACTGAAAGTTCTATTTTGTTCCTCTGTTTTGTTTGCAGTTGTCTTAAATTGTGTTAAATTTAAATTTAGACTGTTTTAAATTCTAAACGTTTATTAATTAGAAGAGCATAGGAGAAACCCTGCTGTATTAGGCCCAAAGGGGGTATCTATTTGAGCATTCTGCTTCCCACAGTACCCCACCAGCTGCTCCAGTTGGAAGCCCACAAGCTGGAGAGAGGGCAGATCCCACCAGTGCTCTCCTGTAACTAGCATTCAGAGACAGGCTGCCACTGAAACTGGAGGTGTACACAGCCATTGTGTTTCTCCAATTCCTTTTGAAAACCACCCGCACTAGTAGTCATCTGCATATCTTGTGGCAATGAATTCCACTGGGTAATTTTACACTATGTGAGAATGTCCCTCCTTTTACCTGTTGTTAATCACTATCCAGTCAGTTTCACGGAATAACTCCTGGCTCTAGTTTTAAAAATAAATGAATGATAAAATGGATAATGAGGGGGATGATCTGACTTATGGCCGGGTGAGAGACATTGCTGCAAGGGGTTAGAAAAATATTGAAACTCCCTCTGGGTCAAGTACCTGTTCATCTCTAGAGGCCCAGGGGCCACAATTCGCCTCCAGCAAGAGAAAGGTGGGTGTTTACCTTTCTCTGTGTGACATGGTTGCATTGTTCCACAAGAGGGCAAAATAGGAACACAGTATTCAGTTTCCCCAGAATTCGACTGCTCACTTCAACAGAGCAGAGACTTTTGCAAATCAGACAGAGAGAGAGAGAGAGAGGCTGCAATCCTGTGCTCACTTACCTGGGAGCAAATTTCATTGATCATGAAGGGACTTACTTTTGAGTAAACGTGCATAAAATGGTGCTGTAAGCGTCGTCGTGGTTTGAGCCTCCACTCAGAAGAGCTGGGTCCAGTTCTCCTCTTAGTCATGAAGCTCTCCCTGGGTGTCTTTGGGCCTGTTGCTCTCTCTAATCCGAACCTACCACACAGGTATGTTGTGGGGGTAAAAGACGGAGAGAACAGTGTGCACTGACCTGAGTCTTTGGAGGGAAGTGTGGGCAATGCATACGATCAGTAAGTGAATTGAGTGTTGCCACTTGCATAAAAGGTAGAATGCCAACTAGCCTTCTTGACCATCGCTTCCAATCAAAATGTTGAGAGAAAGGACAGGCTGTTTTCGAGGCATGAGAACAAGTCATTAGAAGCAATTCCAATCTTCACTGCTGCCAGAGGGCGTTGGTTGGTTGTGGCGGGCAAGCAGTCTTTGAGGAATGGTCATGTCCCATAGCTGAACAAGTGACTGAGGAACGTCTGACAAGCTTCTGAGCCAACCCAAGTGTTCCTCAGGGCATAGCTTGGTGTAAGTAATTGGCTGCTTTGATGGCTGGACTTGAATCTAAACACTGTCTTTCCCTCTTGTCTTCCCCAGACGGTTTATTTCCATACATCTTTGGACCATCCCAGCATTCTTTTGGTTGTGGAAGTGGTGGCGGCAGCCAGGAGACGAGATGGGACTCACCAGGATTTGTCCTGCGGCTTTGGGATCCTCCCACTCTTTTCCAGCAAAGCCGAGCCAGCAACCCTGGGCTTGAAGGAAAAGGGGTATGTGGCTCAACTTGTGGGGTTAACTGGGCAGGTTACTGGGTCCTCAGGGATTGTTCATGCCATCTGCAATCCAGCTTCCTGGTTGTTAATGTAGGCAAAAGTGTCTCGGTCATTTAGAAGTGTTCCTCTTGGATGCTTTGTTTGGGGAAAGGCTCATGGGCTCTTTGGTAGCACATCTTTAAGCATCTCTTACAAGGGGACTTGAGCAGCGGGGCTTAGAAAGACCTTTCTCGTGCAGAGCTTTTGTACTACTCAGAGTTGTTGATACTGGGTGATAACTCAGGCTGATGATCTATGAGGCAGTTTATGAGTTCCTTCTCATCCATTCTGTCTTTGGTCACTGATGAGGATGGAAGCATGGCTGGCCTACTCAGGTGCCTCACAAACAACTGACTTGGGTGGCAGGCTGGGGAAGTGGCACACTGGCAAGGGGTACCTTGCACTTGGTACCTACCCGCTACCTCTGTCAGCCCACTGTCCTCCTGGCTGCTTCAGTCTTTCACTGCTCCTCCTGAAAAGAAGAAAAAAGAGAATTGGCGGTAGCAGCGATTCATTCCTTCTTCCAGTGCTGGATCTTCCATATGCCTCAGATTGCATATGGTGGAGCTGGAGGAGGGGGACCATTGCTTTCCTTCCAGGAGAGTAATAAAAACATGATTACTCTGTCGCTGCCACCACCAATGACCTACCTGGGATTCTGCTCCCAGAATCTTCCCTTTTTTCGAAGGTATGGCCAGGCGAACACTGGAGAAGCAGAGGAAAGGGGTTGTCTAAACAAATTTAAAAAAGGAAGGAGAACGTAAAATTTGGGCATTATTTCAGGCACCAGTTCAGCTTGGACTGGGCCTAGGCAGAAGTCAGATTGTAGGGGGGCCAGGGCAGAGTTGGAGGACAAACACTTGAGCCAGTGAGAGTAGACTGTAGGCTCCAGGAGTGCCCCTCCAGGTAACCATCTGTCTCTTTTCTTCCCAGGCTCAAGCTATATCACGGGACTCCGCGGGCCCTCTTGCACCCGCTGCTCCAGGAGCCAATAGAGAGTAAGTCACATAGGCCCCATGTAACATTTAGATGAGAGACTTGGGAACCTCTCTATACTTTAGAATATGTTACCCTTTACAAGTCCCACTTTTAGGACAATGCCCAGCCAATCCACAGGAGTCAGTTGGAGAACAAGATCTGACCTGTCACCACTGATCTTGGAGGAGCCTCCCTTTCCTCTCCCTTGTGCACCATATCTCAATCCCAACCATTGGAGAACAAGGTCCAAGGCAGAGAGACGACCTAAGGGGGCATGGCAGATGCTGCCTTCTTCCCTAGCAGTGTGCCAGTCTGTGGATGCTCTAGTCCACCACATTCCTCTCCTTCACACTTTTCTTCTGTTCCCTTCTTCCTTTTTGAAACCATAGAACAGGTGGAGTGGCAGAGGCAGGCATCTGCCTCAGTTGGCCTCATTAATAGGCTCTTGGTGCAGGGGTATTCACCTGAGGTGAGATCCGTCCCCAGAGCGATTAGGAATTTTAGCAGCTCCAGAGATGGACAATTTAATTCTCTCTGGGAAGATGCACTAGACCTAATCTTCTTGCCCTTCTAGGCCTCTCTGATCAATATGTAGTGGGGAAGATGTCCTACAGTTGTCCTCCTGCTTTGAGACCAGTGTGTTGTGTTAGAATGAAATCAGTATCTTATGCCATGCCAGTCTTTGATGGACATTGACCCAAGAGTGAGCCAGAAGTAAAATTATTTTCATTATGAACAGAACACCATCCTTATATGCTCCTCAGGACAGAGGTCCTTTTGCTCAAGAGTTGATAGGGAGAGTGACTGGCCACTAGGGAGGTCAGAGTCTGGTGCCTTTCTTAGTAGTATTGAAGAGAAAATGTTGGCAAGTTCACTCATCTTGAGAGGGGAATAAGAAAAGCTGCCTTTTCCTATAATTTCTTGCATGGAGATTGAAAGGTCTACCATCAGTCCATCTGTTGAATCTGGTCCACCCTATCGCTGATCTTGCACTGTGTGACATCCCAGCACCTCTCTGCATCTGTGGCCACCTTTAAAGTGTTGCCTCTTCTCTCCTTCCTTAGAAAACAAGCACCTGACAGCAATAGAGAACACACACCTTCTGTGCATCCTGCAGATACACCCACCCCTGGAGGCCATCTATCACCTTCTCCCTGAGAACACCCCAGTGTCCAGCCTGCAGAGGATTCCTGGTGTGCTAGCCACGCATGAAGGTAAGGTCTGCTTTTGTTCTGCAGTGTGCAAGAACAGTGTACTGCTGCTGTCTGGCCAAGCTAGAGGCTCCAGTCATAGAGCTTGATGTCACAAGCCTGGAAAAAAAAAACCCTTGCCAGGAGAAGCTCTCAAATCCCAATCTCTAGGCTAGATTCCAGCCTCAGACTCCAAAGCACTGGGCACAACACCCTCTTCTCTTTACATTGATTTCAGTCAGAGAGTGCCTTATTCTCTTTTTGAAAAAGACATTTTCAGAGTTGTTTTAATGTGCCTTTGTAAACTTCTTACAGTATAAACCAAACCTGTATCTAGTGGCATTGCGGTTAGCATGTTTGGCTTTTGCTCCAGCCATTGTTTCACCCAGTTTATGGGGCAATTTCCAGTTTGGAGGTACAGCCCAAACCTGAAAATAGTGCCCAAATTCTTCAAAAATGCTACCTGATTTGGGGTGTGCTTTACCAGCAGGCAGAAACATGCTTCCGCTAAGTTGAGACATTGCTGCCTTCAGAAACGGAAGTCTCCCAAGTTCCCTGATCCTAGATAAAACTGTCTAGGGTCTGTGTGTGTGTTTGGATCAGCCTTAGTTTCCTCGCTACCCCACTGGCTGGGTTGGATGAATCACTCTTTCCTACAAATGGACTGTTACAAGAATAAAATAGGATAAGGCTGTGGTTTTCAACTCTCAGTTTGAAGTTTGTGGAGTTTGAAACTGTGGAGTTTGGGAACCACAGTAAGTCCTTGCAGGGGAGGGGAGGGAGGCAATGGGAGCAGGGAGAAGGCAGCTATGCGATCCCCAGGATTGTGTTGCTCAGGGGGCTACAGGGACTGGGATGTACTTACCAATCCCTGCTGTATCCGTCCTGGGGTGTGGGAAGCCCTGCGTGAGCGTCTGCAGGGCTCCCCAGGCTTCTAAAAGTGAAAGTGGAGTGATCGCACAATCCCATTCCCTGCAGCCCCTTGAGCGACGTGGTTCTGGGGATCGTGTTGCTGCCTTGTCCCCTGGCCCTTAAAGGGGAAGAGGCCAGGGCCCTCAGGCCCTAGGCCAGGGGTCGGCAACCTTAAACACTCAAAGAGCCATTTGGACCCGTTTTCCAGAGGGAAAAAAACCTCGAGAGCCACAAAACCCTTTTGACATCTAAAATGAAGATAATACTGCATATATAGTTTTTTTTTTTTTGACACTTTGGACAACTACCGTGGCATCTCTCTCCTTAGTGTTGTAGGAAAGTTGTTTGCCTGAGTTGCACTAAAGAGGCTCCAGGTACTTGCAGAGAGCGTTTATCCAGAATCACAGTGCGGATTCCGAGCCAGCAGGTCCACCACTGATATGGTATTCTCCCTTAGACAACTGCAGGAGAAATGCAGGGAACGACGACAGCCACTCTTTATAGCCTTCATAGATCTCACGAAGGCTTTCGACCTGGTCAGCAGGGACAGCCTCTAAGATTCTCCCCAAGATCAGATGTCCACCCAGGCTCCTCAGCATCATCAGATCCTTCCACAAGGACATGAAGGGCACTGTTGTCTTCGATGGCTCCACATCAGACCCCTTTGGCATCCGAAGCGGCATGAAGCAGGGCTGTGTTCTTGCACCAACCTTGTTTGGGATTTTCTTCGCTGTCCTGCTGAAGCAGGCCTTTGGAACTGCAACAGAAGGCATCTATCTCCGGACCAGACCAGACGGAAAGCTCTTCAACCTCTCCAGACTGAGAGCAAAGTCCAAAGTCCAGCTGAAATGTCTTCATGACTTCCTCTTTGCCGATGATGCAGCTGTCACTACCCACTCTGCCAAAGATCTCCAGCAGCTCATGGATCGTTTTAGCAAGGCCTGCCAAGATTTTGGACTGACGTTCAGCCTAAAGAAAACACAGGTCATGGTTCAGGATGTGGACTCACCTCCCTGCATTACAATCTCTGAGCATGAACTGGAGGTTGTCCATGACTTTGTGTACCTTGGCTCAACGATCTCCGACACTCTATCTCTCGATACTGAGCTAAACAAACGCATCGGTAAAGCAGCTACCACGTTTTCCAGACTCACAAAGAGAGTCTGGTCCAACAAGAAGCTGACAGAACATACCAAGATCCAGGTCAACAGAGCTTGCGTCCTGAGTACACTTCTGTACTGCAGCGAGTCATGGACTCTCCGCTCACAACAGGAGAGGAAACTGAACGCTTTCCACATGCGCTGCCTCCGGCGCATTCTCGGCATCACCTGGCAGGACAAAGTTCCTAACAACACAGTCCTGGAACATGCTGGAATCCCTAGCATGTATGCACTTCTGAAACAGAGATGCCTGCATTGGCTCGGTCATGTCATGAGAATGGATGATGGCTCAGTGATGCCACTTTCACCGGGAGGAGCCACAGCAGACAGCTGAAAGAGCCACATGCAGCTCTAGAGCCGCAGGTTGCCGACCCCTGCCCTAGGCCCTCACGACGCCCTAGTTTGAATACCACTGGGATAAACTAAAGGGTTTCCTTTTACATTGCTCTCTTTCATCTAGCATGGGGAGTACAATTGACTCTTACCCAGCAGAACATCTTTTCTAGTAGCTGTTTCTGGTCTCTCTTGTGTTCCTCTTTTTAGATCAGTTGCCTCCAAACCCTGGCTCATGGGCTGGATCCGGCATCCCAGGATTATCCATCTCAGCGCGGTAGTGGTGAAGGCTTTCCATTTCACATCTCAGCCTTGTGTCTGTGGGCCGAGTCTTCATACAACCTTGTACCAGGCAGCCGCTTCCCCCGGGAAATTGGGGCACAGAGCCTTCTGGGGCGACAGGCAGCAGAAGTGGCTGTCTGGCATGAGGCAGTGTGAAGATCGGGCCCAACGAAAGGAGGCTGCAGTTCTTTGGAGACGAGGAACCAGCTTTTCATTTCTTCTGCTATGGAAGCTGCTTCGAGCGCTTTCTGCTGTTGTTGAAAAGCAGCTTGTAGATATTTTTTGATAATAATATGAAGCTCCTTTGAACTTCTTGGAGCCCCGCCAATTAATGGCAGGTTATGGATTATGAGAAACTAACTAGGGCTACAATGTGATGTCTCTTACGCACTGGCATTCTGCGTCTGCCCCACATATGGCCGTGTTCAAGTGGAAATTGGGAACTGTGTAGAAGTTTTGTCTTCTTCTGTTCATTTGGCAGTCTCTCTGTAACCAGCTGTGCTGACTGAGGAACATTGTAGTTTTGTATATCCTCAATCAGAACCTGCCCTGGTTCTGTGCTTAACGCAAACACATATACACACACTAGTCCTCTCAATCGTTTGCACCAAACTGCAAGCCCTGAGAATGTACCCAGCCAGATGATTTGCTACAGAAATCTTTTAGGTGGCGCTTGTGCTCCTGCATCTACTGGAGCTGCATTTCCTCTGCCTTGCTCGAAGTTCTCAGCCTTGGTGCTCTCCTTAAATTATCAGGGTCCTCACAGCCAAACACATGGGCTTACTATACACTCACGTTGTTGGTGAGTGAGCTCATCCTGAAAGCTCGCACTTGCTATGGTTCTCTGCAGAATTTTATTAATAATAGATTCTCAGCATGTTTTTTTTTCTGAGTGTGCAAAGTACTCCCCAGGATCTGAAGAGTGCGACCGTGTCCCCCCACAACAGTCATCTCCAGGCCAAGCATCCTCATTTCCTTTCACCTTTCTGCACAGGGCTTACTTTCCAGACCCCTGACCCTCTGTGTTGCCCTTCTCTGAATCCTCTCTGTTTTCTCTTCATCCTTCCTGAAGTGCAGTCCCCAGAACAAGACACAGTATTCCTGATGGATAAATTGGAGTTCTTGCTTCTTGTGGCTTGGAAACCATATTTCTGTTACTACAGCCTACAACCGCTTTGTCCTTTTTTGCAGCTGCAGCACACCACTGACTCACATTTGGGTTGTGATCAAATGCAATTTTGAGATCCTTTTTCATGTGTTTGACCACCAAACCAGGCAATCCCCCCCCAGTCCTGTGCTTGTGTATATCTGCCTCCAGACCAGTCAGCAACAACATGAGGAGAGGTGCGCTGGCTGATTGCCCCCCCCTCCCACAATTACAGAGCTCCCTCCCAATGGAGACTCTGCAAAGTCTGAGCGTGAGCACATTTCAGAAACCTCAGAAGACTTCCCTGATCTTTGGGAATCAGAGTTGAGAAAGGGAAAATGTTATCTGTTCAAGTTGAATCTTTTCCTTGTTAATGAGGCCAAGAGGCACCTCTAGTATTTAGCAGGGGAGAGCCACTGTTCCTGATCCATCCAGCAGAGTTTCCTTTCCAGGAGTCATATGCTGGTGTCTCCTTTGTATCTTTCTGTTCCGATGATGCATCCTTTTGGAACAGGGAACCATATTCTTGTTCATTTTGCTGCATCTGTTCCTTGGTGAACTTAATAATTGTGATTTTTTTCTTCTGTAACCCTCCTGCCGTTGGCCTTTCAGTTGGGTTCGAGTTTAAACAGAATCAATTCTTTATCCTCCCTGTTCCAAGGCCATAGCAGCCTACATTGGGAGAGTTACTTTGAAGAGAAAGTGTGTCCTTCCAAAGTTAGAACTCTGGCGTTCTGTTCTTGTTTGTTCTCTCCTTTGCCCAAGATGGCTCCACAGTAAATACTACTTGGTTACTTGGACGTGAAGGAACCGGAGGCCTGAAATTGGCTGCAAATGGGTACTTCGAGCCGCGTGTACCCTGCAATTTGATATGCCGAAACTACAGATAACAGCCTCTGTGAAATGGAGAAGGTATATTTGGCTCCCAAAATTGAATTAAGGCAGATTCTAGTGTTAGCCAAGCTAATTTGTTAGAGACTCTTGCTCTCAGCTGGTCCCGCGGCTCTTAAACTGTTCCATCAGCCAGAGACGTATCATTTCATTCTATTGCTGGGTGCTTTATGTATCGCCAGGGCAGTGCCTTCTAACTACATAGCATTGGTGCAGTAATACTCAGTTGTTGATCTTGGGAAGGAGGAGAGGAATCTTAATCAGCTGCCGCAGTGGAAGGAAAATATTTCCGGGAGGTCCCCCTACCTCGTTCTTCCCTCCTGGGACCACCAGTCTCCTCCTCTCTTCCAAACACAACAGTTTCAGGCATGGCAGGTATGTAAGAGCAAACCAAATCATCTCCGTAGCTGGTTGTTTCTGAAAGTGAGCGGCAGGCATTGCCTCAGAAACCAGGCAAGGGATAGAAGGGTGTCACAGTTCAGGGGCACCTTCCCAGCATCTGCGGATCAAGTATGCTGTTACGGCTGGCCAGAAATTGAGTTATGAGACTGAGCTACCGATCAGGAAGTCAGATCTCGGGGATGGGACTGTAGCTCAGTGGTCCAGCCACTGCTCGGGATGCAGAAGGTCCCGGGTTCAAGCCCTGGCAGCATTTCAGGTAGGACTGGGGAGGATCCTTCTCAGTCTGAACCCCTGGAGAACTGTTGCTAGCCAGTGTCTGAAGCCCTGGAGCACTGCTGTGAGTCAGTATCCAGACTACAATGAGATAGATGAACCCAAGTCCAACTTGGTACAAAGCAGCATCCTAGGTTCAATCCTCCCTCCACTTGTGCTCCTTAGTTAACCTTCTGTAAGCTCCTGGTCTCTTGAGCCAGATCCTCCATCTGCTAAGGGAGTCAGGCAGTCAGATATGCCGCCCTTGCAGGGTGGTTGTATGAATTACATATTGAAGCAGTGGTTGTAGGTTGAGTGCTTTTCTCTTGAATCTCTGAGTTTATAAAACAAAACAATTTTTAGGCATTTTTAAAGGATATCCTTACATGGAGCATCATGGAAGCCTCGTCATTGTTAACATGAATGTGTCTGAAGTGATGTGGGTGTGGCAGACACCACAGAAAGGGGTATGTGCCTGGAGGGGCACAGGTGAGCTGCCCGCTCTGGGCAGTGACCGGAAGAGCGGGCTTGTGCTTGTGGTGGTGGGAGCTGCTGGGTGCCAGCCAGGACGTGTCAATGCAGCCTGGCATTGCCTCAGAGGCCAGCCTATCCTGGCAGTGTGTTTGTTCATCTGGTGTCAAATTTTCTACTTGGAGAAACTGGGGTAGATTTGTGGGAAGCAGAACCTATATAATCCTGAGTTTGTCTCCTGGATTCTTCCTATTCCAGCTCCTTGAAGGTTATAGCCATGCTCACTTGGCCATGACATGTTTGTTCCTGTGCCCCCAAGGAGCTTGACCAGGGAGCATCCAGGCCTCTAAGCTGAACCAGCTTCACTTCCACTGTGAGGTGCTGAATTCGGCATGGTCTGCTTTTTGGATAAGCTGGTTTTTCACTGAGAGAGCACATGCTTTTCTTGCAGAAGGCCCAGGTTCAGTCCCTGCCAGCATCTCCAGGTATTGCCAGGCAAGACCCTTCAGTGTCTGAAACCTTCTGTGTCTGATGCGGTATCGGGAGAGCTGCTGCCAGTCAGTGTCCAGACAGCACTGAGATAGGCAGACCAAGGTTAAGACCCTGGTTAAGGCAGAGAGGAATGCCTTCTGTTTGATAAATATTGCATTTTCAACTTGGGGAAGTATAGGGAACGGGTGGACCAGGGCCCAGCTGTCCCATTGAAATGTACAGTTTTAGAAGCAAAGAGTCGAAGGACAATAGGAGAGGCAGAGCTCAGAATCTTTGTCTTTGATGTTTCACGGATCGGCCCATGATGGGGGAGTGTTCAGAACCTCACGTTCTCCTACAGACACCCGACAGGCAACAGTGTTCAGTTCTTGTGTGTGTGTGTGTGTGTGTGGGGGGGGAGAATCACGTTCCTACCATGCCTTGAAGATCGCCTGCAGTTGCATCTTGGGAATTGGAGGTACTTGATCAGTCATCCCTGCCGACAGCATCATCAATCTCCCGCTTGGAGGCTGTTTGGCTGCTGAACTTCCGAGCACCAAGCTTAGCAACCTTGTCGCTTCCAGCAAAGTCACTCTTGGCTGTATGGGGAGGGTCGGCGTTGCACCTCTCCACCCTCCTTTGTGTAACAGAGATGGATGGGCCTTGCAGGTGAAAGGGGACACTTTTGTGATCTGCAGTGCTGCTGAGTTGGGGGAAGGATCTGGTCGGCTTTCTCCCATTGTCCCCCATCTGTGTGGCTGTGCCGTTCTTCTCAAGCTTTGCCAGTGCCCTCTCTAGGGGAAAGATAGGGCTGCAAGGCCTAGAAGTCAGTGCCTGCCTGTCAGTAGCGCAACACCTGTCCTGCCCAGCTTCTTTTTTTCTCCAGCCTGTGGGCAGCTCCTCTACTGATTCAGCTGTCATTAGGCTCCAACATTACTCTGCCTTTCCTGGCTGGACCTCTCTCCTGACCCAATTGCGAGCCCAAGGCTCCAAGCCCACAAGCTCCTTTGCTGGCAGGGGCAGGGCTGCGCCCTCCATGAATTCATCAATTTTTTCAAGCTCTGTTCAGAGCGAGTTCAGCATTGCCAGGCATTGACCGGCATACGCACTCCAGGGTCCTAGACTCGGGGATCTTTCCCAGCCCTACATGGAGATGTTGCCAAGGGTCCAACACTGGATTTCCTACATGCCAAACAATCTCTCTCTTGGCTCCTTGCGCTTCTTGGGCTGGAGGGGAGCCCCTTTTGGTGGCGGTCTGCTCCATGAATCAGGTGCTGTCTGGCTCTGCTGCTGGTCCCCCCTCCTCCTCCTGACTGCCTCTGAGTACAACTTTCTCCCAAAAAGCCAGGGAAGTATAAAGAGCTGAGCTGGAGGGAGAACAGCTGTTCCTTTTGCCTCCCTGACATGCTTTCCTTGAGTGATTGAACAACACGATGTGTTGCCTGAGGCATCCGTGGGATATGACTCAGGCAGCCTCAGCACTTTTGAGAGTTGTCTATTAATTGTTCCTTGGATTGTGTGTGTGTGTGTTGTTTTTTTTTTTGGGAAGTAAGAAGTTTTGTTTTGTTAGTAAAGGCTTGTGTGTGCTTTGCTGGTTTTTCAGACCTCCTATCAGTGCTTCAGGAGAGCTCTGGGTTCTGTTGGTGCTGTGTGTGGGCAGTGTTAGCTCCAACATTTTGAGGCCCTGGGGCAAAAGTTCCTTCTGGGCACCCACAATGGTGGACTACTTTGGCAAGAGGATACCCCAGGTCTCCCCCCACACTTTGTTATTGGGAACCAGGCATTCAGGCACCTGTTTTTTCCTCCTGCCATTACCTGCAGCTATAGTGGTGGTGGTGGTGGTGGTGGTGGAGGACCCCTGCCCACCCATGGCCTGTTTTGCAGTTAGCTTCCATGCTCTTTCTTCTGTAGTACTATTTAACAATTCCAAGACACACCAGTTCCCCTGGGAGAACCAAGTAACAGGATGTCTGGGAATTGTATCACAGCACTGGGAAAAGAAGGAGATCTCCACTCTTATCCATTGATGGGTGGTGGGCAGAGGAAAAGGGGGCTCACATAATTATAACATTTTGGTCAGCTGGATATGGCCCTCAAGTCATAGTTTGGGGACCCCTGATCTGGAGTCTTAAATATCTAAGGAGTATAGGTGTGTGTGTGTATGTATAAACACCCATGCACAATGACAAGTCATTTCCGTTTAGCCCTGAGAGTAGTTTGTTATGAAACACTGTGCAGATGGCCTTTGATTTATTGCTGCAATATATTCCAGTGTTCGAAAGGTTCTGGTTGTTAGCCAGTTTTTTGTGCCTTGTGCCCCAGGGCCGGGTGAACACACGGTGATATTGGAAGGCCGTTCTGAAAGGGGTCTTGCCGACATTCAGTTATGCAGTAAGACTTGAATCGTTGACAAGCTTATTGAAATGGCTAGCTTGTTGATGATTTCTTTGCACCAAGAAAGACAAGAGTGTCTAGTAAATGGGGTAAGAGCAGCTGAGGCCATCAGGGCTTGAGCCTAGGAAAACGAATGTTGCACCCTCTGTCTCCAGGCGACTGGGGCCAATCCTTGATATTTGAGAAACTGGCTGAAACCAAACTCAAGGCAGAATGGGGTGGCCTGGGGGGGGGACTGAAACTTTGGAAATCACTGCTCCAGATTCTCCATCTGAAGGGGCTTATGATGATCCAGCGGAGCCGGTGGAGCTCCCAGACTTGTGTATTTCTCTCAAATGCTTGCAAACCACTTTTAAACAGTTTTCATAATAAAGATGGCTCCCTAGACTGACATGGGAGTCAAAGAAGCTACAGGGAGGCAGAGGAGAATGGGGGAAGACTATGAGACAATTTGATAGACTTTTGTTCCGTCCAAGGTGGGTTGCACTGGTGCGTCTGCTGCTACTTTGTTCTGAAGCTGAGGCGAGCACTTCTTGAGGTGCAGAGGTCTTAGGACGAGAGGTCATAGAGGGGACAAATTCTGCTTTGGAGAACTTGGTTTGCCCCCCCGTCCCATCAGTGCCCCCCCCCCCGCCTCTCATCCATTTGCCTGCTCTGCTGTGGCACCTGCTCCTCTGCCTTTGCTGTGCCCCTCTCTACCTAGAAAGGAAAAAGGGCAGAACGGATTGGCTGCTGCTGGGAGAAATAACAACTGGGAAAGAAGGAACTGTTGTTTTCATGACAGTGTTGTAGCTCATGTCCCCATTACTTTCACCTACCAGATGTCTGGGCAGCCAGCTAACTACCAATCATGTCCCCAACACCATGGCAGGTGCAATGCGAGCTCCCTGTGGCTGTGGCCATGGCCAGGTGTGTAGCTCTAGTAAGCGCAAAAGGGAAGGATAGAATAGTGAGCGCAGGACTCCTGATTTTGGGGGGGCATGTTTTCAGCTTGAGATTGGAGATAGGTCCCAGTCTTTGACAAGTTCAGGGCCACTAAGGCTGCAGTCCAATACTCAGTTACCTGGGAGTAAGTCCCCCTGAACTCAATGGGACTTATTTCTGAGTAGACATGCATAAGATTTCATTGTGAGTTACAATATCTATTAGCTATCATTTACACTGATTCCCCCCATTCAAATATGCAACATCCAAGAGAGGCCATTGTGTCAGCATCCATAGGGGAGCTCTGCTTTGGTGCCCCTTCCAAATCCACCACTGGTGAACCCGTGTTAAATATCCATCCCTGGGAGCAGGCTGCCTTGTGTCAAGGTTAGCTCTCTACAAGCAGCGGGAGCTTCCCCAGTGACTTTGAGAGGTGCTGGCTTTTAGTGGCTGTGAGGATGTCTTGGGATGTTTTTGGTTTCCTTTTAGCTGGCGAGCAGAATTATGTGACTTTTTCTGACCATGTTGTTTTGTCGCTTTGGGGCGTGGCCTTTTCTCCCTTCTGATCTGATCGACACCAGTTATTCCAATTCTGCAACACAGGTCAGGCCAGGGATTGTTTCAAGGTCTGAGGAGGCAAAAGCAGTTGTTCTGCTTAACTATCCACCGACCTTTTTACCCAGTGGGGAGGGAGATGAACAGTCAGTCTCTTCTGTTATAGAGTGCATAGAGAACAACATTGCTCAAGTTAATAATTGTATTTATAGTACCCCTTTGCAGTAAATGATGACAGCTCCCCCAATGCTTAAAGGGTGCAAAGTTCCACTTCTCACATGCAGCCATGGCACCAGGAATGGCTTTCTGTTGGCCTACACTTGGGATAAGCAACATTTAAATTGGTCCTTGCCTGGAGAGAGATTGAGAGAGAGAGAGAGAGAGAGAGAGAGAGAGATCTGGCTTGGCCGTGGTTCCATCCAGCTGTGATCTCCTTTCTCTTTGCAGGTGACTTCTTGCAGAAACCGAGGCTGATGAAGACCATCACATGGTATTTGGAGAAGCTTTCCATTCACTTATACCCTTCACTGGAGAAGTTTGAAGAGGAACTACTAGACTTACTCAGGAACGATCAGGTACCTCCCTGAACAGGTCAGGTGCACCTGTTATTGACGTCTCAGAAAGACATTCCCTTCCTCTGGATACTGGTTTTCAGAGGACAAGGGATGGGGGTAGAGTAATAGCAGAAGAGATCATTGTCCACTGGTCATTCTTGGAAATCCGATCCTGGGCTAAATTGAACCAACTTGCTCCAAATCTAGTAGGACTCTTCTCATAGTCTCAACCCAAGCAATTCAAATTCTGCATGCTGTATTCTGTGGCTTGACTAGGCTGTTCATTTTGTAGAGATTTGCATGCAGCAAAGAATAGGTTCTGCAGTTGCTAAGTTTGCAGAATGAATTCCACATTTGGTAGTCGTGGCAAGGGGTTACGTATGTCACAGAACCCTCCCCCTCAATGGCCAGATGCCATTCTTTTGGGTGTCTGGGTTTTTGGCACTGCTTGCCCACTTGGGCAGGAAGCTGCTTGACATCACTTCAGGTCATCTAGCTCAGCACTGGCTGCACTGAATGTCAGCGCCTCTCAAAGGTTTCAGGTTTCTTCCTCGCCTCCACCTGGAGATTCTGCCAAGGAGCAAACTGGGGACCTGACACAATGCCAAGCCACCTGCTCTCCCCCTTCCCCCCACTACTGAGATATTTTCTCAACCTTGAGGACTAGTAACTCTGCAGTGCCACATGATGGGGTGTATGTCCCTATTTTTTCCCCTTCCCTACAGTCTCTTATTTAAATAGCTGTTCAAAAGTACTGAAGATAAATAGCTGAATTTCCTAATGACTAGATTTCCTGCCTCTGCAGGACAGTCAGACAGAGAAAAATGACTGCTGGTTTTGTTTCCAAGGAGAATGGAAGTCTTGCTCCCTGGGCAATGAGAATGTGTTCCCTTGTTTGCCTGCATAATACAGATGCAGCCATGTGGATTGCTTGAAAGGCTTTCTGTCTTTCCTCAGGGAGGAATTGTCTTAGTTTTCCTTCTGATTAAGAGGCAGACACCCTCTTGCTCTCTTGCTGCTTGGTCCTTCCTTTGTCTTTGAATAAGCGAATGCTGATGAGCTACCTTGTGGACTGGCCACCCTTGATTCACGACCACCCTGGGCAACTTCTGCCTTTCCACGCTTATTTTTGAGCTTGTGTAATTTCGGCGACTGTAGTAACGCTAAGGGCTAGCCTTGCTGTTTTGTCAACTTGCTTGTGGATCTTCCAAAGGGCCAGATGAAATATTCTTTAATATCCAGCAATCCCGCTGGAGGCACACCTTTCATTTTAATTCGTTGATCAGATATCACCTGAAATTACCTCCCTGCAACACAGGGGCAATGTGACTTCAAAATTGGAATGGGCTGTGATAAATTTCTGTGCCTGCAATATCGTATCTGCTTCGAGAATGAATGAATTAGAGGAGTAATTGAGAGGACAAGGCAATCCAAGAGCTTCTGAGTCCTGAAACTAGTTGCCAGTGTTCCCCCATTTACCTCGCAGTATGTTGCGTCAGATGCCACTGGCCTTACCTGTCAGTTCGCCAACAGGGACAAAGTGCTGTCACTGCTTCCCCCCCCCCCGGCTTCCCATTCTTGGTGGGTTTAAAAAGGAAGAGGAGAACAGAATGAAGGTGGACCAGAGGAGAGAGGTGGGCTAAAGTGTCAGCCATTCTCACCCACCACACTCTTCTACAACTCTCTAGCCCACCACTCTTCTCCACACTCCCCCCCCCCCCTTGAATCCAGGGCTGAGAGGAAGTGGAGCAAAGGATCTTGTGTGCTGTTTAGTAAGGGAAGGGACAACATTTGGCATGAGCTCTTGGGCCAACACTGAGAACTCCCCCAATAATATGAGGAGGCGAAGCTTTAAACTACCTTCTGGGTAGAAGTTCAAATGCCAAGCCAGTTCTCTTTCAGAGTGGGCACTGGGGAACTCCATATTCCTGTTACTTGAATTGCCCCGCTCTGGCTTTTTCCATAGGATAACTCGGCACTGGACAGTCAGATGCTTGCCGTGCAGGAACGAAGGCTGCATATCGGGGTGCACAATGGCCTCTGCTTTGTGCAGGCCCCACAGGTGGTGGTGGTGGTGCCAGAGGCTGAGGTGGCTCGGGGGCGAACTGGAAGCTTTTACAAGAAACAAGGAGCCAGCAGCAGACCCAGGTGAGAGAGACAGAGAATGGCAGAGAGGGATAGAAGTATCTGAGACCAGAGTTTCTCAAACTGTGGGTCAGGACCCACTAGGTGGGTTGCGAGCCAATTTCAGGTGGTCCCCATTCATTTCAATATTTTGTTTTTAATATGTTAGACTTGATACTACCAGGGTATGTGACTGTGTTTGGGGAAATGTGACAGATCTGTACTTAGACTACTATGTATATACTTTTAACAATGATAGTCAGCGGGACTTACTCCTGGGTAAGTGTGGGTAGGATTGTTAAAAATGTTCCTGCTTGATGATGTCACTTCTGGTCATGACATCACTTATGGTGGGTCCTGACAGATTCTCATTCTTAAAAGTGGTTCCTGGTGCAAAAAGTTTGAGAACCACTGTTAGATCCCTGGGTGGCAGCTACCTTCGGCTTTTGGCAGTGTGGAGGGACTGTCTTGGCTTTTCCTAGATGGGAAGTGGGCATCTCTTAGGGATGCTATATCAAGGCCAGGTCAGCACAGGCACTTTCAATGATGCCCAGAAGTCAATAGTACACTAATGACCCTGGAGCACTGGTTATATGTGTTCCTGATAACCAGAATCTTGTCATCTTGTGGTGGGCTTGGCTTGGATTATGGGGTGGGATCCACTGAATCTCTTGATAAGAAAACTGAGTGTTGTTAGTGTTGTTGCTGCAATCCTCTGCAAGTTGAGAAGCGAATGGTTTTGAGCCTTCTTGTGTATAATTAAGGCAGAAGACAGGTGCCAAAGCTCATAGATGGCAGGCACTAGGCAGTGGAATCTCCTGTCACTTTTCATTATCCCTTTGTGGCATTTCACACACAGTTCCGAGGGGCAAGCTCTTGTCCTGCGAAGTCGCATCCATTTGGCTGAGATGGTTCGTCACCCAGCATTTGGAGTGGTCTTCCAGCTGCAGTATGTCTTCTCCGTGGCAAGTGGAGTGGATGGAAAGGTAAGAGTTGCTGTCTTCATCTCCTTTCACCAAATTCCTTGGGGCTGGTGACCTGTCTTCCTGACTGTGACCTCCCAATATCTCCTGTCCCCATTTTTTCTGAGATAAATCTGATGACAGACACTCTTGTTTCCTTTACACACGTACAATGGCTATAGCCGCAACTCTACAACCACATCCGTGATGGTGCTAGCCACCTGTCCTCTTACACCTGACCAAGTAGCTGTGACTTCACAAAGAAGCCTTTATTCAAAATGGTGGATGGCATGGAACTATCATTTTGGATACCACTGTTCTTGAATGCATCAACTGCACTTCAGCTGCATTTGTACATTTAGACGGCAAGAGTCACAGCCATTCTGTCTGGCCTTTGCTGTCTCATGGCATATCTCACCAAGAAGAAACAAGTGGCTGGTAGGGGACAGCCAAACATTTCCAAGAGATCTCAGCAGGATGAGGGTTCCACCTCAGGTTCCACCACAGCATAACAGCTGTGTCACACCACCGATGTGACACAGCCCACATTTACAGGACTTGCATGTATGCCAGAACACAGAAAAGTCACAGGATGCAATATTGGGTGCAGAATCTCAGATGTTTGTCCTGTGGAAGAAGGGCAGTCCTCCAAACACCTATGTGCTGAGGGCTTTCAAGCTAAGAACCTGCACCTTGAGTTGGGTTCCCAAGCAGAGAGGCAGCCAAAGTGATCTCGGGAGAACTGCAGTAACCTGTTCCCAGTAACAGCCAGCTAGCCACATTTGCATCGGCTGAAGCCTCTGACCCTTTTTCAAGAGCAGCCCCCCACAGAGGGTGTGACAATCCTCCAACCTCAGGGTGACCAGGATGCATGTAACAATGGCCAAGGCCAGCTTTTCCAGGAACAGTTGCTGTAGTTGCACCAGCTGAAGCTGGGGAAAGGCACTCCCTAGCAGTCACCTGGATCTTGGGCAGAAGGCTCTGAACTGTCAGAATCCCGCATTTCTTGGTGTAGAACTGCAATTATGTACATTGGGGGAGAGGACATAGTGCATGGCCCTGCCTATTTCTAGCACCAGTGTTGCTCTTTTCCCTAGTGTAGCTACTCTGCTTGTCTTCCCCTCTCCGTGGGATTAACCTGCATCATTTTTGCCACTTCTGGGATGGATTGTTTGCCAGCACAAATTCTAAGCCCGACGGACCAGAATGACGAGATGAGATAATGAGTCCGCCGCTGTTTTTGGTTATCGTGACACCCGGCAAGCATCTCCTTTCTGTCTGACTTATAATTAGTGCTGATGTATAGGAATAAGTTTTGTGTCGGAACCTGCCTAGCTTGTAAAAAGAAGCAAGAAAAGAAGAGGAATAAAAACAAACCCACAGCACACTGGACTCGCTACTTCCTGGTCTTTGTAGTGCACTGAATTGGGTGTCGGGTTTTCCACCAAAGCTAATTCCCGCTTCCCTGACCCATTGAACTCAGCCTTTCAAAGAAGAAAACAGAAAGGACAGAAACCATCTCTGCTTCTCAGAAGTGCCAGCTGTGCTTCGAGCTGTTTTTTCCAGAAAAGGCATCCCCGGTTTTATTTTATTTTTTGCCAAACCCTGTGAAAATTGTCACTTACGTGTTTGCTTTGTTTTTGGCTTTCTTTGCTTGCCTTCAGTGATGCTATCACGTGACCAAATTGGATTGGCTGCTCTCGGTGAGACCACAGACTCACTGGCCAGAGCTGATCCCAGGAATGAAGCGCAAAGTCTGCCCATCCTTTGGAAGATGGGGGCAGACCTGCTGGATCAAGCCAAAGGCTCATCTTGTTTCCTTGGAAAGGCCACAAGCAGAAGATGAAGAAGTGAGCCCTACCCCATTGTATGTTCCCAACCATTGGCATTCAAGTAGCCTGGTATTCCAGTATTCTGGTACATTGCATCTGTGCGTGGAAGCTCCATTGCTAACTGTCCCTCCCTTTGCAAGTGGTCCCTGTGGCACAAAGAGTAAGGCACTTGAGCCTTGCTGCCAGGGTTCTGGGTTTGAGACTCCTGGTGTCTTACAGCCTGACAGATGTCTTGAATGCCTAAAGCAGCAACCTCCAAATCTGAAGGACTGGCAAGGAAAAGTTCTGGAGGAAAAGTTCATTACGGGTTACAAGTCATAGTAGGTATGTGCAAGCTCTTGGTTTCACAGGCAGGCTACCTCTGATTGCCAGATGCAGGGAAGGGCATCGGAATGCAGGTTGTGTCTGTTTTGTGTGCTCCCTGGGGCATTTGGTGGGCCACTGTGAGATACAGGAAACTGGACTAGACGGGCCTTTGGCCTGATCCAGCAGGACTCTTCTTACGTTCTTAAGGCTGACATACCTTTCAAAGGAAGCCTGCTCAATAACCCGGTAGTCCCATTGGGCTGCAGCTGGTTAGGAAGTCATGGGCAAAGATAAAGCATCTGGTTTCCAAGCCTGGTGTCCTGATTGAGCATATCTGCTTGTGATCCTGCGCAGACTTTCGAGGAGACCATGTTCTACATCTGAAGATGGGATTGGCAGCATGGCTATCTTCCTTATGGTGCCATTGTTGTGGGGGTTTTCTCTCTTGGCAGCAGAGGTAGTTGTCCGAGTTGTGCCTGGCCTGAAGGGGGTCTATGCAAATGGTCCAATTCTTGAACCCACAGTACTGAGGCAATAGTAGTAGTGAATGTGCCACCAGCAGACAGGGAGGGGAGTGCTAATAGCATCCTGCCTCCAAATACCACCTCCAAAGACCTGCTGGTTGTGGTGATTGAGTATCACTGCTGTGATCAATCAGCAAGCTGGTGCCAGACTGACTTAGTGAGTGTGTGTCCTTAGTTTTTTGGCCTTTTCCTGAAGGACTGTGAAAATGGTCCCTGTTTCAAAAGGCATCTTTTAAATCTTGTTAATCATAATTAATACATGTGTATAGAATATAAATTATTATTAATTTGAGTGGTACAAAGATTATCCTTTTTAAAAGGGAGGTGTCAGTTTAAAATTATAGGAGGCTTGTTTTGGTGCTGTGTGGCTTTTTTAATTTAATTGACAGTTGTTGAGTCTGACTTGAAGGAAAAAGGGGTAAAAATGATGTCCTTGTGTGTTATTGTAGCCTTTTTACCAGGCCATAGGAAGTAATCTCATGATAGAGCAACATTGTGGCAGAACTCATTTTGAGCATCACGTTGGAAGCAATTTCAGGTCCTCCAGGTGGGGGTTTTGCTGCCCTCCCAAGGCCCTTCCTGCCTTTTATGGCAGCAATACTTTCCGCGGGGCACAAGGATGGCGGCGGAGATTTACAGTGTGTCATAAGACTTTCCAGGCATTCCACAATATGTTCCAATTGATTTTTAAGTCCTTTTCAAATTATTTAAGGCCGGGAAGCTGATGTGAAATTTGACCTGTGCCAGATGGTGCTGTTGTAGTTCATAAATCCACTGTAAGTGGCGGTGTTGTCTTTAATGGAGTTCCAGCATCCCCCGAACAGTCGCGGAGGAGTTTGGTTTTTGGGGAGGGAAGGATGGGCCAGATGTGCTTCCTGAGAGTACTTCCATAACCAGCGTGAGGCATGCAGTCACTTCTCTGTCGCTCCTTTTTAAGGCTTACAAAAGAGCTGTACCCAGTTATGGTAATTCTGGGCTCATTATTTTAAGTCTTGGTAATAAGTGGGTACATGTTGCTGCAGAGATCACTGCCAGCCCATCCATGGGGCCAACTGAACTCAATTGCCTCAGGGCATAGATTGGTTGGAGGCAGCCTTCTCTATTGACCTCTCTACCTCCACGTCATTCTCCTGCTCCTGTCATATCCTGTCATATCCTGTCGTTTTCGACCAATTAGTCATCACCTTGATGAAGCCACTGTCAATTTCTCAAGTTGGTTTTGCCAGTTTTGATACTATCATCCAATATGATAGAGTTGGAAGAACCTAGGAGGTCTCCTAGACCAACCCGTTGCTCAATACAGGTCCTGCTTTCCTGCTAAATGGCCACCCACCCTCTGCTTGAAAGCCTCCAGTGATGGAAAGCTTGACACTACACAAGGAAGGCTGTTCTGATATTCAGCAGTTCTTACCGTTCAGAAATCCTTTCCCCTGTCTACCCTAAATCTACTTCCCTGCTGTTTCCATTGGCTCTAGTCCTGTCCTCAAGAGCCACAGAGAGCAAGTCCTTTCTTTCTTCTTTGTGATACCCCTATAGATACATGAAGGAAGGCTCTCATATCTCTCCTTTTCACAAATGCTGCTGGCAAGCCTGGGCTGACTCAAGATCTTCTGTTGCCTGATCTGGTGTGCCAGAGATTGCACCCCTTTACCTAGTGAAGTGCCAACCTGCTCTCATCCCACTCCCTGAATTGGAAAAGGAAGTGAGGAACAGAGCAGAAGAGGAAATGTGGCCAGAGGGAGAGTGGAGGGGGGGGCTAGATAATCAGACACTCTAGCCCCCCTCCTCCTGCTTTGTCTTCCATTCCATCCCCTGAAATGCTCTATCCTTCAACTTTTCTCCTCCACACTTCTGCTTCATCCTCCTCTCCCTTTCCAATCCAGGGAGTGGAGGGAGGAACAGCAGAGATGAGTGGGTAAACTGAGCTGGATGCCCCTCCTACTGGTCTGCTTCCTGAGGCGACCGCCTCAGCCGACCTCATAGATGGGCCGCTCCTGACCTTTGTCCTACTGCCTCATTCTGTGTAATGGGCAGGTTGCCTGTCCCTAAGCTGTGTTTCACCCAGAAGGTCACAGAATGCCTCCCCAGATGGAAACATTCCCTGTCGCAGCGCCTCGCTAATTGCTGAGAATTATTTCCAAGGAATGTAATGCTCTGATTTGAAGAGGGGGAAGTGGGGAAGGGACCAATAGGCCTTGCTTTAAATTGCTCTTGATGGCTTTCTGCTTTCCATGCTCTCCGGTTAGACTAACTCAATTAGCAAAGTGTTTTGATTCTTTCCTTCTCCTCGGGATCAAATTGACACAAGCCTTAAGTGTGCAGCTCCACCTCTGGGTGCAGACAAGGGCACCTTAAATAAAGCAGAGCTCCATCCCAGCACGCTTATTTACTTATCTTGATGAAACCAGGAGCGCTAATCAGGCGCCTCTCTGCTTTTTTTATTAATGAAATTATCCACCTTAATCCCCCCAGCGCTTCAGTCTTGCAAATTTGAAATGCTGTTCATGTTTGGTTCATTAGCCAGGCACTTGACTGCGTTGCCCTGGCTTGCTGCTGCGTGCAAAATTGGCCGACTTGCTTGGACGCGGAAAGGTCTTTGGCTGAGTCCCGACCCCTCAGAGAGGCCGCGTCCCTTGCTCAACCCCCTACAATCACGTACTGAGTAAAGAAGGGTCTCCTTTTGCCTGTCCTAAATCAGTGTCATTGGAAGACCCTGCACCTGGCAATGTGCAAGCGGGAGAAAAGGTCTCCGTCTCCTTTCTCCACACCGTTCATCATTTTGTGAACCTCAGTCATGTCCTCCCTAAACCTCCTTTTGTTCCAAACTGAAAAAACCCGAAAGTTGTAGCTGTTCCCCATAAGAACAGTGCTTCACCCCCCTGATCATTTTGGTTGCCATCTTCTGCACTTTTTCCAGGCCTACTTTTTTAAAAATTTGGAGACGGCCACCCAGCAAGCTTTGCAGCAAGTCAAGAGGGGGATTTGAACCCAGGTCTTCCAAAGCAAACACCCTAACCGCCGCATTGTACCGACCTTCCACTTGCCTCACTAAGCCCCAAACTAGAAATTCTGCAGTGATGAACTGCAAGTGAAGCAAGACCTCAGTTCAGCAAGGAAGCCTCACGCCTTTGGCATTCCTCTCTTGTGTGCAGCGCGGAGGGAGCTTTGTAGTTAATTTTGCTCTAAATATTTTCAGAAGTGAGCGCTGTCAGAAAGCCGTGGTGCCCCCGAGGGCTGAAATGTGCCGTGCCATTCTGTTTGCCATCTGGAAGGCACTACCGTCTCTTTTCTGCTGCCCTCTTTAACATTTGGACAGTGGCCTGCCTTTGCCGCCATGCGCTTCCCCTCCCTTGTCTCGGTGTTGCTCGGGAAGGAGCAGAAGAGGCTGGGAGGATCTGTCAGTTGCTAATTGAGCACTCAATTGCGTATCCATGTGGAGACTGCAAGAGCTGCTGCCTCGGCACGGCACGGCCTGTTTCCCCCCTTGCCTGCTTCACCCCCTCCCCTCCTTTGGTAGCTGCTTGCCGACCCGCATTCCATCCGAGGGCCCTTTTGCCGCCGCCTGCCACGGAGACAATGGAAGGTGTCAGGCAATGCATCAAGCCCACACTTGATTTCCCCTGAGGATTTGGGAATGGACAGAGATGTCATACCTCTCTGTGTTCCTTGTTTGATTGTACAGCTGTGCCGTTGAAATGAGCAACTTCTCTTCTGACAAATACATTGTTGAAAATATAACAGATGAACTGGCCGCGAGTCTCTGGGGAAGGACGAGAAAAAGATCATGTGCTCACCCTAGAGAAGGATTGCTTCTTGTGTCAGAGACTCGCAACTCTTGAAGGCCCTTAATGATCTAGACTTCCTGCCTCAAGACAAGGTGTCCTACAACCAAGAGTATCTTGGGAATATGCTTAGGCAGTGATCAGTGCACTGGAGCTCTTCCTTATGAAGGATGCTATGGTGTTGTGAGCTCTTTAGTTGTGGGAGGAGAACGTGATTAAGGGTGGGACATGATTGGGACTTATAAAATGATACACAGTATGGAGAGTGTGAGGGGAGAGATCTTTTTCTCTCCCTGCCACAAGACTTGAGGCAGAGGTCGTTCGTTGAAATGAATTGGCAGGAGATTTAGGGTGGGCAGGAGGAGGTCCTTCACCTTCTTCGTAGTTAGCTTGTGAAATTCCCTGCCACAGGATATGGTGATGACCCCTTGCTTGGGTGGCTTGAAAAGGGACTGGACAGAGTTACAGACCAGAGGTCTGTCACTGGCTACTAGTCATGACTGCTAAAATACATCACCCGATTCAGGGGCAACCTGCCTCTGAATCCCAGTTGCAGTGGTGGAAGCGGGGCATGCCTTTGTCTCCTGCTTGTGGGCTTCCCAGAGGAGGCATCTGGCAAGGCCCTGTAGGAAACAGGATGCTGGACTAGATGGGCTAGTCTGGGGTGGGTGACTGGCAGCATGCCATGTGCCAGTTTTTATATAAACAGCGTGCCATTTAGAAAGTGTTTGCATTTCACTAGTGGTACATGTGCTGCAGATTATCCACCCCTGGGCTAGTCAAATCCAGCAGGGCTCTTGTTATGTTTGGTTAGGTGGTGCAGTTCCATCTAAAGCAGTGCTTCCCAAACTCCTACAATGGAGTTGGGAGCACAAGTGTGTGCAGGGGAGGGGCTATGGTGGGATCCCCAGGATTGTGCTGCTGCTGCTGCTGCTGCTGGGGACAGGAGGGTTTTTTTTTACTTATTTCCAGCCAGTACTGGAGTTCTTGAGAGGAGGGGGTCTGGGGAGCCCTCCACAGGACTCCCCAAGCCTCTGTAAGTGTAAAAAGAAGAAAGCAAGGGGCACTTCCAGTTTCATGATGAAAACCAAAAGTGCCCATTTTTTTTTTCTTTTTTTACACTTAAGAGGCTTGAGGAGCCCTGCAGAGGGCTACCTGACCTCCCCCCCTAACCAGGACTCCAGCGCTGGCTGTAGGTAAAAAATTCCCCCATTCCCGGTAGCAGTGCAATCCTGGGGATCATGTTGCTGCCTCCCCCCCCCCTCTCTTCAAGGGGCAGGGATAAGTGCTTTCCTGGCTGGTGGGTTGCAACCCTCCAGTTTGATCTAAAGACTTTGCAGGGTTATGGCTGCTACATGTCAAGGGGAGGGGGCTCCAATCATCCCCTGCTCCTCCACTTTCTCTCATGGACACCATCTTTCCTGGGGTACCTTAATGAGCAGAAGGTGAGTGAGCTCAATATCTCAGCCTGCAGAGTGGTAAATTTCTCATTTAGGGGCTCCGTGTTTGTTGATTTGACCTGAAGCACCTTGCCAGAGGGGAACAGTGGCTCCTCTCCACTGCTGCAAAGGCAGATACACTGTGTGTTGCTCAACCTTCAGAATATTGGTAAGGATCTCCCCTTGTGATGCCACTGTGTGCTATGAAAGCCTTGCACATAGCATGCTGCAAACAGAGGTTATTGCTGCTTTTCTCACTTTCCCCCCTCCAGTTTGTGGTGCAAAATCTCCTGCTGGCTATGTGCACAGAGCGCCTTGGCCTGCGGCAGCAGCCCCAGTAAGCATTCCAAGGCTATCAACTTTTTATTTTTAATTAAAGGAATTATTGAGGTCATAGCGCCGGTGGAAAACTAATCTCGCCTCTGTGTATGCGTGCAGAGAGAGAGCGAGAGCAGTACTGTCTTGTAGCTCGAGTCAGAGGGATCTGGGGAAGGGCTCTCTTTTAGCTCAACATGTTACAGCCACATTGCAGGAAAAGGAAACCAAGGTGTATGGCCTTGGGGTGAACAGAATTGTGCAGAAGAAGATTTAAAATAATAATACAGTACAGTAATGCCTATCACAGTGGCTGTGTTCTGGGAGTCAGCATGCTGTGTGATCCGTGCGTCGTGTGCTGTGATACCGCAATAGGCAGTAACTGTAATATTGTTCTGATGTCAATGCCTTCTCAGGCCGCACTCGCTGGTGCCTTGGGTTGGTGCCTGCTATGTAACCGACCACTGCTACTCTTGCTCCCCCTCTGTGGCAGTGGTGGAAGGCGGTGGCAGGACCCACTCCCAGGTGGGTGAGCCTGGTTGCCACTCATCCTGGGGAACAGCAGGTTTCCTCTTGAAGATGACATCAAGGGCAGGTGGCCATGCCCACTGCTTCCTCTCTCAAGGCACTTTCTGGTAGCAAGTGATTGGCCCCCTGCTAGCCAGAATATACCCCACCACAGGCGCAGCACTAGCCAGAATGCGCTGGTTCCATTGACTTGAAAGCACAATGCATACAGCCATGCAGCCACATTTCTGAGTTGTTTCATGGACATCAACCTTTTTCCTTTTTATGGCACTGTAAAAATTAGACCCAGGACCAAGAGTGCCATAACCGTACAGCATTATAGGAAGAATGGCTATACATAAATTCTTAACTCCTGTGGATCAAGAAGGGCAGGGTTTGGGAAAAATGCCAGAGAGCAGGGGGAGCAGAACAGAGAGATAAAGAGAGATGGAGGTGGTAGCCTTGTCTTGGGGGGGATGCATCTTTTGCTCATTGTTGGCTTCCCTTCATCAACTCCTGCTGCTGCCCACAGCTGCCTATTGAGGATGGCACTCTGTGCATGTGATGAAAAGGCCTTTAGTTGGCAGAAGATAGTGTGAAAATAGGTCAGACTGTAAGATGCCACACTCTTCCTTGTTTTTGCTGCTGCAACCCAGCACGACTCCCTTCTGGAAGAGATAGTTATTCCATTTCTTTACGCCTCACTTGCAAGACAGGCTTAAGGCTGCCATGTTCCTGCAGTGGTATGCCAAAGGCTGCCCCCTTGCCCTGTTCCGGGGCAGCATCCCAGCTCTACTCAGGCTACTCCTCATCCTTTGGGGATGGCTTCCTTGGTCAGTGCTTGAACCCTTGCTTTGCACGCAGAAAGTTCCAAGTTCAATCTTTAGCATCTCCAGGTTGGTCTGGACAAGACGTCCCACTGAATGCCTGTCAGTGTGGACACTTCTGGACTTGCTGGTCTGCAGTCTGATTCTGTATGGCAGCTTCATAAATTCATATGGTTGGGGTAGGGGACAAGTTGATTCAGTGTATGCAGAATATCCCAGGTTCAGACCTGGGCAGTATCTTCAGGTTGCGGCTGGGAAAGATCACAGTCTCGATCTATGTAGAGATGCTGCCAATCGGTGTTGACAATTCCAAACTCATCAAACCATGTTTGCTCACTTTGGGCAATTGAAAGAGGGCAGCTTAGTCAATAGCCATTGATTTGGATCAAGTACCTCATTAGCCCTCTAAAGGTTCTGTGGGTGGGGCATTGGAGGTGCAGTAATCAGCATCACCCAAGGCTTCAGGGAATAGATATTTATAAGAACCAATCATCAGCAGACAGTGGGGTTGGATAAGTCTGGAGAGGAAAACCCAAATGTTGCCAATCAGGTGGACAATTAGATATTTGCCCGTCTTTCTTTTTTTGAGAGTGAAGAAGACGGGGGAAGCAGCAGGCCACAGTTTGGATCATGCAAATTAGCAGCTCTGTCTGTGTCCCAAGCTGGCAGTCTCAGGTTCTTCTGCCAGACAGTCTACCCCGTCACATGTGATGTTCGCCAAGAGGATTAGCACCAGACTGCCATCGGTGGCCCCTGTGCCCAGCCGTCAGGAGTTTCACAACAAACCCAATTAATCTCTGCCCTCCCTTTCTGGAAGGTGGATAATCCCAAAGCTGCTTGCCTTTGTGGCTCCTGCAATGAGTGCTCTACTGGTAATAGGGAGAGAGATTCCAAACATGGGCACAGAACTGGGATGTGTGCGTGCTGCTTGACAAGTCCTTTAGATACTTTTCTAGACAACCAGTTTTGGATAGCTTCCAGCTTCACCACCAGCACCTTTTTTCCTTCTCAGAGGCAAGAAGGATGTGCGGGACAATGAACAGCCTGACAACCTCACCCTCTTTTAACTGGGCTTCCCAGTCTGCTCCAGAGAAAAAATGACTCCCTTGGTGTCTGAAGGGACCTGTGATCCCTTTGGCACAGCCTTGGCAGAGTGAGGATTTGCTTTCATCAAAGGAACAAATCCGACTTCTTGGGGCCGGTTCCTAGTTTGGTGCTTGAACAGGTAAGTCTCAGGGAAGGGAACAGATATTCCTCTGGCTGCATTATGATAGGTGGTGATGGGCAGCTGTATCTTGTGGGTATCTGTGTCCTGAGTTGCATTGCCTACCACCTGTGGGCTGCTTCCTGGAGTCGTAAACATAGGGGGTTGGGCAGAGTGGGATGCCAGGGCTTCTACATTAGGAGCAGCCATGTTATCATCAGAAGCTCTCAGGAGCTGTTCTTGAAACATTTTTTAAAGAAGCTGACTTAAGAAGAAGCATCAGACACAGCGAGAGGCAAGCTGGGAAATTTGCGCAAGGGACAGTGTTACTGTCTAGGGCCTAGGTCATCATCTTTCTTAAGGCCTGCCTGAGAGACAGGTTGTAGCTCATGTTACAGTAAGACTACAATCCTCTGCAAATTTACATGGGGGTGAATACCATTGAACGCAGTGGGATTTGCTTGTGAGTAAACATACATAGGCTAACACACTAGTATAGTTGGACCAAAGGGGCAGTGTTTAAGCTGAGGCAGCTTCTTCCTGCAGGGTAGATTTCATAAGGTGTTCCTTGGCCTTTGACTGATGGAGTACTGCAAGATCCCATCTTGTCCTCTGTGCTTTTTAACATCTGCATGTAGCTGCTGGGATGGGGTTTGGAGTTTGGTGTTTACTAGTGCACAGCTGACACTCAGCACTCTCTCTTCCATTTTCAGCTGGAAGAGGGCAATCAATGTTCTGAACTGGCATTTGGCATCCATAATAGGCTGGGTGAGGGCAGCACGGTGAAATAAAATCTGGTCAAGACAGAAGGGGCATCGACCAGGAAGGTTGTGGACCACAGATGGTGGAGTCTAGGCCTGTTCTGGCTGGGGGTGTGCTTAGGGCCTCTCTTTGAAGACTGTTTAGAAACTTCACTTGGTTCAAAATGTGACCACTGAGTTTCACAGCTGCTAATGCATTTCCTGGCAGACTCCGAGGTTGTGGTTGTTGTTTTTTCAAGCCCTTTATGGCTTGGGACCCAAGGAAGTGGCACGTAGCTCCTCCCCTCATGTGTTTGTCCTGAGATCATTAACGGGGGGCTGTTCCGTGTGTGCTGCTGTTTGCCTGAGTGCTACTGTCAATAGTGTGTTTCTTGTGGTGTCCCTGTCTGAGGCTGTTTGTGTGGCTTCCCAAACCTGGCCACTTTTTGTAAAACCATTAACACTGCAAATCCTACACTTTCCTGGGAGTGAGCCCCACTGAACACAGCAGGGCTTGCTCCTGAGTAGACATGCATAGGACTGTGCTGTAAGGTGTTCTTATTCAATCAGGCTTTTGGCTAATTTAAGTGTCTTTTGTAATCTGTTTCATCTGCCCATTGTTTCTTGCTCTGTTAGTTGCCCCCCCCTTTGCTGATTTCACTGTTTGTTTTGATTCTGAGCCACTTTAAGCCCTGCTAGCCATGGAGGAGAAAGACACCATATACATTTTTTAAAAAGGTATTTGCAGCATTTTGTCTTGGTTTCTTTTATCACACCTTTCCTTTTTTACTCATGTGCATTTTAAGCAATCACACTCCACTTCAAGACTTTGGGGTGAAATGACCTGCACTTTTCAGTGTAAAATAACTTCTGAAAGGAGAAAGAAGTGTGTGTGTTGGGGGGGGGGAGGACGGGGACCGGACACTCCAATGAAGACTCTCAAAGCTTTTTGTTTGCTTGTTTTATAATCTTAGTAGGGTGTAGCTATGGAAGGTATCTCAGTGTGCTTTGAGATTTAGAATTATGCAACTGTTCCTACCTACTTCTATTTGACCCCATCTGTTAAGACCCGCTTTCTCTTTGCTCTCTCCAATTAACAAAACATTAGACAAACAAGAGGGAGTCACCTCGGAGTGGGCAGCTCCTCCCTGCAGAACTTCCTCCAAAGGGCCAACTAGGCCTATCTACTGGTTTGCAGATGCTGACTGAAAGTGACTACATTTGGGAGAGCTTTTCAGTCAGCCCTGGCTTGATTTTTATGCCTGTTTCCCAGATGTTAGAATTTTATCAGCTAGTTTTCAAGTTTTGGTTCGATTTATCATTTTAATTTTTCAGGTTGCTTTGCACTATGTAAGTCAATTTCAATATATGTCTTATGAAATGCAGGCATCAATGTAGTTTTTTTCCAAAGGTGTAGCAGTTAAGAGAGGCCAAGTGGCAAGTCAGGAGTTTCCCAGTTTGCAACTTGCCCCTTCCACAAACTCAGTGGGTGGGCTCAGGTGAGTTGCTCTCTTCTAACCTCTTTCTCCTTCTACATTATGATGATAATAACAGTCGATGGCCTTTCAGGTAGTTCAGAAAGACAACATCAAGGTACTACATGCATGAATTTAATTGTATACATTCAGTCAATACTACTACTAGTAATTATATCCTTTTGTTGCTCTTGTTACCTTTTAGGCATTATCTGTTTCCCCTCTGACATCGCCGGCTTACATGCATTCAATTCGCTGGGCTGTCTGGAACCCCACACCGGAGACGAGCTCATCTAACATGATCCTCCCATTGCAAGGAGGAGCCCAGCGTAATCCCAGCCACGTTTTGGTTTACAAGACACCACCGGCCACCATGAGCTCTGAGGAGGTAAGAAAAGATTGCCATACTTGACTTTTAGAGAAGGCACTGCCAGGCAGCAAGCAGGTTGACGAACCAGTTAACTGGTAAGGTGGCAAGGGCAGTCTGGCAGCTGCTCAAATCAGAAAGGAGCTAGACCTTGTCCGGGTTTATAGGTTCAGGTAGAACTGTTGAGCTGATGGCTCTTTGGCCATCTGCAGTGATGGTGCTGAACAGGAAAGAACAAGCTAGCTCTCTGGAAGAGGAAGGTGCTTGAGTGCTGTGCTTTGGAGCCCCAAATATCTTACAAAGAAATTGAAGAAAACCCTGTAGGAAGCTGTGATGCCCAGTGAGGGTTATTTAGGGAGGTTCGGCCTCTGTCTTTTCATCCCATAGGGAGCAAGTGTTTGGGGGATTCCTTGGTTCACCTTTTTCAAGTTCCAAATCTGTGTAAAGTTCAGTGAGACCCTCAAAATTTCTATATTCTTTGCTGTTGAACCTATTTTGTCTACAGTACTATCAGCGCAGAGCTGGGGGGAAAAAAAGAGGGATAGATTGTTTTAAAAGGCGAGTCATCTCTATTGGATGTGATCGTTCAACTTTCAGAGGCTCTCGGTTTTAAAACAAAAACAATGTAAAACACCAAGTTTCTAACCTTCTTGGCTGTAGAGACTTTGTGCGTGGACAATGTTAAAATCTCAGAAGGTCTCCAGTAATAGGACAGGGTATCGCCTCAAGAGCCCTGCAAGTTTTTTGCTACTTCCCAACAATGACAATATCAGTATAAATTATGCAGGAATTCCAAGAAACTATTTGAAAGTGCATAATTTATAGTGGACTCTTTTAGTGGACTCTCTAAATTCTTTTAGATGTGTCTCGGCCCAGAAGTTTTCCTGCCTGGATGCAGAATTCCACAGCCTCTATGCCCCCCCTCCCCCGGCTGCTGTTTGCTATACTGGTGCGTAAAGTTTTTCCCATGTATTATAGGCTTGTAAGCCTTTCAGGCAGGGAAGCATTCTTAACCCCATATTGCAGATGGGGAAGACTGAGGCTGAGAAGAAAGTGGGCTTGTCTGAGGCTCCCTGGTGAGCTCATGGTAGAGATGAGAGTCAAAACAGGGACTTCCTGATTTTCAGCTCAGTCTCTCTTAGCTGTGGCACCAGCTGTTTGTGCTTACTTCCATCCCTTGTAGCAAAGGAGGGAGGGAGAGCAGGGGAGCAATTCTCATTTCCCCTCCTCTCTTTTCAAATTTCAGGTGAAGCAGGTAGAGTCAGGTACCGTCCAGTTCCACTTCTCCACTGGCTCTGAGGAACGACTTGGAACCACTGCAAAATCTTTGAGCGACATCAGGGAAGGGCCACCTCTCTCCAAGAATCCTCCTGCGTCATCCCCCAGTGAGTGTGTAGTGTGGCTTTTCCCCCTTCTTCTTCCTCCTCCCTCCCCCGAGTGGTAACTCTCTTCAAATGCACAGCGAGGATTCAGCTCCACTTGAAAAATCTGGGAGAGTTGGAGGGGGGAAGCACTCTAAAAATGCAGCACTTCAGTCAGTGAATTTGCGAGATAAGGCCAGCAACTCCAGCTAAGCCTGCTGGGGGACTCTTCTCGCTTTGTTGGTAGCTTTTAAAGTGGCACAATTCCGCTGCAGCGGGTGTCTGTAGCTCAAGAGGGTATTGTTTTCTGACACATGAGTGTGGGTTCATTAATGAGAGGCCTCCCTGTGTAAATGGGGGGGGGGGCCCTGTGGCTTTTGGGAAGAGTGACTTTGTATGCAAAATGGTCCCAGGTTCAATCCCTGGGAGCATCTTCAGGTAGATTTGGGAAAGACCCCCATTCTGGAACCCTGGATAGATGCTGCCAGTCGGTATCTAGACAATACTGAGCTAGAGGGACCCAGAGTCTGTGTGGCAGCTTCCTGTGCTAGTTGCTCAAGCTCAGCACTAAAGCTCACAGTGCCTTTTCCGAGATCCATCGCAAGTGCTGTTGTACTGAACTTGGCTTCTTGTGTGACAGAACATGGCAATCAGAAATTTCAGTCATGTCTGCATGTGATTCTTATTACTTCCAGCACACCGTTGACGTCCTTGTCGGTTGCATGGGCTGAAGAGACAGGCCCCTGCCCCCAAAGGACTCGCAATTAAGATAGTGATTCAAGGGAGAAAACATAGAGAGAGGAGGAAAGGGAGGCAGGGATAAACATACATGAAACCTGTGGCATGTTTCAGTTATGCGTACTTAAGCTTACAGTGCAATCCTAGGCATATCTACTCCAAAGTAAGTCTCATTGAGTTCCGTAGAACTTACTCCCAGTTAAGCGTATACAGGATTGCTGCATCCGGAATAGGGACTAGCAGCACTATCCTAGGTGAGTCAACTTGTAGATAGGCTCCACTGAATTCAGAGGGGCTTTTTCCCAGTTAAATGTATAAAGGCTTGCATCTTAGGCTTTGTGATGAAGGCTTCATGGAGGAAAAGGTGGAATTTTAAGAAAGGAGACGTCTGGGAGGTACTCCTGGCATTAAGAAAGGAGATTTGGAGAATGTATAAGTGGAGACATTCAGGAGCCAGTTCCAGCATTAAGGGGCACAAGGGGTGAGTGGATGGAGCTGATGGAGGGAGCAGGAGACCTTTAAGTGGTTGAGGGTGATGGCACTGGCAGAATAGAAGTCATGGGCAGGAGTATAGCAGGATAGGGAAAGGGGCAAGGATGTGGTGGGTTTTTGAAAGTGAGGATAAGTAGCATGTTGTTCCAGATCCACAAGCAGATAAAGGCCCATCCAGTCTAGTATTCTCTTCACCACACTGGCCCATCTACTGTCCCTGGGAAGCCCACAAGCAGGAGATGCAGGCGTGCCCCTCTACAGCAGTTATGTCCTTGCAGCTGGTATCCAGAAACACATTGCTGTTGACTCTATGGTATCACATAGCCAGTGTGATTAGTAGCCAGTGATACTATACTGGTCCTCCATGAATGTGTCCAGCCCCCTTTGAAAGCCATCTGAAGTAGTGGCTGCCACTACAGCTAGTGGCAGTGGATTCCACAAACTAATCATGCTCCATTCCAGAGGGTTGGGGCCACCACTGAGAAGGCCCTCTCATCTATCACCACTAGCCCGGCCTTAGGGGACTGTGGGACACCCAAGAGAGCCTCCCTTCCAGATCTTGGTGGGTGGGTAGATTCTTATGGAAGCAGGCAGTCCTCCAGATATCCTGCTCTTCAGCTGTAAAAGGCTTTCAAGATAATAGCTAGCAGAGGAATTGGGTCCAACTGTGTGGACCATTTTCCCTTGGAGAACACATAGGAAAAACTGGCTACCTGGAAGCCAGGTAGCTAACTGGCTACCTGGAATCATTTTGTTCCACGTGCATGTGTTTAAATTGCATCTCAACTGAGTTGTGCGATGCCTGGATCTCATATCTCCAGAATAGGCAAAGTTTGTAAGAGCATTTCAGTTCTACTGGAGAACTTTCCCTGCCTGAATGTTTCACAAATGCCCGAGGGTTCCTTTAGTAAGGAACTTCATGCTGCTGGAGCTGTCAGCTTTAAGAGGAGTACTCAGACTCCTAGACAGGAACAATTCTCCATATTTTTATCAAATAATTTTCCCCCCTTGTAATGTCATTAGCAGAAAAAAAAAGGGGGGAAAGGGTGCAGTTCCTCACTGGGCCACTGGAGTGCAGTGAATCCACAAGTTTTTTTCTCCACTAGGACCTGCATTGACCTATATTCTGTTTGCAAACACTTTGGTTTCAACGAGAGGTGGGTTTTGTGTGTTGTTTAATAGGTTTTAAAACCTGCAGCTTGAGAGGGTCAATTGGAAAGAGAGGGAAAAAAAAAAACTTTAATGGTGGCAATTTCAGTTAGATTCTCTCTGACATAATCCTGACGAGTAGCGGAGTTAGGTGGGAGCTGGAAAAGCAGCAAAAAGGTGACTCCATGACTATCTAGTTTATTGCGATCGTGGCCCTCCTGGAGGCAGCTCAGCTGGTTGGAACCAACGCATTCGACGAATTGGCAAGGAGTGGGCAATTTCTTTGAACATCTTCTGCCTGTTGCCTCTTGTCGGGGTCCTTGGGAACTTGAGATCTTTCCAACTCCCAAATTGGTGTTCAGGGATGTTTGTGGCATGTTGGGCAGAGGTGCAGACCGGGCAGCAAGTGTTTAGGACCATGGACAGCTCCCTGTGGGGTTGGTTTGCAAGAACAGGCCAGGCAGGAGGCTTGCTGGCCAGCAGACTGCTCAGAGAGTTGCTCCGGCAGCAGACCAGAGGCAGTGCCACAGGTGGGGCTTTGTGGCCCCACCTGTGATGGAGTTGCCCTGCAAGTTGCAGCAGCCTAGGCTTAGGAATTATAGAAGAGGGTGTGGACTTCATATTTAATTTACTAGATATGTAGCTCCTATTTTCTAGCCCTTGAGTGTTTTGATTCAAGTGCCCACCAGCTAGTGGAGTATGTCCCACGAGACCCTGCTGTGTCATAGGGACCATCTGTGGCAAAGGCAGCACTGGTGGCAGCTCGTCTCCTTTCCCATGTTCTGAAGATGGGACGGGAGGTCCTGCTGGCCAAGGACTTGCCAAATTGGCTGTGGGGAGTGAGAGGAGACAGTCCTTTTGGAATGGAGATATGGAGAGAGCCTACATTGGAATTAAGGCCAGGTGTACTCTTGTGGAGGCTTGTGCTGCAGTTGGATGCTCCCTCTTGCCCCTGGGCTTGGTGGATCTGAGGCAAAGGGTGAGGGGCAAGGTTGGAGTCCTCAGTGTCATGTGAGACACTGCCTTCTCTGTGGAAGCTTCTAGCAGGCTAGCAGCATTGGTGACCACCTCCTGCAGGGATCTTGAAATCCAGTCCTCTGTCTCCGGTACTTTCCTCTGGCTTGTGGTGTGTTTGCATGTCTGACAGGCTTGAGCCATGCCAAGAGCTTCACCCTGGAACCTGGTTTCAATGCTCCATTCTAAACTCCACACATTATGAAACCCATTTTCCCCTGGCAAGCTCGTAATGCATGGACGTCACATGTGGTTGATTGTATATCCCTCATAGGGCAACTGAGTGCAGGGGTGGGTAAAGTGGGAGTTGAACCTCAGCCCCACAGGAAGTTTGTGTCTTAGTGGGAACCCTCTTTTAGCCAGATGGCCACTGTCGAATGACCTCACTTGGACAGTGAGGGCACCAAGGGGTGCCTGAGAGCTTCAAAGGCAGGGAGGGGGTTACACCACCCTCTCTCTTCCTCTGCCCTGTGGAGCCTTTGTAGCATCCTTATATGGGACCACGTTGCTTGGGCTGATAGACCTACTTCGCCATCTGCTTCTGCTGCCGCCCACCAGCTCTCATCATTGGCCACCTGGTTCCTTTTGTAGTCCCCAGTGCTCTTCATCTTTTCCCGTCCAGCCTTCTTAAGCCCAGGTGTAAGCTGTGACTGAGCCCAGATGATCTCTCCTTCATCTTTGTCTTCCTGTCATCCCTCCTCTCCCCCTGTTAGTGCTCAAAGTGCTGGACCTGCAGCGGAAGCCAGGAGTGGCGTCATGGAGCCTGCTGGTGCAAGGTCCTGCACAGGTGGGAAGGCTGCCATTGATTCAGGGTTGCAGGTGGTCTTAGTGCACGTACTCAGTGCCTTAGCTGAACTATCCTGGCTGGGCACCCCACAACAGGAGCTGTGACTCTGAGTTGACTCATTGCTGCTGATCCCCTACCCAGCAACCTGGTAAGTCCATAGACAGACAGTAACTGTGCATCTTGAAGCAGCAGCTTCTTGTCACATTTCCCAGACATGGGTAAACTGGTGCTTGAAGATGCATGTATACTGGTGTGCAAATCCACATTTCCACACAGTAGCTGTTCTTTGTGGGAACCCTTCATATACCACCAGTGTTCCCCGCAGCCATCATAACAGGCAGAGGCTGCTTTTACAGCAGGTTTGCAACATGTATGTTCATTACTCATTGACTGTAGCTTCATGCGCTGGCGCCAGGCCAGTCTCTGTTTCCTTTAAAATTATTTTAATTGAAAATCGTACTACTTTTATATCCTTGTTAGCTGCCTTGGGACTACGCAGCAAAAAGGTGGGATAGGAATGAACAAACATGAGTAGTGGGTATGCGCAGATGCAGTCTCCTGTATGTGCTGCAAGTCTATCATATTTCCTTGGAAATAAGTTCCCACTGATCTCAGTGGTGCTTAATCCCTTTAAGCATGTTTGAAGATATAATTATCCCCATATTGCAGGTGAGAAAGACCAAGGCTGCAAGGAGTAATGGCTTGCCTAAGGCCGACTAGTGTGTTTATGGCAGGGATAGACTTGAATCAGGAAGACTCTGTTCAGCGTGTGCTCCATGTGTTATGGTGACTTCAGGAAATGCCACTGCTACCTGGTTGGTTCCCACTCCTGACGTACTCAGCCCCTTAAATATCCACAGCATGAACCAACTCTTGAAAAGTTTTCAAAAGATGCAGGCACAGCAGCCAGGAGAGCAGTGGTTGACGAATGGTGGTCTGGAAGGCTGTTGAACTTTCTTCCAGATCAGTGAGACAGACTGCAGCCTTAGAGCTGGTTTGAGCCATAGGGAGTTTTTGATGAGGGTGTAACTTCCCTGTTGATTGTGCTGCTGAGATCACCCTGAAAATCCAGCATGGCCCCTGATGCTACCACGAGAGACTGACGAGCTTCGAATGGATGCAAAATGTGTTTCAGTATTCCCAGCCCTTGTCACAGAGAGCAGCCTTGCTGTCCCCTACAGCCCCTTTCTCTCATTCCCAGGAGAAGAGTCCTTATCATTCTGGTTCTTCCATAGGTAAAGTGATGAGCTGGCATAGTATCATGGCTAAGAGGCTGAGCTGAAAATCAGGATCTTCCCAGGCTGCATCTCGCCTCTGCTGTGAGTTCAGCAGGTGGCTTTAGGTGAGCCACAACCTCTCAGTCTTCCCCATCTGCAGTATGGGGACAAAGCACCTACCTTTTTATAGAGTTGTAAGGTCGATGTCGGTGTCAAGACAGTACGTGAGAAAATATTTCATGCTCAGAAATAGTGGTACAAATGTGACTGTAAACATCGGCCGTGTGAGCTTTGCCCAAGTAATAGCTCTGCTCCAGGTAGGTGCAAGGGGTGCTGCGGCCTTGCAGTCTCCAGCCTCCACCTCCTGCTTCTTCCCTGGGCTTTTGCTGCTTTTGAAACCTCTCTCTGCCAGTTCCTTTCAACTTTAATTTGCTGAGGATCTCACTCTCCCCCCTTCCCACCCCTTTTCCAATTTGGCTCCTGATCTCTCCTTAATTGCCTGCTGAATGCATCTATTCAGGGAGCAGCAATGTCATGCTGATTGGGGCTATTCAGGAAGGACCCCATGGCAGCCAGTTCAATTGCGTTTTGGGGTGGGTGAAAGGATCACAATTACCAGCAGCCTATTCCAGGGCACACTCCTGGCTTCCACTGAAGTGTTGCCCTCCAGAAAGTGCAGAGCCTTTCAATTGTCATTGGCTAAGATCTGTGTTGGTTGCTGGGGCTGGAGAAGGGAGAGAAGTACTCCTGCTGGCAATCAGATGCCACAGTCTGGCCTTTCATGTAGCCTCCATCCCTGATCAAAAGTTGGCCTGGTTCAGGGTGGGTCAGTTTTTATAATAGTTTAATTTATTGACGTGCAGCTTAGGAAGATAAAACCTTCACAGAGCACTTTGCAGAAAGAGAGCATAAAGCAGGAGCTGCAGAATAAAAGGAGAAGATCAATAGACCAAACATATATTAAGCAGCAGGAGAAAATACTCACGGATCAGCAGAGTGAATCGAGGAATTGAGGCCTGTGCTGTGGTATAGCCCTGGAGACTGGGGCAAAGTTGAAAATGATGCCCCCATGTCACACCTGGTAGTGACCTCACTTCCAGGTGTGACATCACACTTGCAGTTATTTTTAATTAAAAAATTTTAAAAAACCATCACTTCCCCTCACCATCAGCCCTCCTCCTGCTTGCCCCCCAAGAGGCGTGATTGGAATCTCTGGCTGCGCACTCCCCTTGATCTGCCGCCTCTCTCCACTCCCTCCTGTTTGCCTTCCTAGCCCCCCAGTCACACCCCAAGCCCCCAGAGCAAGGGGAGCAAGCGGCTAGAGTCCGTGATGCCCGCTGCCCCTCTTGCAGAGTGTCTTTTTTTCAGCACGTTTTGCAAGAGGTGTGAGCGGCGATTGCAGGGAGCACAGTTGCACAGGAGAGGCAGACTGCAACCTGGTGCAGTTGCTACCCCTGCAATCCCGTTAGCTATGCAGCTGTGCTCATCTCTCAAAGGTGGGCAAATGTTCAGATATAGTCAGAGAAAGAGGAGGACAGCCTGCAACTTTGGATCTAAAAAAAATAAAAAAATAGGCATGCAATTAATGGTCAGAATATAATAATGAACAATAATAATAATGAAACAACATCAATATAATAATGAAAGAATGCACCACTTGGTGCTTCTGTTCCGTTTTGTGAATTGATATATTAAAAAAATTCTCAAAAGACAGCAATGAAAAGGGGGGAGTGGTTGATGCACATTGCAGGAAATGAATTCCATAAATGTGTCACCACCACTGAATAGGCACTGTCACATTGGTGCCCATGTATGAAAGCCTGTGTAAAAGACAGGCCAGAGATCAGGGCCTGAGCTGTAGATCTGTTTGAGTAGGCAGTTCTCCCTGTTGATCCTAGACCATACAGGGTGTTAAAGAGTGATAACAGGCATGCTTAAAGGTACCTGAGCCCTGCATTGGACATCCTTGTAAGTTGTGGGTTCCAGTCTCTGCTCAGAGCTATGCCATGATGAATGCAATAGCCAGGTTACACACATTGCTTCACAGGGTATAAAGGGCAGGCACGCGTTCCTGAACACACTAGGGCTTGCACAAGTGAGCAGGGATTGCCCGTGTGCCTCTTATAGAAGTCCCTTGTGAGTTTAGGGTCTGCCATTTACACATGTGATTATTGGGAGAAAAACAAGTAACCCAGCTGCCATGGAAACTGTGGACAGACCAATTACCCCAAGCTGGAAAAAGACTTTCTTCTGGTACTGAGATGGTATGGAGCTAAATAGATAATATGGTGGCTGAAACAAGCTGTTCTGGACGGGTATAAATTGGCAGCTGCTGTTTCCTCCTTCCTGGATTAATCAGCGTGACCGATCCCACCCAATCAGGTATCATACAGTGAGCAAGGTAATTTCACAACCAGTCAGTGTGACTAGTCCCACCCAGTCAGGGATCACACAGTGAGCAAGCTGATGTCTCTGCCTGATGGCCAATCAGATTTGGTTGCATGATGACATCAGTAGAGGAATGGCAAATGTATCAGCAGACATTCTTGCATAGACTGTTAAAGCATTATTATAGAAGAAGGCTTTTTTTTTCTTTTTCTCTTTTTTTTTTGGCCCCTCCAAAAATGTTGCGGTCCTCCCCCGACTAGTTTTTGCTTAGGTTTATCCTTATTGAAGTTTGACTTTAGCAGAGGACTGTCATAATCGGTGATGTTTGTTTCTCCATGAAGCTCTCTCGTGCTTTTGCTAAAAGAAGAGTGAAGTCCATCCATCACTTTCTCATTCTGAGCTGGCCACATGTGCCCTTATATGGTGCCTCTATCTGTTTTGTTCTAAAAATAGATCTCACCCCTTGCCTTTGATATTGCTTAGGAAGACTCCTCTAGAGGCAGCCTTGCCTGTTGGCCCTCCAGCCCAGGCCTGTGTACTGGTAGCTGCTGTTACTTTACCTTGTCTGTCCTTGAATGGCTTGTCCCAGAACCAGAAGGACACAGCTTTCTGGTGGAACTGGAGGAAAGAAGCCAAGTGTTCAGGGGGGGAATCTTTCTTGGGTATAGGAGGAAGGATCCCTCAGCGTGACATAAAGCATCATTGAGTTGGAAGAGACCTATTAGACTATCAAGTCCAACCCCCAGTATAGGCTGTCTACAACTACAACAACCTTGGTCAGTGACTAAAGCTCTTGTCTTGGGACTATCCCTCCTTGGACCTCCTGAAGCAGCATGCCAAATGTCACCTGCCCTTACCTGCTGATGTGCCAGCTGCCACTTTTCCTCCTTCCTGAATTTGAAAAGGAAGTGGGAAACAGAGCACAACAGGATGTGCGGAGGAGAATGATGGGCTAGTGTCGGAGACTCCTTCGCAGTGCTTTTCCCACTAAGTTCTTCTGTTTGAAACCCAGGGAGTGGGACGATGAGGAGCAGTGGAGGTGCAAGCTGTCAAAAGGGGACACTTTTTGGGAATGGGCTGGCCAGGCTCCAGCCCCATTGAATGTTTATACTTATTTCTGATTGGATTGGCTTTGATTGTGAACCTCTCTAGGGAAGCCCTTCCTGGGGCTTGAACCCAGAACTTCAGAATCTGTGGATGATTCCTAACCTGCAGGGTTTGGAAGTTAAGTCTGTTAATGGGTATTAGTTATAATGGCTGAGTGGAGCCTCCTTGTACAGTGGTAGTCAGCCACTGAATATCAGTCTCCAGGGGCAAGAGTGGGGAGGGGAGAGCTATTGGCACCAGTCTGATCCCACATGGCTCTTCCTATGGGCACCCCATTGTGGCATTGAAGAGCAGAGTACAAATCTTTTTAAATTAATTCAATGATTAGGGGCATACTTCAAGTAGTGGGAGCAGAAGGAAAAAGGGATCTGTAGATTAATCTCCTGCTATTGGCAGAGAATAAAAAGCTTATGGATTGGGATCTCCAGCTCTGATGGAAGCAGTTCCTGGAGATATCTCCCCCCCCCCTCAAATATGATGTCCAAATGGGATGTCACATTGGATATTCCTGGAGGCCCTGTGGAGATCTCCAGGCTTGTATTCAGGAGTCACCTGGAGATGTATGCTGATTTCTGGAGGTTCCAGGCCAGTTGTGGAGGGTTGGTAGCCCTGGACTGGATGGGCTCGGTCTGGTCTAAAGATGAGGAATGTGAATGTCTGCTCCCAGAAGCAACTCTGCCACAATCAAGGGGAAAAATGGTAGTTGGAAGAGAGAGCACAGAGAGACTTGCATGGTGTGAGGTGCTTCTGTACTTGTACAGATCCCGAATTACAGGAAACAGAGGCCAAGTGAAAGCTGGTGGGACCACGGAGGTGCCACTTGTGTCTTTTAAGGCCCTACTAAGAGGGTGTCAGGCTGCTTTTCCAACCGAGCAAAAGCTCCACCAGTCAGGTCCGATGCCAGGCACAGCTCCTCTGGCAGGCTCTGGAGGTTGAACATCCAGGCAGGCTACAGCGGTGACAAAGAAGGATGTCAAAGCCATGAGAAACCTTAAGTATTTGGAAGTGTTCACGTCTCATTTAACAGGCCACTTAACCAGGGCTGCACAACTGTAAGGGAGAAGTCGGCGCTTGCCGGTGATGAAGAACTGGCGTTCTCCAGCAACTGAGAACCAAAGCCTAATCTCTTTCAGAATGGGGGGAGGGGAGTTATAATACCTTGTGTGATTTCTGCTTGGTGAGAGCGCTACCATCTCACTAAGTCATCTGCAGAGGGCAAGAGACAGTTGAAACATGGACCACACCACCCTGGTCTGCATTCTGGGGCATAGTTGAGGGAGAGCATGAGACCTCTGGAAACTGGAGGCAAAGTTATGTCTCGCCCAAAGCTGCTTCCTTATGACAGGAGCCTTGGAGTCTCTCTCATCATGGACCTTAATAGTTGATGGTCTCTTAAGGCTCAAGGCAGCCTTGGAGGCCACCCACCTGCCCCCATACTGGCATTTTTTTTAGCTGCCTCTCTAGATCTCCTGTTGAGATCTAGAGTCACAATACTTGGTCTTCTTGTCCCCCAGTGCTACTCAAGACAGGGCCTGTTGCTGTTCTAGCCCAGTCCACCCTTCCTTAGGCTTGGCTCTGGGGGAGATATGCTGCTCTGACCCTGGAACATCCTGCATGCAAAACAGACGTTCTGATACTGTCACTTAGCTATGGTGCCTCTCTGCTAGGAAGCTACCATCCAGACTCTTGGTCCATCGGTTTCAACACTGAGTGGCAGATTCTCTCCTGAGTTTCAGAAACTCTCCTGAGTTTCCCAGTTGCTGAAGATTGAACCTGGGACCTTCTGCATGCAAAGCGGAGGCTGAGCCACTAAGCCGTTTCCAGAATGCCTACAGATGTCTGTCTGAAAAACAACCCCCACTCTCCAATACTGTGCTGTGTATGTGAAAAATAATTGTGTATTCTTCCTCAGTCTTTTCCTTTGTCCATTTCCCTCCCCTTCCTCAATAGTCTTCCTCATAAGCCTTTGGGACAGAAACTCATTTCTTATGCTGGGTACAGCAGGTTGAGGCATGATGCACCAATTAGGTGTACTCTCAGTTGAACCTAACTTCCCTTTCTCTCTGCTATCCCAGGTTCTCCACCTTCCTCTCAGACTCTAGTTTCCACTCAAGATTATTCCCAAGGTCCTGGGGTAAGTGTTTGAATGTGCATGCAGGGTTTTATGTTGCCTCGTTATGGTTGGCTCATGATGGGAAACCAGAAAGTGGGAGGGATGTTCTGATTTCGAGTATTAGTTCCTAGCTATTAGTAAAGGCAGTGACTTATTCAGAGGTCTAGTGAGCAGCCTCTTCCAAAGCTGTATAATTGTGTTGAGGCTTTCTGCCACAAGAGTGATTCGATTGGACTCAGTCCAGAAACACAGAAGAAGAATCTCAGTACAAGCAGCAGAAAGTGGTGGGTAGCACTCCATGAGGGCAGGTTATTCTGGTCTCTCTCTGCATTGGGAGCAATCCAATTCTCATATCTGTTCATACTTTCCTGGGAGTAAACCCAACTGAACACAGTGGGGGGTTCGTCTGAGGGGACCGTGCCACCCTTAGTTGTGCCTCTATCAAATTGGAAGACTGCCAAGTAATGTCAGAGGTGCAGTGGGCAACCTCCTCTGTGGGGCGGGCATTTCAGTCTTTTAATTTATTTAACAGTAATTTCTTGCAGCTCCAGGAATTACTGCCTTACAGCCCAATCCGATGCATGTCTACTCAGAAGTAAGGCCCATTAGAGTCAATGGGACTTACTTCCAGGAAAGTGTGAATAGGATTGGGCTGCTAATGTTTTCAATTTTTGTTTTGGTTCAGGCAAGCCGTTCCCTTTCCTGTTGACCTCTTTGGATACAGGGCAGCCCCCACTAAATTATTAAGGAGCTTTCCTCCGGCGCAGAAAGGGCAGGGGAGCAATAGAGAAGCTTAGTGGGTCAACTTGCTGTGAAAAGCTGCTGGGATTTGAGTTAGAGCAGAGACAGAGAAAAGGGACAGCCAGCCCCTCCGTGACCTCTGCTTTGCGATCAGCGGATGGAAAACTGATATTGCACAAATCTTACTTTTATAGGATGCTGGATAAAAGGCAGGCTTTGTACCAACTGCTTCTGTTCTCCTCTCTTTGATGTCATGTTCCCACAGATATGTTTCATCACTGAGTTGCTTACTGGTGTCTTTAAAAGCTTTCTTTTAAAAGCAAAATTGGTCACATGGATAGCATGCTGGAATAGGAGTGGAGAGATCTGTATCAAATTCCTACACATCTGGAAGGCCCACTGGGTCACCTGGAACTGTACCTCACAGGAATGTTATGAGGATGAACTGGGGGAGCTTTGTGTATTTCCCTAGCCTACACTCAATCTTTCTCCCTGAAAGACTAGCTTACTGGGTGCAAGGAGTGTGTGTTTGCTTTCCTTTTTCCTACAGGGAAAATGTTTAAAAATTATGATTCACACTTCCTCCTGAGGCTGGTTTGGTGAAACCCAGAATTCTATCACTTTAGTCTGTTTCAAGAACATCTGAAGAGCCCTGCTGGATGAGACCAAGGCTCGATTGGCCCAATCGATTGGCCAAGTTGGGAGTTGGAGGCACTGTTTTGCGGTGGTTCCACTCCTACTTGGAGGATCGGTCCCAGATGGTGGTGCTGGGGGATGCCTGTTCAACGCCCTGGCCCTTGAGGTGCGGGGTGCCACAGGGTTCAATTCTGTCCCCCATGCTATTTAACATCTACATGAAACCACTGGGAGAGGTCATCTGGGGGTTTGGAGTGGGGTGCCATCAATATGCTGATGACACCCAGCTCTGTCTCTCCTTTCCTCCAGACTCCAGGGTAGCGGTTGAGGGCCTGGAGCGCTGTCTGGAGGCAGTGAGGATCTGGATGGGGGCTAACAAGCTGAAATTAAATCCGGATAAGACAGAGGCTCTCCTGGTTCGGAAATCCTCGATGCAGGTGCTGGACTACCGGCTTGCGCTGAATGGGGCTGCACTCCCCCTGAAGGAACGGGTCCGTAGCTTGGGGGTCCACCTGGACTCACAGCTGCTCCTGGATTCCCAGGTGGCGGCTGTGGCTAGGGGGCCCTTCGCTCAGCTTCGGCTGGTGCGCCAGCTACGGCCGTACTTGGATCGTGCAGACCTGGCCACGGTGATCCATGCCACGGTGACATCGAGGTTAGATTACTGTAACACGCTCTTTGTGGGGCTGCCCTTGAAGACAGTTTGGAAACTGCAATTAGTGCAGAATGCGGCGGCCTGTGTGGTTACTGGAGGTAGGCGGTTTGACTCTGTCAGTCCGCTTCTCCAGCAGCTACATTGGCTGCCCATTCATTTTCGGGCCCAATTCAAGGTGCTGGTTTTGACCTTTAAAGCCCTATACTGCTCTGGGCCAGGGAATCTTAGAGATTGCCTACTTCCGTACAATCCAGCTCGTCCTCTTAGGTCATCAGAGAAGGCCTTTTTACAAGTGCCGCCGCCTAGGGAGATACGTGGGGCGGCAGCTAGAAATAGGACCTTCTCAGTAGTGGCACCAACGCTATGGAATTCCCTTCCCCTTGACTTAAGAATCGCTCCCTCTCTTGAGACTTTTCGGCAAGGCCTGAAGACCCTTCTGTTTAAACAAGCCTTCTGAGTTCTCGGTCTTTTTAACATCTTTTCAACATCTTTTAATTTTTTGCAGGCCTGATTCTTTTATGACTTGCTGCTCTATGCTCTTTTTACCTTTTTACTACTTTTTATCTGACTACTGTTTTTATGATATGTTTTAATATGCTTTTATCTGTTTTTAAATTATGTTTTTAATCTGTTTTAACCTGTTGTAAGCCGCCTTGAGTCCCTTTGGGGAGAAAGGCGGTGTAAAAATAAAGTCATTATTATTATTATTATTATTATTATTATTATTATTATTATTATTATTATTATTATTATTATTAGTCTAGCTTCCTGTGTCTCATAGTGGCCCAGCCATTGCCTTTGGGAGCACAAAATAAAAAAAGATCCTTGCATCCTGTTGCCACTTTCTTGCACTGAGAGTGGCTGCCAATCAAACCCAGAGGTTGCATCCAGTCATCGTAAACTGTGATGGACTTTTCCTCGATAAATATGTCCAGTCCAGGCACACACTTTGGAAACCCCTGCAGTACCTAATTCGGAGGGCAGAGAGGACAGTGAGATTGTAAATATTGCACCTTCACTGCCCTGGTCACCTCCCGCTTGCAACAGCAGAATGAGCAAAGAGACACCTTCATTCTTAACTGCAGTCCTCTTTACTTTCAGCTGTCAATATCCCAGCTGTCGACCTCACCATCAAGCCGGGCTTCCAAACCCCCACTACAGCTATCCAGCACCGCTTTGCCCTCGCGGTCATCTGAGGCTCTGAGGCAGGTGTTTGAGGTACAGGCTTTAGGAGGGCTTGCAGGTGGGCTTCTTGGGGGCTAGGCAATGTTGCTCTTTCAGGGTGCCCTTGCCACATCAACCCTGAAACCCCTGCATGTTACAAAGAATTTGGGGATACGGTTGAGGGTGCATGATCAATTTGGACTTGTCAGATCTGTTTTCTGTTTCTGTTGCTCTGCAGAGATCAGCCATCCTTTTGGGCAGAGGGGCTGGAAGTTCAGTGATGACACTGCTGAGCTGGGCTTGGGAGACAAAGCCGCCTGCCCAATCTGCTGTACTGGACAGGGCATGGCAGTGCCACCTGCCCAGGCTTGAGGAGTCCAGGAACTCTGCGAGCCTGAGCAGGCAGCTCTTACATGTCTTATCTGCACACAGCAAATTCAGCAGGAGCCTTTAGCTTCTAAGCTGTGCTCCACACAGGCTGGATGACTTTGTGTGGTGGGCTGCAGGTTGCCGACCCCTACTTTATAGGGTCTGGTATGCTGGAATTGGCCCTGGAGGGTCAGCTTACAGGGCACATGGAAGCTGGTCCTGCAGGCTGAAAGCACAGAGTTCAGTCTACTGGTTTTGCCCTAAAAATAGTGATGCCATTTGACTTCTAGGAGCACCATTCAACAGGGCACGAAGGTCTCTAGGAGTTCTAGGGGCCTTAGAGTATGGTGTGGAGATTATGGCAGCTCCCACTTCCAAGGGAGTCCTGGGATAAGGTTTTCCAAAACCTTTGACAGGGTTGCCCAGATCTTTTCAGCTTGTCTTTAGAAGTCCATATCACACCTGTGTTTGGGAGGCACTCCTTTTTAGTTTTTGTCTCTCGTTTTTCAAGCAGGAGAACTCGCGAGGAGGCATCACCCACTTGGAGTCTAACCTCAGCGGCAGCGCATGGGTCCAAGAATCCTCCACCAATGACCAGCTCCAGGAGCTGCCGTTCACCCCGGTGCATGTGCCCATCATCGCCTTGGGGGCACAGGCAGGAAGGTGAGGGGGAGGCGGGGTATTTTAGTCAGCCAGTTTGCCTATCGGTGAATGCTTACACAACATGCAGCCTCATGGGATGTAGCTGCTTGTGCAGTGCTGGAAGCAGGGTTTTGTTTGTCATATCCTTCTGCAGAATTTTTGGATATGGAAGGTCAGCTTGTTTTTCACTAGCAGTTTGGGTGCAGGGAGAAGACTGTGGGTGGCAAGAGGAAAGATGATGGTGCTCATGCCCCCCTCCCAATCTCCTGTAGAATGACTACGTATGTGGGAAATTGGACCAAAGATTCCCTGAAATCTGGGATGGTCAATTCTTTTGCTACAAATTCAGGAAGGCTTAAAGCTCTGAAGCTTGGGATCTCTGGAGGTACCTGATTTCTCTCAGACTCAGTCACAGCCTCTCTCTTCAGTCCTAGCACTGTCCCCACACGAGCCTCTCTCGCCCGCCTGCGAACATCTGGTTTTCCAGAGATCCTGGACTGCAACCAGGAGCCCGCCCAAGCAGTGGACCCTGCAGACCCCGTGAACGTTAACCTGCAGTTGGAAGAAGCTGACCTCTTGCAGAGCAATGAAATCATCTTGCAGTTTCTTGCATTCACCAGGTGAGGTCCCGGGAGCTGGATTCAGTTCTAGAGCTGAGCTGAAATGAGGAGTGTGGTCTTGGTTGTGCTGTGAATCAAAGAACATTTCAGTGTTTTTTTCCAGCATCGACTCCAGCTTTGGGGAGGGACTCTCGGGTCAAAAGTTCTAGAAGGACCCCCTCCAAAGGTGCTTTCCATGCCTTGGAAAGCACTGCGCCAACCAGCAACACCCCCCGCCCCCATGCCTGGAAAGCAGGCAGCAGAATAGTGTCCATGCCTGCTGCTTCTCCCTGCCATGGACCAAGCCTCCCCATTGAACTCCGTACTCCAGCTGGCTTGCTAGGAGCTGGCAGAAAGAGCAGTGACAGCAGAATTTGAAAAATGGTGCTGGGAAAGTGCAGTCCATTGCTATCATTGTCTTCCCTTTGCCTTCTCTTAAACCAACCAGGAACCCAGGGCCCAATGGAAAGTCTTACTTGGAGGCAGTGGGCAAAGGCAATGACAGTGAACCATCCTGTTTCATACCTGGTGCTAGTTCATTTTTCCCAGATGCCCTGATCCCAGTGCAGCGTCATTGGACAGAACATCCAGGAACTATAAAATGGCACTGGGAAAAGAAGGTGGTCTGCCATGTCATTAGTCCCCCACAATCCCTGCTGAACATCTCCACAGGTCCTGGCTTGACAGCCAGTACTGGGAGCAGCTGAAGCAGGTCCTCATTGCCTTAGTAGTTGACTGGTCACAGGTGTGTGACTTTGCATGGACCCCCAGCACATGCCCCACATGGGAAGAACCCCTCCCTGGTCTTCTCAACAGCTGCCTCCCAAACATCCTTGTATTTTTGTGCATATTGGTTAATTCCAATTCCTAGACATGGCTCTGTTTGCAGGCAGCTATGTAGAAAGCTTCAAAAAGCACCAGTGGGCTTCATGCAGCCTGAGATAGCCCACAAGGGCTTGGTTAGGGGAGTCGATGCAGTCTCAAAGCTAGTCCACAGCATCTGGGTCTTGGGTGAATCCAAACTAAGCAGATTCCATTTCTCTGTGACTTTTATGCCTTTTTGCTGAGAAATACTCTCTCTTGCATAATGGAGATTTTGAGACAAAAGCAAAAAGGGAATTAAAAATTTAGCTGACTTGCTACACAAAAGTCAGTGGAAATTTAGGTTGGCTCTAAAAAGTAGACACTACTTGTCTCAGTTTTATCCAACTATCCTGCAGTGATCCACCCAATGCTTTTTTCCCAAGAGTCTGGGGTGATTGCTTGTTGCTTGTCCAACACTATTTTCAGCCACAGCTGCAGAAGCAAAGCTACAGCCAAAATAGTCTGTAGGGACAGTAAGCCCATCAAAAAGATTGTTCTGTGCCTGGAACCTACCACAATGAAGTTTGTGTTTCCATGAGACAGACATGATGCAGGAATTCACCTTTCTTCCCCCACCCCACATATTTTCTTGGCCAGCTACGTATAGGTGTCACCCAACCAATTTAACTGTGTCCTGTTTCTTTGGGCTGTTGTTCGGCAAGGACCATGCACGATGGCGCCACCTTCGAGACCTGGCCCCAAACCGTCTACTTCACGTTCCAGTTTTACCGATTCCCTCCAGTCACGACGCCACGCCTGCAGCTGGTCAAGGCAGATGCCTCCGGGGCAGCTCCGTCTAGCATCTCTTCCCACATCCTGGTGCAGATTAACCATGATGGAACGCAGAATATTGGTAAGGCCCAAGGGCAACAGATGGGCAGACGCTTGGGAAAAGGAGCTCATTCCTCTCCCATGCACATGCTTTGAATGCCAACCTTATTTCCTCCCCTCACATGCTGTTTCAGTTTGCTTCCTTCCCCCTATGCCATCATGTTTTTCGCTTGTCCATCCTTCAGTCCATCCTTCCTTTTTCTCTGTAGGATCTGAGCAACCCAAACAGCAGCTGCCACAGATCCTCATTGATTTAGTTTACTTATTTTTGATTTGTTTAAACTTCTTTACTCCTCCCTCCCAAACAGCATCAGAATGTTGTTCATCAGTAAGTTTATCAGTAAACTGCTTTGTAAACTTTATTTTGATGAAAATTGTTATATAAATATTCTTAAGAATAATTATATTACTAAAGCAATCATAACACTATCATTCAAAAGCTGGGTAGAGTTGTGGCTGCAGCCCACCAACCAAGTCTGCTGCTTCATGCCACCCTTTCTCACTTTTGATGCCTTTGCAAGGGGGCTGCACATGTGCATACCATCCTCCCCCCAGAAAAGCTCCTTACTTCCTCAGTAGTCTCTGTCTCTTCACAGCGTTTAAAGGAAAAAGTCCCTTTAAATGCAGTGCAAGTGTGGAACAAAGGGGGGGGGAAGCACTCTATGTTGTCTTTAAAGCAAGGGTCAGCAACCTATAGCCTACAGACTGCATCTGACTTGCCACTCAAAGTCATCCAGCTCATGCAGAACCCGTGCAGGAGGCAAAGTCCTCCACCCATTTTGCCATGCACCGGACAGGACACGGCAGAGCCACTTGGCCAAGCTCGCAGTTCCTCACCAAAGGCTACTGAAAAAACTCCACAGTCAGGGAATTAGAGGACAGGTCCTCTCGTGGATTGAGAACTGGTTGGAGGCCAGGAAGCAGAGCGTGGGTGTCAATGGGCAATTTTCACAATGGAGAAAGGTGAAAAGCGGTGTGCCCCAAGGATCTGTCCTGGAACCGGTGCTTTTCAACCTCTTCATAAATGACCTGGAGACAGGGGTGAGCAGTGAGATTGCAAAGTTTGCAGATCCGAGTGGTGAAGACCAGAAGTGATTGTGAGGAGCTCCAGAAGGATCTCTCCAGACTGGCAGAATGGGCAACAAAATGGCAGATGCGCTTCAATGTCAGTAAGTGTAAAGTCATGCACATTGGGGCAAAAAATCAAAACTTTAGATATAGGCTGATGGGTTCTGAGCTGTCTGTGACAGATCAGGAGAGAGATCTTGGGGTGGTAGTGGACAGGTTGATGAAAGTGTCGACCCAATGTGCGGCGGCAGTGAAGAAGGCCAATTCTATGATTGGGATCATTAGGAAAGGTATTGAGAACAAAACGGCTAATATTATAATGCCGCTGTACAAATCTATGGTAAGGCCACACCTGGAGTATTATGTCCAGTTCTGGTTGCCGCATCTCAAAAAAGACATAGTGGAAATGGAAAAGGTGCAAAAGAGAGCGACTAAGATGATTACGGGGCTGGGGCATCTTCCTTATGAGGAAAGGCTACGGCGTTTGGGCCTCTTCAGCGTAGAAAAGAGATGCCTGAGGGGGGACATAATTGAGACATACAAAATTATGCAGGGGATGGACAGAGTGGATAGGGAGATGCTCTTTACACTCTCACAAAACACCAGAACCAGGGGACATCCACTAAAATTGAGTGTTGTGAGAGTTAGAACAGACAAAAGAAAATATTTCTTTACTCAGCGTGCGGTTGGTCTGTGGAACTCTTTGCCACAGGATGTGGTGATGGCGACTGGCCTGGACGCCTTTAAAAGGGGATTGGACAAGTTTCTGGAGGAAAAATCCATTATGGGGTACAAGCCATGATGTGTATGTGCAACCTCCTGATTTTAGAAATGGGTTATGTCAGAATGCCAGATGCAAGGGAGGGCACCAGGATGAGGTCTCTTGTTATCTGGTGTGCTCCCTGGGGGCATTTGGTGGGCCACTGTGAGATACAGGAAGCTGGACTAGATGGGCCTATGGCCCGATCCAGTGGGGCTGTTCTTATGTTCTTATGTTCACTGTGCACTTCTGCCTACCCTTCCTCTCTGTGACATCAGGACAATCAAAGGCAAAGATTCTTTCACCTGTGAGTCTTCTCTGTGATATCAGGACAGTTCAACCAATTGAGGTTGAGGTTTCATCATTTGACACTAGTTAGATCTGGGCAAGTCTAAATTCTCCAGGACTGCATTGAGATTTTACTTTCAGTTACTGCTGACTGAATCTGAGTCTGAATCCGTTCTGCTCCTCACCCTGCACCTGAACTTAAGCCCACGGTGTGTGAAACCTGCCTCTGAATGTGTGCAGAACCACCACCGCCCAAAAAGCTTAACTGATTCTCAAATATTTCAGGTTTGAGAGTTGGGGGGGGGGGGGCGGAGAGACTTGAACCTAGTGGTCTCTTGTCCTGCCAGTTTAACTTGCATGAGGATCATTCCTATTCCAGAATAAAATGCAGAGACTGAATGCAGCCTCCAAACTCATTGTGATCTCATCCCACGGATATGCTTGCAGGTGTTGTCTTCCATTGCCACTGAGTGATTTTTTTTTCCTTTTGCTGTGAGCGCCATGGAGGCAGAAGGTGAAGGGGCCACCCAAGAGCAAGTTTAGCTCCAGTTTTTTAATAGCTCAGCGACACATCTGATACCCAAGTCGAGATAATAGGAATCAAAGCCTACTGAGGCATCAAGATCCCACTCCTTATATAAGGCATTGATAACTGGAAAAGCTCAACATCAGAGAGTCACTGCTTCCGATGTTGCGGCAGTAGCAAGCAACATTCTTTCTCTTTTGTTCTTCTCCTTTCAACTGGGTGCTGGGATCGGGCAGAGAATTAGATCACAAATGTATACATCAAAGATGAAGAGGGAAATGTCATGCCCGAATCATGAAGGTGAGACTGGGTCATTGCAGGTGGCCAGGGCAGATCAGAGTCCCTGGTATCTTTGACAGTTCCAGAACAAGTTATTCCACGTCTAGATGGAAGCCTTAGGTTCTTCTCCCACCTTGGACTCCAGACCTCTACCTTCTGGCACAGAGAATTGATACCTTGAAAAGTATTCTGCCGCCCCCCCCCCTTCTCTGCCCCTGGTGTGTATGGGAGAAACCAGGTCTTCAGGAGGTTTGGAGACCTTGATTCCTCCAAGTGCTGCTGTTCAAGGGTTTCAGAACCTGGGCCTGGATCCAATGATAGTCCCAGCTCCTTGGGTTCAGACTCAGAGTCACTATGCAGAGCAGGGTTATGACGAGTGGTGGGCTTAGAAATAAATCGGCTCACCAGTCTTCCCATTTGGCCTTCCACGGCATTTTCCTCTTCCTTTTCAGATCCAGCAGGTGCAGGAAGGGGAGGGGAGCCATCTTGGCTTCTAGAAGATCTTGAGCTGCCCCAACATCCCCCTTCCAGTAGTCACTGCTTAATACTGCTGATGCCATCCCTTAAAATTCTAAAATATAACCCAAATAATAATACAAATAAAGTTTAGTAACTTGGAGCTGGAACCATTAAAAGTGGCAGCAAAAGCAGCTGGTGTTTCTCTGCATCTTCTCTTTCAGGACAGGAAAGAATACAGTTATCAGATTTTAAACTGCTTTTTGGACATTTTTGTTGAGAAAGCAATATATAAATAGTCTCAGTAATGATAGTACAGTAGTAAAACTAACCAGACTCTCTGCAGTGATTCAAGGACCGTGGAAATAAAACCATCCCCCCCCCTGCCTTATTTAGCTCCATGGCCAGTGCCTTTGGGGATTTTTCAGAAACTCCAGCTGGTACAAAATATGAAGTTTTACAGCTGGCTGTAGCTATGTTCAAGCTTCTTCAGGTACCAGTTTGTAACCAGTGTACCTGGAGACTGCCTTTAAAGCCCACAGTGGCCAGGGTAGCTGAATGACAGATTTCCCCCCGTATGAAGCTGCCACTTTGTAAAAGCATTTAGGGAGGCTCTCTTTCTCTGCGGTGCTCTCTCGGAGTCTCGGGCACAAAGGAGTGTCAGGGCTGCACTGTGAATCCGGAGTGTTGACTCTGCCCTTCCCTCAGCAGATCCTTGGTGCAAGTTCCAGGCCCCCAAGCAGTCAGCCTGGCTTCCTTTTGCAAAGCACTTTGGCATCTTATTGAAACCTACTCCCTCCCCAAGGGATGCCAAAGGCATGTCCTGTCTCCTAGTGAACAGCTCCGGTTCATAAAGCCTCTCTCTCTCCCATGCGGGATAGTCAATGGAAATTAAACAGGGGGAAAGGCACATGTTAATGGGATTCTGTGCTGGGAGAAGACTCTTCCTGTGTGGCTCTAAAAAGTTACTTAGCGAGATCTCTTGTAATAGCCTTGATTGTTCTGTTTATTTCAGTGGAGTCCTGGCTATATACATCCCTCCCCTTTTGCTGGTAACTGTCTTTAAGAGTTGGTGAGTTTGCTGAAACTACCAAACTTCTCATCTCCCTCTCCCCCCAAAGCCCTTCTCTTGACCACCACTACCCTATATCAGTTGATGGTGCCAACAACCACCTACTTGAGCCGGCACAAAGCTTTGTTTTTGCTCCCACTCCTTTGCTCCCCATTTTCAATATGGCACCAAATTCTGTCCCTTCTTCCTCCTTTTGCAAAAACTCAAACTTTCCCCTCTGGCCTCCTCTACTAAAACTGCACTCCTTGCTCGGTTCAACCTGACAACTTCTCCCATCATCACACATCAGTCTTTGTACCTCTGGCCTAGAGCAACTCCCATTGTTCAAACACTTGAGTCTGTAGACTGGCTTCCCAATTTCTTCTTGGGGGAAAAAAGAAACTATTATATATTCATTAATTACTAATTAATGAATAATTGCTAAGCATTTGTAGCATCTTCACATGTATTGATTTGGTGTCGTCCTTTTGACAGCCAGAAAGGGGAGACTGAGGCTGAGAAGGGAGTTGCTTGCTTAAGGCTCAGAGTGCAAATTCTTGGTAGAGGCAGCTGATTTGCAGCTCAGTTGCTTAGCCACAGTCTACACCAGGGGTCTCCAGCTGTGTTTGGTCATCTGGGCCAGAGGCTCTCAAGGAAACAGATGCTGGCCGCGGGCTAGACAGAGACTCTCCACAGGCCACATCTGGCCCCCGGGGCGGGATTTGGAGACCCCTGGTCTACACTTTAGCATTTATGTGCCACATTTTAATCCCACCTTCCGGGGGGGGGGGGGCTTGTTTTTCTCCCATATCCTTCACTTTATGTTCACAACAGTTCTGTGAGGTAAGTTAGGCTGAGAAAGAGGCTGATCCAAAATCATCCAGTGAGTTTCATGGCTGATGCCTGGGCCTCCCTTGGCCCAGTCCACTGCTGTTATGCCTACTCAGTTGCACCTTTTCTCTATGATGGAGCACCAGGTGTTATCAAACATGCGACCAGGCTGTTGTCTATCCTCATCAGTCAAAAACGATCCTTTTCCATTCAGGGGTCTCAGTGCCTTTCCCACCTTCTCTCCCTGCCCTTATGGGTCCCTTTTAGGGAGAAGGGCGGGATACAAATAAAGTTTATTATATTATATTATTATTATTATTTCCCATTTTATCCCTACCTGTGACAGATGTTCCTCCAATGCCCAATGTATGAAGTCAGAACCTTGGTCCCTCTGGTTCAATCTTGGGTGCACTGATTGCACCTTGGGTTTTCAAGCAGAGAGGAGTCTTTCCTAACCTAGAATGAGTAAGAATAACATGCAGGTGTTTACAGGCAGGAGTTTTGTAGGAGTTTGTTCTCCCTGTCTTTTAGACTCCATAGCAGAGAGAGTGTTGGCAGGCTTGTGACTGTGAGACACTTTTGTGGACCAATTTACATGGTCACTGTAAGCTCCTTGGGGCAAAGGCAGCCTTGTATTGATGGCTATGTGACAAGCTGATTTTTCTGCAGGATCTCCAGGTTTCCAGCTGAAATATATGGTGGATCCTGCATTCCTCAAGCCGGGTGAGCCCCGCTGGTTTATCCGCTACCTTGCTGAGCATTCCCTGCAAATAGACGCCTGGGATGGGAATTCGCTGCTCCTTGTGGGGTCAGCCGCAGTGAAGCTGAAGGTAGGCACCCATTTCCTTTAGTACTGCGCTGGAAGCAACATCAGGGTGGGAGAAACTCCAAGGCTGACAATCGAACTTGCTGAAATAAGAACAGAAATTGATCTTCTGTTTAACTGTGCACATAATATTTCACTCTGTGATTTATACTCACTGTCAGACAGGAGCCCAGTGCAATAATCTGTTTCAGTATAAAGCAGAAAGACCAAAAAGTTAACGTATTTTGATATTTTAATATCCGACATGTAAGTAAGACAAAGTTACATTCCTAGGTTGTGCCAACTCCCCTGCACTCTCACACATGTGCACATAAGTAAAGACCTAAAAGAGCCCTGCTGAATCAGGCCAAGGCTCATCTAGTCCAACATCCTGTTTCCCTGCTGTGCAAGACTGGAGGCCCTGTGGGAATCCCACAGGCAAGACATGAAGGTGACAGTGTTCACATCATTGGTCCCCAAAATTTGGTACCCTGAGGTAGATTGCCTGTGAACATGGAGGTTGTGTTCCTAAGTATCATGGCTCATAGCATAAGAGTAATGGCCCAAGAATGAAGGTCCATCCAGCCCAGCCTCCTAGGTCCCACAGTGGCCAACTAGCTGCCTCTGGGAAACCTGCAGGCAGGAGATGAAGTCACACCCCTCTCCCTCTGTTACTCCTTTGCAACTGGTATTCAGAAACACACTGCTTCTGAATCTGTAGTGTGGCAATGGGGGGGGGGTGTGCCCACATAGGCAAAGTGTGTGATTTTGACCACTTGTAATTGTTTCTCAAGAGTATTGATATTTCTGGACAACTCACAGCTCCCACATGTAACACTCTGCCCCTGGATTGAGGCTGGAATGTAAAGCACCACTGTCCAAACTAGACTTTGCACAAACTGCATCACCTCCTCCCTTCCCGGCTAACATTTAGCCATGCAAAGCAGTTGACGTGGCTTCATCATGTTTGCAAGTTTCACCGCTGCAAATAAAACAGGAAGAAAAGGGACATAAAACGGGTCTGGGTCAAACGCAATTTGCACTAATGTCCCATTGTGCATTTATGTGTTATTAACTGGAGTGGGGGGAGGAAATGCAGGGCTCAGGCTCTTGGCGACAGCTACGCATTGGCCTCAACTTATAGTTCTACCCTAAAGTCTTCTTTCATGATAAGTATTATTTTATTACTGGTGTTTTGAAATGGAAGAGATGGCAGGTTCCTGCTTTGAGGGGCTCTAAAACAGGGATCGGCAACCTTTTCAGCAAAGGGGTTGGACGTTTGGCAGTGACGTTATGTCATCACTGAACTTCTGGGTTGCTAAGTTTTCAGGTTTGCCTCCTGTCATATTTGCCGTGTGCCAGACAGGAAATGGCAGTGGCTCAGGGACTCCATGAGCTTGCGCAGACAGCTCTGCAATTCTGGTGAGTGGCAAATTTGGTAGGCAGGAAAGCCTCCCGAGCCAAGCTCCACACAGGCTGGATGACTGACTGGCAGGCCGGATCTGGCCCGTGGGCTGTAGGTTCCCGTCTCCTGATCTAGAAACATGCACAAGGGAAGCAACAGAGGCAGGGGAGTAGAGGAGAAGAGAGGCACAGGATGAAGGGGAATATATGTAGTTATTTCATGTATGTTTTGCTTAGGTGTAGTGACAGTACGGAAAAGGGATAAAGGGGACTAGGAGATCATGCCAGAGACTTCACGGGAACTGTCGGTTTTAGAGAAGGATTTGAAGGAAGGTTTGGTCTCTTGCTGGGCCTACACACCCCTGTACAGTTCACCACCCCTCTGAGGTCCGAAGGGCTGAGACGCACTTCCTTTGTTCCATAGCACTTGCTCCGCCAGGGCCGAACAGCCGTGCAAGTCCACCATGAGCTGGAGGTCATCACTATGGAATACAAGCAGGATGACACAGTGCTGTGTGGGGATGCTTTGAGGCCTGGAGCTGTGAAGCCCATTGGAGTCCACGCCGTCGTGAGAGGCCGGCTTCACCTCAGCCTGGCCAACGTTGGTAAGAAGAACCCAAAAAGCACACAGAAGCCCCCAAATGGAAGGTGTCCTGTTTGTTTAAAACATTTGCAACCTTCAGTCCCCTTTAAGGGACATTTGGGGCCTCTCACAACTAATGTTATATTTGATATCATAAAAAACTGTCAAAGCCTGCAATTAGTAATGAAAACAAGGGCAGTGAGGAGGCAAAAATCAAATTTAAGAATTTGGAGTCGGAGCTGGGAGCATAAACAAAAACTGAGAGCAAGAGTGGAGAGGCTGGGGAAACAAATTGAAGAGCTGTTCGAAAAGCTGGTGGGAGGATTGTAATTGTTGTTTGGAATATTTATATGCAACCTCTCAAGAAAGGAAGTTCACCAAGTGGGTTATGTGGCAGAATAAATGAAAAGAAAATGCTTCTGTGTTCCAAAGAGATGCAGTGTCAGAAACAGAGACACGCTGGCAAACAGCTCCTAGAAATGGTGGGATGAAGAGAGATGATTGCTCTCCCCTTGCTAAGTAGAAGAGCTGCCACTTTTAAAGGGGCCTCTTTACCCAGGGTTGTGATTGGGCCAGGCAGACCTCCTGGGGAAGGGAGCTCCATAATCTGGCTGATGCTACCAAGGAAACCCTTGTCCCCATCAACCATGTCTGCCATTTTGTGTATGTGTGTGTCTGTCCCTGTGGAAATAGGCCTTCTGAAGCAGAGGCTCAAGCAGTCTCTAGGGGCTTGAGAGAACTCTAACTTGGAAGGAGCCTGGAAAGTGGGGTGCTGAAACAACCCCTCCCCACTCAGCAGTAGCAAGCCCTGGTGCGGAGGGGGCCAGACCTTCCGGCGAATCTGATTTCTGCTGCTTGGGGTCCCTGCTCAGGGGCTTCTGGCTCAATGGGCTCCTCAAGATCAGGTTTAGTTTGGGGCCAAAGTCAGGCTGCTCTGCCTCAAGCACTGCTGGACTCTTCTTCCCCTCCCCTGATTCCAACTCCCAGTCACTTTGTATCATCATCCCCTGGCGTTCTTAGAGATGGGGAAAATGAACCAAGCAGGCATTCAGGTCTTTCTTATGGGGCTTCCATGCCTTCAGAGTGGCAAACTCTAGGACTGCTCACCTCAGGATACTTCCAGGTGCTGAGCTTCTTAGGATGTCCCTAGTGTTGGGGCATACCTGTCCTACCATCCATTCCTCTTTATATCTGCAGCGGGTAGCAACATCACAGCGGAGCAGTTGTGCAAGCTGTTTAGAGAAAACGTTTGGTTCCTGGGAGGGGGGCACTCCTACCGTGCATGAGAGAAGCCTCTTATTTCTCCCCCTGCTCCTTCCCCGGTGCCCTGACAATGGCAATAGCGTCAAGTCATTTCAGCACAATGCAAGTACACAGGTCATTAATTCTGCTTAGTCTTGTTTACAAGGGGACAAGCCAAGGCAGCTTTGAAAGAAGCAATAAGGAAATAGCAACACTCAATTAGATGCCGGCGAATGAGCGACGCGGGGAGCACAGGAGAGATGGGGAGAGGAGCTTAAATGCCATACCTAGCAGGGAAAGGAATCTTAAATCCTAAGAGCCTTAGCACAGAAGGTCCCTTAATTCACCCACCTCTAAAAGGCAGAGTGGCTCCAGGTTCTTTTTTAGGAAAAAAGATACCTTCAAAAGAAAGATTAGCTTCCTTTCTCCCGTATCATAAATTGACATTTCATACGAAGCCTGCAAGAGGGTGATAAGCTCTTTAAAGGGAGAGGGCGGGGGTTTGGGTGGGACCCCGGTGATCCATCCTGAGCTGGTTCGAAGACCAGGCTAGCCTGCCGAAAGCTGCCTGCAGATATCCGTGCCCCCTCTCTTTTTAAAATTTTGCAGCAAAGTGATCTTTGGTTCCGAAACCTTTGTGGCTGCTTCAAGAATATATACAAAATAATGTCCTTCAGCATGTGGGGAAGGCCACAGTTGGTTGAGCAGTGGAGAGTCCATTCTGTGCTGAGATCCAGTTTGCTGGCGGTTCGGATTATGTCCGTCCAGAGTGAGGCTTACACCTCCTCGTGCCAACACAGCCCCTATCCTTTTGCTGCAGGAACTGAAAGGGGTGGATGACGGTGGGGCTTTGCTCTCTGTCATACCCATTCTGCAAACCCTTTTCATCATCCTAATGTGTGATGTATAGCTGTCATTTCTTTGCCTGGTTCAGTCTTCTCAGCTGCTGTTCTACAGTCAACACAGAGGCATTATGACCCAGTCACTTTACTTTCGGTCTCTTTCTCATTGTTCTCCTATAAACCGGGGCTTACCCAGTGGGCTCTGTTGCTCTTTCTTCCTGAGCATTAACCTTTACAAACTCCACCCCTCCAGGCACATTCCCTCTCCAATTGCTGGCAGTTCCAGTGTCTTTATGTTCTCCTTTCTCATCCTTTCTCTAATTTTTAAAGTCACACTGGCTGCCCTTGCTCCTTGAAATTTACGGAGAGAGGAGTGTGATTTTTAAAAAATCCTTCTTGTTCTCATTCACCTTTTCTTCCTGAGTTGGAATCCTCATTTGCTCTTTCCCCTCTTCACTTCCAGATGTGAGATTGCTTAATCTGAGATTGTTGCACTTGGTTCACGCTCTCTTTGCAGGGGCTCATACGATGCCGCAACCCATGTGTTCTCCTGTGCTTAAATTGTCACAGTGATTGCAAGTTGGGCATGAGCCGTGATTGTGAGGCGGCTGCAGAAAAAGCAAATGTGATGCTGGATTGTGTTAAAAGAGTCATTCAGTTTGGATCACACAAAGTCATAGTTTCACTCTGTTCTGCACCAGTCAGGCCTCGCTTGTGATTCTGCATCCAGTGTTGGGAACCATATTTTAAGAAGACATTGATAAGCCAGGGCAAGTGTGAATAAGTAAGATGGCAAGAGGCCTGGGAACCCACTCCTATGAGGAGAGCTGAAGATATTTAGTCTGAAGAAGAGGAGACTCAGGGGAGACAGGAGAGCTGTCTTCAAGTGTCTGAAGGCCTGTCAGACAGAAGAAGGGGAAGATTTGCTCCCTGTGGTTCCTGAGGGCAGGGCTGGAGACAATAGGATGAAATACAGGAGATTTAGGATGGAAATGAGATACTACAAGAGCTGCACTTCCTGCAAGAGCTGTCTAGCACTGGAATAGTCTGCCTCATACTGTTGTGGACTCTCCCTTGTTGGAGGTTTCAAGCAAGGTCTCTATGGCCACCTGGCAGGGCTATTGTAACAGTTACCTTCAGCAAGTTTGACAGGAACATCAAACATAAGGCCCACGGCCTGGATGCAGTCCATGGAAGCTCTTTATTCAGCCCTTGGGCATTCCCAGCACCACCATCAGCTGCTCTCAGTTGCTGAGCTGCGCTGAGGTGCAGCTGCTAAAGGGCAGCCCGCATGATAATTGTGCTCTTCCATATCTTGAAAACACACTTCAGATTTGTGTATTTTCTGTTCTGTAATTTGCAGCTGAGTTCCTATGTGAGAAAAAAGTGCTTATTTCTGGTCATGACCTGCTTAATGACATCACTTCCTGCTTAATGACATCACTTCCAGCCCTCAACAGGCATCGTGAATATTATTTGGCCAGCTGTATAAAATGAGTTTGACACCCCTAGAGTAGGAGGTTGGACTAAATCAGTGATTTTCAATGTTTTCTCACGAGTCACTAACCTCTATGGCTCTTCTCTATGGTTGTCTCTCATGGTGTCGCTTCCTGGGGACTCGTCCAGGTTCTGCGGCTCTGTTTCCTCAGCAACTGTCTGTAGTAATGAATTGTCTGTCCCTCTTCCTACATTGGCTCTGTCCATATCTGAGGAGCCTGCTACAAAGGAGCCATAAGAACAGCCCCGCTGGATCAGGCCATAGGCCCATCCAGTCCAGCTTCCTGTATCTCACAGTGGCCCCCCCAAATGCCCCAGGTAGCACACAAGATGGCAAGAGGCCTGCATCCTGGTGCCCTCCCTTGCATCTGGCATTCTGACATAGCCCATTTCTAAAATCAAGAGATTGCGCATACACATCATGGCTTGTAACCCGTGATGGATTTTTCCTCCAGAAATTTGTCCAGTCCCCTTTTAAAGGCATCTAGGCCAAACGCCATCACCACAAGCACCTCTTTGGAGCGACCTTCCTTGGCTGGCAGCACCTGGCCTTCTGTGGATCTTTCATTTCCAGCACTCAAGAAGCAAAAGCGCTTGCTCACAAAATTCTTAAGGGACTTGGCTCCCTCCCTCATCTCTAATCAAAGGCTTTCTTATGCAGAAAAAGCCTTGAGGTATCTCTTTTTATTCTGAAAGGGCTATGGGTTTGGGGGAGGGCTGTTTTGAGAGAGTTTGGGCAGATTTAGTGGCTTGCAGGTTGAAGCAAAGATAAAAGGAACTGTCGGCCTCTTAAAGGGGCCAGCTAAGCCTCCCATTATACAGCTTGGTGTTGGTTTCCAAAAGTCAAAGGAGACCTTGCTGAGCCCTGCACTGGTGCCAGAACAGTGTAAAGCCAGGGAAGGAGAACCACTTGGGGACATGAGAGTCATGCTTGGAGGGCCTGCTTTTCAGTAGCACAGGCTCCAGTCATTCCAGTGTCCTTGCAGGGTGTTCCTGCCCACCTGCTCTGTGCTGGAGAGAGCCTTCTCGGTCACCTTCATTATTAACATTGCTCCGGGGAAGATATACGTTTGTTTGCTTTGACTTATTTGTTCTGCCTTTTTTTTTCCCCTCCATCAAAAGAGAACTGGCCTGAAGCACTGAGAGATCTGAGGAAGGAAAAAAGCGGGGCTGAGAGGAGCCATCAGAAAAGGACGGGAGGGGGGCAGCCCCCAAAACTCAGATAAATGATTAAAAAAAATTTTTGTGCTGTTTACTGCATTTTTAAAGAACAAAGTTGGCTCAGAGTTGATACGTGCTGTCACGGCTGCCCAGTGACAATGAGAATGGAAGCCTGCTGCTTTTTGTGTCGCCCTGCCCTGGGCTTTATCTCTTGGTCACATTCGAATGTCACCTTTATTAATTCACGTGATATTGGTTTACCTCCCTTATCACATGGAATTTCCTTCCTGTTCTACCTCAGGAATGCATCTCCTCTCTCTCACTTCCATCCTGACTCATTTCTGGGCTAAAACAATTTAATGGCATTTGTGTTGTTTTTAGATCTAAGACCCTCTGCTTCAGGATTATTGTCCTAGGTGACCTCAGCAGTGCTGGCCCAGCTGCTGTGTGGGTGGGTGGGGGGGTCATAACATAGTGTGGTTTGAATACTCCTGGTCTCAGCATCTCCTAGGTGTGCACCTGGCATTGCAGGGTCAATACCAGGTGCAAGGAACCAGGTGCCTCAGTTCTCCTCTGAGAATAACACTTTGGGAGTTGGTGGGATATATCCCAACACAGGAGAGCAGCTGGGACATAAGAGAAGGCAGGGCATTAGGCCCAAGCTGTGGCTGACCCAGGAGAAGATTTCATTGCATTTCCACAACCATGGAGTGAGAGGAGGAAGAGTGGCGGAGTGACAGGAGAAGCTCTGTCCCACCACTCTCCTCTCATCCATGCTTCCTTGTCTGCTTCATTTCCTTTTTTTAAATCCAAGGAAGGGGAGGGGGAAGAGCAGTGGAAGCAAATAGATGTGGGCAGGCACCCCCCTTTGATTCACTACCTGAGGCAACTGCCTCATGAATGGGCCTGTCCTGGCTCCTCCTTGGCTGAGGGTTTCTCAGCCCTGCTCCTAAAGATCCTTTAACAGGATGTGCTGTAGATTGAACCTCCTTCATGCAAGGCATTTAGCGAAGGGCCCTCCCACTCCCAGAGTGCCCAACGCGTCCTCCATGGAGGCAAATGGATATCAGCAAGTGCTCCCCTTTGATTCGCTGCTTGAAACAACTGCCTTACAAATGAGTCAACCCTGGCTCTTCCTTGCCTGAGGCAGAAAGGTTTCTCAGCCCTGCTCCTAAAAATCCTTTAATAGGATGTGCTGCACTTCAAACCTCTGTGGTGATGGTGGGAAGACCATGGCTGGACCCAATCAGAATATCCAACTGCCTTTGTGTTCCTAGAGCAGCTAATCCCATTTGTTCTGTGTGCTGCCCACCCTGACTCAGCAGCCAGGCTTCTTTTGCAGGTCACCTGTGTGAGCAGAGGTTGAGGAAGTCGCATTCCTTGCCGCCCTCGCGCTCCCGGATCATTTCCTCGCATGATGGAACCAGTGGCTTCTGTGGGGGCAGCCTCTTCTCTGTCAGTGCTCACAGTGGTAAGCCAAGGTGCATGTTGTGAATTTGCCTTGCTGAATTAAGGGCAAGAGACAGCTCAAACTGTATTAGATTATGCAGTGTTTTCTTTCCAGCATAGAATAATTACGCCTGATTTCAAGGTGATTAATGATAAACCAGGTGCCAGCTTGCTCAGAGGCTCAGTGAGGGCAGCAGGCCAGGTGGAGTGGCCCCCTTCCAGTTTTTCATATACCTCTGAGCCTGCAGCCTATCACAGTAATGTCCCTTCAGCCATTGAATATTGACAGTAGAAGAGGCCGACAGATTTGTCTCTCAGCAAATCAGAGAGATGTTACTTTAAGCTGCAACAGCTGGCAGGAGTTTTGGAGCACAGCTCCTGGGCAGGAGCAGTCTATCTGGTCAAGGAGCTCTTGAAATTCCAGCAGCAGAATCATGAGTGGTCTGCAACCATTCTCAACTCTCTTAGTGTAAAATGTGGAACTGCTTCTTTTACTACTCCAACCAACAAGGTGGGATAATCTCTTTTTAAAAAGCTACACTTGACTGTACGGAAACAAGAGATTTCTGGTTTTTGTCACCTCTGAAATCCATTACATTTGGGGCCAGCTCACCTTCCACAGAGCACACGGTTCTTGCCCAGCAGAGTCTCCTTCCCCTTGGAGCATTGCCAAGGCCTGCCCAGGTGTCTTTTCCGAGCTTTATTATCCAACCAATTTTTTTTGTTAGAGTTGTCTGAAGCAATTTGCCGTGACAGGGAGAACGTTAGGTAGACTGAGAGTCAAATTAAGGGCAGCTAACCTGCAAATAGCACTTATTTACCCATTTAATTTTTTAAGAAAAGAAAGAGCAGCACAGTCGGATGCTGTCTAAGTGGCCTGCATGCGGAACCCTGGGTCAGAACAAGAAATTCATCTTGCCGGCTCTCTGTATTTTGAAGGCGAGTACAGTTGCCGAGAGCCTCTTTTAGTGAGAGCAGCAGCGTCCCCTCAAGCAGGTGTCTCCATGCATGTTTGAATAGAAATGACACAGCTACCCAGCAGCCCTTGGTTCTCTGGGCAGGGGCAGAAGCTGGTGGTTCCCCCTTGTGCCTACAATCACAGAGAAGCTGACAATTAGTAATCTCTCTCTGTGGGCCAAGCTGGATCTTCTTGCCATGGTACTTTTCTCAAGGCAGGAGGAGAGCCCTTGTGCTTACCCTTGTAATAATATAATAATATACAGTATTTATATACCGCCTTTCTTGGTCTTTATTCAAGACTTTATTCAAGGCGGTTTACATAGGCAGGCTTATTAAATCCATGCAGGGATTTTTACAAATTGAAAGAAGGTTCTTTCTTTCAAGAACCACTACATTCAAGGTGTTACACTCCGATCTGGTTTAACATTCTGGCCTCCATCCTCCCACGCTCCGAGCAGATGGAACAGCTCAGCTGCAGCTTGCCAGCTGCTTCAAGGTTGCACGGTGCCGGTGGCCTCGGACTGGCGACCTTGTGGATGTTAATCTTCAGGCAAATGGAGGCTCTACCCTCTAGACCAGACCTCCTGCCCAGTGTACCTCTGGTCAGTGATGGAGACTAGAGTGCCTTCCATTTGTTTCTGCATTTCCATTGCCCACTGCAGTGCCTGTCCTCCGACACATCATGTCTCTCCCCTTCACCCTGATCATGCATCCATCCCACTGCAACACATGCGCAAATGTCTCTTGTGCAGCCCTCATTCATCTCTGCTGGTTGTGTACAGGAGAACGCCCCACTTGCTCGTGTTCCATGTTAACTGCGGTGCTTCCGTGAACAACTCTTGGGCTCTCCATTTTGCATTTTCTCTGGCAGAGTTTATTTACCAAGCTTGTTTCCCCCCTGCAAAGAGATGAAATGAGGACTTCATTTGACGAAAGACAGGAATGCAAAAGTGTAGCTAACTGGTGTGTTGAAAATGGATCCCCACAGTTGAAATAAACCTGGTGAGATAACACAGCAAATGAATAACAATACTCAACCACTCAGCAGAGTAACATGTAGTTAATTCATTAATGTTCTCTTAAAAAATGCTAAGAACATCCCTTTCATTGTAAGTCTAATGGAATTTGGAAAAGGGGAAGAGGTAGCCGTGGTCTTAATTGCATTGTTATCTTTATCGCCCAGCAAAAGAGAGTGAGAGGGAGGCTTATTTTTGCTTATTAAGAAAACAGAATCCTGCAGGCTTCTAAAGTGGTAACAGTGGTTGTATTCAAGCAGGTAACAGTAGTTTTTCCAGTGATTCACACTTGGGCTGGCCCCTACATGAGGCCAACTGAACCATCCGCCTGCCTGCACTGCATTCTCCCCACTCTCTCTGGATTCTGAGAAGGAAAAAGGAGCAGAAGAGGAAGTGTGGAGGAGAGGAGAGTGACAGACTAGAGTGTTGGAGGCAGAGACGTTCTAGCCCAGCACTCTTTTCCATACCCTCTCTTTGCACCCTTCCCTTCTTCCTTTTAAAATCAGACACTCTAGCCCAGCAGTTTAGTTTCCTCCACATAGCCTGAATCCAAGGAGCAGCAGTGGAGGAGTAAAGGGGACTGCAAATGGTACACCACCTCAAGTACCAAGAGGCACTGTTCCCCTGCAACAAGACTGAGGGACAATGATTAATCTTCCCTGGTACATCTGTTGGTTTCCATAATCTTGGGGGTGTGTGTGAATTGTTTGTCTCCCAGCAGGAAATGTGTGCCAGGCCCAGAAACTTGCAGACGTGGACAGTGAACTGGCAGCCATGCTTTTCTCCCGCTTGCGTGAAGTCAGCACTGCTTTCCAGCACACCAACCGTGAGGCCAGTGTCACCCGGAGGCGGAAGCTGGAGAGGATGTTGTCGGTGCGGAGGCGGGAATCCCAAGAAGGAGACTGTGGAAAGAAAGCCAACCTGCTCATGGTAACGGACATTGACAAACAGTGGGCACATCCTGTCATCTGTTTTGAGGCAGGCAGTTGCTTTCTCTAGTGCAGTGTTTCTGAAACTGTGGTTCAGGACCCACTAAGTGGGTCGTGAGCCAATTTCAGGTGGGTCCCCTTTCATTTCAATGTTTTATTTTTAATATATTAGACTTGGTGCTACCATGGTATGTGACTGCATTTGGGGAAATGTGGGACTTACTCCTGGGTGTGAGTAGGATTGTAAAAATTTTTTCCTGCTTTATGATGTCACTTCCGGCTATGACATAACTTTCAGTGGATCCTGACAGATTCTAAAAAGTGGGTCCCGGTGCTAAAAGTGTGAAAACCACTGCTCTAGTGACTGTCAAAGGCCACAAGCAGAGGTCTTGCTTAGATGTGCCCTCCAGGTATCCTCAGATTGGGCCAGAGCCAGCAATCTTCTCACCCCACCCCACAATGCACAGCATGAGATTAGCCATCACTAGCAGCCAAGCAGAAATTTGTATTCTCCCTATCTTTCGATTGGTCTGGTTTGGGAGAAACTTGTCACTTACTCAGTGGTGGTGGTTCAAAGGGGTCTGCTCATTAGTTGATTTGAGTTAATTTTGGTTAGTTTGGGCAGGCGGAACATGGCTGTGGGGGAGAGCAGCATAGGTTTGATGAGTAGCTTGAGACACTCAAAGAATGAGGGAGGAAGGGGGATTCCTTATCAGCCCCTTCGGACTGCACTGTGTGAGGGAAATGGGGTAGGTCTCCTCCACACTGGACCAACCTGTCCCATCAAAAGCTTGGGGGGACCCAATGCTGCAAGGGGCCTCTCCATCCTCAAGGGACAAGCGGGAAGAACGGGAAATGGACAATGTCTGATCTGCAGTTCTCAGCCAAGGTGGCGTTAAGGGTGGGACTGATGAAAGGGATGCCTTCATCCTGAATTGGTTGTAGGCAGAAAGCCCTCACCATAAGTAGGGTTGAGTCATTTAGAATCCTTTGCAGACTGTTTTATATTTCAAGTTGTGGCCCGTTTGAATGCTCCAGCCTCAGACAACTTAGGGGGTTGCTTCATTGGCCACCCTCCTCAGAGTAGTCCCACTGAATACAGTGGGGTGTTCTTATGAGTAAACATGCATAGAATTGTAATGTCAGAAAAAGTTCCAAGGAAGAGGAACTTTCAGGCTTCCTGATTTCACTGCCCTTTTCTCCATTGTGGGTACAACCACAGCACAACCAGCAGGGACTCTGGCTTTCCTTGCACCTGTAACTTTCCCAAGTCAGAACTGAGCTAGGGTCTTCTGTGGGATGGAGAATAGCTAGATAGGAGGTGGGATTCTTACCCTTGTCACCTTTTCTGGAAGCCCCTCAAAGCCCCTCTGCCAGCCAGTTTGCAACTGATCCCCTTTCGCTTTTGCCTTTCCATGAAGGGACGTCACGAGGAACGCATCCAACACTCGCGAGACCTCCAGATCATAGAGGCCTACCGGGAGCGCATCAAAGCCGAGAGCATTGCTGGCATGCTGAGCCGGGCCATCACCACCCATCACACCCTCTATGCAATGTTTGGCACTACCGAATTCTTTGAGTTTGCTTTGAAAAACCCATATAACATCCAGCATACAGTCACCATCCAGATTGAGAACCCGGAGCTTAGGTAGGTAAGAATAGTCCAGGGACAAGACAGAGATGACTCCCCCCACTCACCCTAAGAATCTTCTTGCTTTTGGGGGCACATTTGGGAGAAAGTGGGAAGTGTTTCAGAGACCAGAAACCTCCCTGACAACCAGTTTTATCAAAAACAATCAGGAGGAGAGGCGTGTCTCGGGTGAATCAACCTGAGGATGCAGCAGGTTGCCTGGAAACCTGAGACTGACCATATCCTTGCCATGCCCTTGCACATCCCAACTGCAGAGAGAAACTGCTTTGAAACAAGCCCCTGTGAAACCATTCCTGAAAGAAATCCTCCCTGGACTCCAGCCCTCTAGTGAATTTCTGACCTGGTCTCAAAACAGCCCTACTTTTGGGGCAAGGTCATTGAGCAGGTCATGGCAATCTCCCACCCACCCCTTCAAGTCTTCCTGGGTGATACTTATTATGTAGGTCATTTTCACTTTGGTTTGAGGTCTGGTTTGGGTTCAAAGACAGTCTTTGTAGGCAATCTTTTCTGGAAAGTAGATAAGGGAAGTGCAACCCTGCTGGTTCCATGGGACCCCTCAGCAGCTTTTGGGACCATTGACCATGGATGGACTTCTGGGCCGCCTGGCAGGAATAAGTATAAGGAACACTGTTTTATGTTGCTTTCATTCTTACTCATGAGGTGGGTTTCATGAGATGGCAATGGGAAGCTGCTAAAATGCCCCAGATGTTGACGCTTTTTCTTGAAAGTTGCTCCAGTCCCTGGTCACTTGGGTGACCCTCTTACACACTTTTCCCCAGCTCTACAATACCTTTGTGTTGTTGTTGACCAGATGTGGTGGCCAGAACTATATACTGTACAAGAAACGATCTTGTATTTGTACTCTAACCCTGCCTCCCCTTGCCCTTTGTGGAATATTAGAATGTAAGCTCTTTTGGGCAGAGACCTGCATTCTTGTACTTAGTAAGATGTGCTAATATAATGAAAAACCTCAAGGGTCCCTCTTATAGGGTTTTGCACTCCTTCAGTCACCTCAGGATACAAGCAAAACCCATTTTCCCTCCCATTTTCATGGGGAAAGTCAGACCATCTTCCATCTCTGTCTTTTGCCTCCCAGCTGCATGGACAACTGCCAGCCCAGACTTAATTTGGAAATGGAGGTTGGAGCTTGCAAGAAAGAGGAAGCCCTGTCTCCAAATAACTTGGGAAAGTCTTGAAAACCCAAGATCAGTGTCACCTCTCTGTAATCAATATATTGAAATATTTCTATTATGTTAACTTAGGGCAGGATCCGGACATTGATGGGGCAATAACTGGGGAGGGGGGCGCCAGCCTCCCGTAGAGGACCCACAGGGGATGGGTTGGCTCTCTCCATCAAGTTTTGTACTTCCAATGTCTAAAATTACCAACTCCCCATCTAACATAATGAGGCTGTGTGATCTGGTGCCTTTAATAGGGAGAGTTCTTTTTTTTTTTTTTTGTCATTATTATTCACTAATAAAGGAGAAAAAAATAATAAGGAGTGAGGGAAACACTAATGGCTCTTCTCCAACTTGGATTTAATTTGACCTAGAGACATACACAGTGGCTTTTAAGTGGATTTGAAGGGGCCTCCATTGTTTGTTTCTGAGCCGGGCATGGGAGAGCTTTGCCAGCATATCTAAAAATAGCTAACCACCTATATGTGTCTTTCTCTTCCCCCCCCCCATCAGTGTCATTGTAGATGCCAGAGAGTGGAGGCATTTTAAGGAACTGACCCAAACGGTCACCCCAGTGGAGGAGGACATGTTCCACCTGCAGGACAGCCTCGGCCCTCAAATCTATCTGCGCCCCAAGGAGACGGTCCACATCCCCTTTAAGTACCAGCCCTCTTGCATGGAGCAGACTACCTTGACACAGGTAGAAAAACGTTCACTGCCAGCCTTGTTAAAAATGTTTCATGCGGTGCATGACATCAGTTTCTCATACAGTGCGCCGGCAGCCCCCAACTTAAGGGCATCCGATTTAAGGATGACCCAGTGTAAGGCCAGCAGCTTCAGGCTTTCACACAGGCGCAGTGCAGTCCATCCATGCTAGTTTTTGAGAGGGAGGGAGACAGTCTGTTTTGGGGGAGGAGAGAGTTGCTGTGTTTTGATAGGGAGGGAGATGCTGAGTTTTGGAGACTCTCTCGCCACTCTAGGCTGCTCATCTGACCCTCACCGTCATCCTTGATTTCAGACAACACTGACACACATATTTGAATGAAAGATCTTGGTTGCTTTCTTCTCATACCAGCTGAGGCACAGGCAGTGGACTTAATGAGAAATGGTTTGTACCTTTCTATTCCCCCCCTCCCCCAAGTTCAGGAGTTGCTCTTTCCTTTGGACAGAACAACTTCAGGAAAATCCCAACAGGCTTGTTTCTGGGGCAGTCATGAGGGATGAGCTCCATCCTCAGTTGGCCACGGTGGGAACAAGGACGCTCAGTCCTTGAGCCAGATCCAGCCGTGGTGGCCTTATGTGCTTTTGCTCTTCAGTGATGTCCCACCCTGTTTCAGAGGTGGAGGTGAGTGGCCTTGCAAGAGTCATTCCGTTGCTTTTTTGTTTTTGGCAGGTTCTGTTGCCATCTGGCACTCCACCAGAGAGGGCTTGACGTCCTGCTTACCTTTCTCCCTTGTGTCAAAGAGTCAGGTTTAGGTCAGGCCAGCACCTCATGGAGGTGTGAGCTTGAGTGTCTGGCTGCTGTGAAGCAGAAGGCAGAGTGGAGTTCTTCTTGGCCTCATTCCATTTGACCCCCATCTCAAAGTAGGACAGAGAAATTTTATCTTGGGAAGGGAAGTTAAAATAAGAAGAACCCAACCAGACCAGCCCCAAGGGGGCCTTTCAAATCAAGCCTCCTGTTTCTCACAGTGGCCCAGCAGCTCCCTCCACTAGGGAGCATGCAAATAGCACAGAAATGAAAATCCCCTGCTCCTGCGATATATCTCCTGCAACTGGCTTTCAGGGGCAAAACTACCACTGAACCTAGATGCATTGTGTAGCTGTCATGACTGACAGCCAACCATAGACCTCCCTCCAGCACAATCCTGCAGAAGGCAGCCCTGTTAAGTTCAGTGGGGCTTTCTCCCAGAGAAGGTGTATGTACCACCTCATGTATGGTTCTGGTCAGTGTACCTCCAAAAGAAATGGTAGAGCTGGAAAAGGTGCAGGGGAAAGCAGCTGAACTAGTTGGATCATCTTCCTTTCAAGGAGTGGCTGTAACACATGAGACTTTTTATCCTTGCAAAAGTTGCTGGGGATTTGTGAACCGAGCCCTACACTGGGTCCTGAGCCCCACCTGGACCCTGGTGGTGCCACCGCAGCTCTTATTGAGGATTCAAGGGGCAGCCCAGCCAGGTCGCCCCTCTAATAGGCACGGACCCTCAGCTTTGTATAGTTTAAGCCTGACTTCACAGGGTCTACATGCAAGGACTCTGTATGGATCAGCTATTGGCAGCCCTTTTTTCCAAACCAGCCCCCTTTGTTGCCTACCCAGGCAGTCAAATAGCAGCATGGAGTGACCAGCTGTCCAGGACAAGTTATCTCTTGAGAGGCAGCTCTCAAGTTCCAAATTTGAGAACTTGTATCGCAGCACATGAGAAATAAATGATATATAGATCCTAGAATGTTGTGTTGGAAGGGGTCTTGAAGGTCATCTAGTCCAACCCCTGCTCAATGCAGGCCGTTGCATGCATCCCTGACAGGTGGCTGTCCAGTCTCTGCTTGGAAACCTCCAATAAGTGAGAGTCCACAACTGCACAAGGCAGGCTATTTCAGCTTTTGCAGTGAGGAAAGTCTTCCTCTGGTCTAGCTTGAATCGGCTTCCTGTAGTTTCAATCCATTTATTCTCCTGTCTTCAGGAGCCACCAAGAGTGTGTTTTCCGTATGTCTGAGTTGGTTTGCAGGACTGGGTGGTCACTGCAGCGTTATTCAGAGACTGATTGTCACAGGAGAAATGTTTTGTTAGGGCTGCATCATTCAGTCAATTCATGGTTAGAGCAGTGACTTCTCTGTAACCAACATCACTGAAGGTCCTCAGCCTTGTAGGTGCTTCTGCGAGCTGCAGCCATGGGGGGGGGGGGGTGTCACATGGCACTGCTTTGCTGGGCCAGCCACACTGGAAGTGGAGGCTGCTGGAGTGGAAGTGAGATGCTACATCTTGCTATGCTGCAAGCTGTCCAGAGGAGGCTCAGGTTGAAGGAGGAGGATGCAGAGACCAGGAGGCTGCAGTTAACTCAAGAAGCCTCTCCCTTTCTGTGGGAAGATCCCCCACCAGGCCTGCCTCATGTAAAGAGGGTCGGGGGGGGGGAACGCTCCAGGATTCTAGCCACACTTTCCCAGTTGTAGCTGAGGATGTTGCCAGGGGTTGAACCACAACCCCTTTCACAGCTCCTGCTCTCCCAGAAGTGTGTTTTGGAAGGCAGCTGAAAACATTTATGGTTAATTGCCACCTTGGGTGCCCTTTGGGGAGAAAAGCGGAATATAAATCGAATAAATAAATAAATAAATAATTGAGTAATATTTCTTTAGTTGGGTGGCAATCCTAATTTTATTCTATTTATTGTTTTTGAATGGGGCGCATGATGTGCTGGAGGCTCTGATGGAGGAGGGCAAGTTAGAGAAACGGGAGGAATGAATATTGAAATATCTCCATAGTAGAAATGCAGGGGATCTTTTCATTCTCCCCAGACTGCCAGAATCCCCCAAGGAAGAAGATGTTGGCCATCAAAATCCCTTTGGCTTCCTGCCCTCTGTATGGGTGTTTGCCTGGCAGAGAGGCTGTGAGGCCGACCTCACAGTGTGAGAACATGAGAGAGAGAACTGGCTCCCAGCAGCTCTCTGTTTGAAACGCCACAGGATCATACTGAAAATGCAAGGCTCAAAAGAGCACTTCACACTTAAGAGAAGTCTTTCCTCTCACCGCCATGCCATCCCTTTGATTTCCAGCAAGGTTTCACCGAACTGACATTCAGCGAAGGCAAGAAGAACACCTCAGCCCCCTGGAAATCCGGCAGCACGCAGACAAAACATATCAAGGTAATGGCAGTGGAGGGGAAAGGAAGGATGCCATCTCAGTGGGGCAGGCCTTGGAAGCCTCTCCATCACACTCCTTTGCAGTGTTGGGAATCCCTCTTCTGGCAATGTTTGTGCCAGAGGCAGGGCTTGGCCCATCATGAGGCGGACCGACGTGGCTGCTTAAGGCCACATGCCTCTGCCACTGTTCCTCCTCCCACTCCCTGGGTTCATAAAGGAAGAGGGAAACAGAGCTGAAGAGGAAGTGTGGAGGAGAGGAGAGCAGTGGGATCTGTCACTGAATTACTGCCCCTTCCCATGTGGTGCTGCCTCACAATCATACCCTTGGCTCCATCCAGACTCTCAACACTGACTGGCTCTCAGGGATTGCCAGGGATTGAAAGTGAGGCTTCTCTTTCTCTTCCAACCGCCTCCCCAGGTCTCCTTCACGGCAAGTGGTGGCAAGCCCATCGCCATCCTCAATGTGGCTGTGGAGACCCAGCCCCATGTGGTTGATCAGACTTTCCGCTTCTATCACCCAGAGCTCACCTTCCTGAAGAAATCCATCCGCTTGCCTGCCTGGCACACGCTTCCAGGTATGTGTGAATTTAGATACTGGTTTGTGTGTTCCTAAAAAAAAAAAAAAAAAAAAATTGCTTTTCTGAAGAATCAGAGCAGTTTGCAAAAAATCAAGCAGAGGAACAGTCCTGAAATGATGTTTGTTCGTATAAAAGAGCAGCACTGGAAGCCAACATAAACCAGTGTGAGTGAGAAACAGTGTTTTATTATTTAAAAAATGTATATATCACTTTCAAACAAGGTAGCTCTCAATGCAGGTTACATAGCAAGCTAAATAAATATATTTATGTGACTTCCTGTTCCAAAAGGGCTTGCAATCTAAAGAGAAGCTGAAGTAGTGGCAGCAAAACAGCCCTGGGGGGAGGGCAACTCTTGATATGGAGTTAGACATAGGCGGGGGAGAGGACATAATAGACATCGGTGGGGAAGGGGAGCAACTGAATTAGAACAGTGCAGCCCCAAAGCTGACACAGCCCTTGCCACTGCCTGAGCCAGGCTGGAGCTGAATGTGTGTTTGTCAGGGCTGAGCTATAGGCAGCCATCAAGGGGGTCCTAAAGACTGGGAGCTACTCCAAAGGTTGGAGTGAGTGGTCCAGGTGTCTAAATGCCCCCACCACTAATATTCGGCTTCCAGGGAACAGAGAGGCATGGAAATGGTGAATCCTGTCACCTTCTCCTTTGGCAAATGGGACAGGGGAATTAAGGATGTGGGAGTCTTTGCTGAAGTGAATGGTAGGAGTGATAGCATCAACTCAGTGCTGTCTGCTGAGTCATGCCACTGTTGCCCTTGGTACTGGCAGTTCAAGGGGGGAGTCTTTCCATTCCAATGGGCATACGCATGGCTTGGTCAATTTCTAACACAAGGAGATGTACCAAACCAAACCCAGGGAAGGCATTAACTGGCCAGGCTCTTAGCTTCAACAGGAAGTCCTGACAGGCTTTCCTGTTGAGAGGAGCCAATCATCAGCCTAGGTGGGCAGAATCATTTCAGTGCCTGGGAACCTGGCTCGTCTCCTGAGGCTTTTCCAGTCCAGGGTCTTGGGTGTCAGTTGCTGAATCTACAGGTAGAAGCTTGCTCAGTGTTAAGGCCTAAAGATACCTGGGGGCTACCAGAAGATCTCCAGCCTGAGGCCTCCATGGCTGACCACACTTCATTTCCCTTCATTTTTCCTCTGCAAGGATGTAACAGCCCTTTCCTGCTAGGTGGGGCACTGTTAGAAAGTATCCATTTGCTTGAGAATATCACGGTGAAGCTGTTTATGATGGGTGGGAGGGGAGAGTTTGGCTTACGTCCTGGCTTAGCACTGCCAGAAGTTGATGGAGATGAGCAGTTTCTGTTGCAATGTGCCAACCTTGCCTCTCCTTTCTGCCCTTCCCAGGTGCCCCAGCAGGTGTACCAGGTGGGGAACCAGAGGTATTTGTGCGCTGCAGCGACCCCAACATCATCTGCGAGACCAAGAAAATGGTATGGCTGGCATAAAAGAAAAAAAAAATTGAACTTGGCAGGCATTGTTGGCAATCTTGAAGGCAAGCTGTAGTGTACTTGTTACTGGGGCTCCAGGGGCAGGCTTCTGTCTGTTCAGGCAGTCACCAGGCACCGTAGCTTCTGTCTGTAAAAGGGAGAAGCAGAGACCAACTCTACTGAGGCAGCATCGTGAATGCCGTCCTCTCTTGCCTGGCAGTGTGCTAGTTATTGCCATTTGTCCTCCAGCTCTCTGGATTCAAAAAGGAACATGGGAAAAGGAAGTGTGAAGGAGAAGAGAGTGCTAAGCTAGAGTTTCTTTGCCACTCTAGCCCACCAGTCTCCTCCTCTATTCCCTTCTTCCTTTTTGAATCTAGCAGGAGGAGGAGGAGAATCAGGGGAAGCAGATGGATGGAGATGAGCCCCCTGCACCAGTCTATCACATCAGACAGTCTCATGGATGGGCTTCTCT